>NC_081303.1:36335822-36638852 GCF_030435805.1 Mustela lutreola
CTGCTCTCAGGCACTGTTTTAAGCACTTTGCACATTTTCACTCATTTCACTCCAAGAAATTTGTACACCAACATAGATGGCTCCTGCTGGTCAACACTGGCACTGTGGCATCGGCGGTAGAAGGATTTGGCTTGAAGCTCTGCATCTTTGAACAATATCTTGACCTCTCTCCGCCTCAGGCTCCAAAATCAGAAATATTACTGATCTCATTTGTTGATGTATAAGGATTAAGTGAGAGAATATAGAAGGCGCTTGATGAATGGCAGCTGGGTGAGGAGGTTTTTCATCCCAAGTGATAGAAAGCCAACACAGGGGCACCTCAGTGGCACAGTCAGTTAGGAATCCAGCTCCTGGTTTTGGCTCATGGCCTGATCTCAGGGTCATGAGATCGAGGCCTACATTAGGTTTTGCGCTCATGTTGGTGCTACGGTGAAGGAATTCTGCAGATGTCGTGAGAGCCCCTTTGTGTTAGTCAATGGGAGGTTTTCCTGGATGGGCCTGGCTTCTTCAGCCAGAAGAGACACTCTGGACAGCTGCTGGGTCAATAAGCACTCTCCCTTCCCTCTGGATCTTCCTTTTCAGTGCAATGTGTGGAAGCCTAGCTTTGACCTTGGCATGGGGTTCCAGCCTGATTGTGATCTTCCTACCCCAAGTACCTGCCCTGTGGACCCCAGACTTGCTGAGCCAGCCCCTATAGTGAACAAATCCATACCTCTATCTACCTGTCTGTCTGTCTGTCATCTACATGATTCTGCTAGTTCTGCTTCTCTTCTCGACCCCAGCTGATACAATGGGCTGAAATAATGTCAGAGAGTCATCTAATCAACGAACACCTCTCTGTCTGACTCTTTCTGTGTCTCTCTCAAACTCCATCTCAGCGAGCCGGCCTCCATGTGTGGCTTCATTCTGTTGACTGGTTCTCCCTGGGTGGGGAGGAAGACAGGCTCTGAACAGCCCAGACTCACATCTTCCCAAGTGAGCCCGGCAGGACACGGCTTTCTCTCCCAGGGTCCTCTTAGATCGGCCACTGTTGCCAGGGTACTGTGGCCGAGTACTCAGTTTGACCAGGCCTGTGATGAGGGGGATTCTGGAACTGATCGCCTCTGCCAACCTCAAGGTTTGGGTGGAAATGCAGCCAGACAGGGGCATGGGGATGCGTGCTAGACAAATGGCTGTAGTCACCGCAATGTACTCTGAATGACAGAAAGTGAGCTTCTGGGTAACTAACCTTTCCAGTCACTGAGCTTGACCTACAGGAGCCACGTGTTTAGACTTCCTTCCACATGCTGGCCTCCACTGGTTGCCTTTCCCAGAAGTAACATACCCCTATGAAATCGTAAAGACAGAGCCCAGCCTGCTTGTCCTGACATCTCACACCACTGCTACCCAGCTGGGTGGGTGATCTTGGTCAGAGCACATCATCTCCCTGTGCCTCCATTTACCAGTCTGTGTAATGGGAATGGCCACAGCCACCTTCCTGCTCCAGAAGATTGGGAGTGTGGACTTAGACCACAAGTTAGAATAGGAGTGTTGTTTCCCTTCTCCCTCTGTGAACGGGACTTCTCACTCTCCTTCCCCCAAACAATGGTCTGCCCTCCCCACTGCTCCCCAAGAGCCACAATGCTATAGTGTTTGCAGAGGAACATGATGAGGGAAAGAAAGTTTACAAGGCCAAGGGCAGTAAGAGAAGTGACGGCATGGGTCCCCGTGCTCTCAAAATCCCAACGAGAGGCACAGGAGCCAGAGAGCTCTCCTGGACTCAGAGTGGACTATGGGCATCCTTTTGTAAATGAATACAGTAGGCCTGATGGTAATGTGGGCAGTGGAACAATAATCAGACCAGGCTGTCTTGATTTGGACACCAGCTACTTACAGAGGTATTTGGAAAGCTAGTGCTCTCAGGAAGTCGCCCCCACCGACACAGGTGATGGTGGCAGAGCTAACTAAGCACCCTGCAGGAAGTTGAGCTTGGGTGTGGTTCTGTCTATGGGGGAAAGACCCGGGACCCTGGCAAGCGCCGGGCCCACTGGGAAACCATCCTGCCTCTTGCCCCACCCGGGGTTTAAGCACGAGGGGAGAGTCATCACCGCACTGAATTCAGTCTCAGTGAACTGAGAAAAACAGTAGTTACCAGGAGCTCCTGCGGTGACAGGGAGGAGACCTCTGTCTATTGAAGAGTCCCAGGACAGCCACTGCTGGGAGCTGGAGCTTTACCTTGGCAAGTCCTGCTTCTTATGCAAACAGCTTCACATTGTTCTACAGTTGGTAAAGCTGCAGCTGCAGACCAGTCCCCAAGAAAAACGTGAAACGCTGTCAAGAGAGAAAACAGGAGAGCCAACAAAAGCCTTCCCGATCTGGAAGCTCCTGAAATCGGGCAGATTGACATTATCTAAAGAACCCAGGACTCCCAGAGCCCCGCACGCAGTAGCATCAGCCAAATTCCCCACCTCATTGGGAGGCGAGGAGGGCTGCCCTAGCAGCCTTCTCCCTGCACAGGGCACTACCAGCTTGCGCGCCACAGGGGTTGTCCTTGGAGGGAACCAGGCAGCCAGGAGCACACCTGGGACATGTAGTAGCCAGCAGCCCTAGTAGGTCATAGTAATAATATATCATCGTCATATTATTTGTAATATATAATAGTATATAGTAATAGTGTATAGTATAGAATATAGTATAGAATAGCATATAATAGTAGCATATAGTCATAGCAGCAGCCGTAGTAGGTAGTACTAGTAATGTATCATAGTAGTAGTAATAGTATATAGTATAAAATAGCATATAGTAGTAGTATTTAGGAGTGCTGGTGGTATGCAGTAGTAGCAGCAGCCATAGTAGCCCTAGTAATAATATGCCATCATCATGGTAGTATATAACAATATAGTAGTAGTAATATTGGTATATAGTAGCAGCGGCGCAGTAGTAGGTAGTAGTAGGAATATGTAGTAGTACCAAGAGTATAGAATAGTAGATAGTAGTAGTATGTGCTAGTAGTAGGTAGTAGTAGCAACAGCAGTTGTAGGTAGCAGCCATAGTAATAGTACCTAGTGTCTAGTAGTATGTAGTAGTAGCGTGTGGTAGTAGTAGTGCTGTTATGTAGCAGTAGCAGCAACAGTAGTAGTATGTAGTGGTGTATGGTTATGTCATAGCATGTAGTAGTATGAAATACTAGCATGTGACGGTAGAATGTCATAGCAGTAGTATGTGGTAGCACTGTGTAGGAGTGATGTGTAGTGATATGCAGTAGTACTAGGTAAGAGCTGCTGGTACTACTAGAAGTAGCATGTAGTAATAGTATGTGGCAATAGTAATATCTAGTAGCAGTGTGTGGTAGTACATAATAGTAACATGTTGTGGTAGTAGGTAGTAGTCATCCTATGCAGTGGTACTAGTACTATGTAGTACAGTGCAGTAGTCACAGCATCTAATACTACTGGTAGTACAGTGTAGTAGCACGTAGTAGTCATACTGTGTAACACTACTAGTGGTATGAAGTAGTCGCATACTGCTCAGTACGGTAGCCCTTAGCCCCCTGTGTCAAAGTAAAGTTAAATTAATGAAAGTTCAGTAAACTTACCATTTGGATCCCCAGCTGCGCCGGCCACGTTCTAAGGGCTCTGTGGCCACATGGGCCCAGTGGCTGCCATACTGGATAGCATAGACAGAGGCCATTCTCCGCTGCCTGAGAGGTTTGCATAGATAGTGCTGAGCTAGATGTGGTTGGGCTGCAGGTCCACGATGCAGCCTCAGACTTGCCTCACTGAGAGGTTGGTTTCTTTCTCTAGTGCGTCAAATCTCAGGTCAGTGAGGTAGCTCGGGGCCCCCAAGTCACCAGGACCGGCGAGGCTCATGTGGTGCCCACTGAGTCGGGGGGTCGGGTTCCTTCCGTCTTGACACTGTGTCATTCCTGGGGTGTCCTCTTATCTGTGGGGCCCAGAAAGAGTGCACTCTCTCCTTTGGAAGGTGCTCCCAGGCTGTGCACCCACCTCCTCCCCTGGTGTCCACTGGGCAGAAACTGTCACGGGGCCTCGTCCAATGCCGAGGGGGGACTGGGAACCTTTATCCTGGTGGGAAATGGTGAGCCTGCCACTGTGGGTGAGGAGGAGCCCTTTGGGGGGTGTGGGGGCACACAGCGCACACAGCAACCCCTCCCCCAGCAGCTATGCCAGTGGGAACCCGTGCCCCCCAACCCTCCCTTCCTGCAGCCTCTCCGTCTGTGTGCTGCCTCTCTCCCCTCCCAAGTTCCCATCTCCCCCCACTTCTTCCATCCCTTGCCACTGGCACTGGCTTCCCACCTGCCGTGGGCCCACCCCTCCCGCACGGGAGTCCCGCTGCCCCCCTCTCCCGCCCCCCAGCCCCCTCTCTGCCTCTGGCACTCGTTCTGTCCTCCCTCCAGATGTGGCAGGCCCACCTCACTCGGCCCGCTAATTAATCCATAATCAATCTATTAATCAGCTCTCCTGATTGTCTCTGGTGGGGATGAGGTTTGCGTTTCCTGTAATTACAGATGAAGATGCAGCCAATAAAGCAAAGTGACTAACAGGGACAATGAGGTGACCTCAGAAGACCCTACCTCTTCTCCACTAGGGGCTTCCTGGCCAGGCCCTGGCCACGGATGGCGGGACCCCTGCTGACCTCTTCCCCCCAAGGCTGAGGCTGTGGGAGCCTAAGGGACCTCTGGCCTTGAGCCAAATGTCCATACCCTGAAAGTCACAGAGAGAAAGTTCTCCAAGGGGGACGAGACTCCTGCAGAGGGTTCCTCCTCCCAGTCAGGAAAGTCCCTCCCTTTCCAGGTCTAGGGTAATAATTTTCTCCGTCCACTTGGGTATAGAGGCCAGAGAGGCTAGGGCTTTCCAAGAGCTGTGGGTCACCTACACAGTCTGGTAACTGCATTTCGTCTGAGCTATTCCCAACCAAACAGAAGGGGACCACAGGCAGCGGGGGTCATGAGAGTGGGGACCCCAAGTGGGGGAGGGGTGGCTGCGAGGACCGATGAGAAGATGTTCCGAAAGCTGAAAATCAGTCTCCCTCCCTTCTCCCTCTCCAGAAGCCCCAGGAAGGTTGGCACGAGGCCACTCGGTTGAGGCAGGGCACGCTGACCATTCGTCCCACACTCCTGTGAGGCTCCTTGCAGTCCAGCCTGGGCTTCTGGAGCCTTCTCCCCCACCCTCTTTTTTTTTTTTTTTTTTTTTAAGATTTTATTTATTTATCAGAGAGAGAGAGGGGGAGAGAGCAAGCACAGGCAGACAGAATGGCAGGCAGAGGCAGAGGGAGAAGCAGGCTCCCTGCCGAGCAAGGAGCACGATGTGGGACTCGATCCCAGGACGCTGGGATCATGACCTGAGCTGAAGGCAGCTGCTTAACCAACTGAGCCACCCAGGCGTCCCTCTCCCCCACCCTCTTCCCTGCAACACTGCCACACCCGGGCGATGCACAGAGGCTGCACATCTTGGGTGTTCAATCTGTGTGAATTGCCTTCGCCCACTAGTGCAGGCACCAATCAATTCATATGTTGAATTGAATCCACAATCCACATGCAATTTTCTCATCCAGCTTCCTGGCATCCCCCAAGCCACTGATGTCTTCTCGGAAGCACTAGGTGTCCTAGAGCTGATGAGTCGCTAGAGGAGGAGGGAAACCAGGGAGAAGAAAGGAGAGGGGTGGGTTTGAGAGAGGGAAACAGAGGGAAAGAGAGCTTGCCTTGAACCCTGAAGGTAATCCATGCCAGGGCAGGTACTAGGGGGCTCGTGCATGGTCACGTTCATGACGCTAACATTGAACTAAGAAGGCGGCAGGATAGCCCAGGTGGTGGGGAGTGCACCTGTCCTGATGAACACTGTGTAAGGTAGAGACTTGTGGAATCCTCTTTGTATGGTAACTGTCCTGGGATTCAGTAAAAGGGAAGGAAGAAAGAAACAAAAGAAAGACCTGGAAAATGAAACAAAGAAAAGCAATCAATCACAAAGCCCCCCACCCACGACAGCCTGGCAGGCAGGTACCAGCAGTCCTGGGCCACCTCACATCTCCGAAGCTGGGTCGTGCAGAGACCCCGTGGCTTCTTCCTGACCTGTTTCCAAGTCTGTCAGCTGAACTTCCTTTGGCCCTAAAACTGGATGGCCTGGCCTGGTGGCCCTTCCAGCAGCAAGCCCTCCAGCCCGGCTCCCAGCACCCCAACGGGCAAAGGCAGGGCCAGGCCAGGGGCACGGGACACACGGGGACACGAAGTGCTGTTGTTCCTGTAGCCACCACACATTGGTCTCTCCTGGTATTTAGATCCTGGGCACGGGTTGGTTTTTCCCTCTTAAACAGTCAAATCTTATTTTTTTAAAATTTTTTTAAAGATTTTATTTATTTATTTGACAGATCACAAGTAGGCAGAGAGGCAGGCAGAGAGAGAGAGGAGGAGGAAGCAGGCTCCCTGCTGAGCAGAAAGTACCATGTGGGACTCGATCACAGGACCCTGAGATCATGACCTGAGCCGAAGGCAGAGGCTTTAACCTACTGAGCCACCCAGGCGCCCAACAGTCAAATCTTATGTCAGCACCTCCAAGGCTCCTGGGGGCCACAGGAACTGCCGTGCCACAATGGCCCTCCAAAAGGCCCTCGGGCATGCCACCCACACCTTCCCAGAGCCCCCAGAAAGCCTGTGTGGCTGCGCCCCATAGAGGCATGCTGGGCACCCACACATTCGAAAGCCAGGACAGCAGGTGCTTGGGCCCATGAAGAGCGGAGTCCTCAGAGGGGCAAGCCTGCTTCTGCCTCTCGCCAACGACGTGACTCTGAGCCAGAGACTGAGGCTCTCAGGGACTCAGTTTCCATACCTGTAAAATGGGACAACAACAGTACCTACCTTATAACATCAACATGACGATGTCCTGGAAAGAACTCGGTACAATGCCTGGCACATAGTAAGTGCTCTGGAAATGGTACTGTGAGGTCATAGAAAATAAATATACATTGGTCTCTGCCCCATTTCCTGGAACAGGGCTCCTGTGATAAGAACACTAGGAATGGTGACCTCCATTCCTGACATAGAGCTCCTGAAACCCTTGTCAACAGCCTGGGTGACAGGAGTGTCTCTTGTTTGAATGAGGCGACTCTGCGTGGGTTCCTGGGCAGGGACGGTCACCGGAAAAATCAAGCCATGATTAGAAGATTGGAATTTTCAGTCCTCCTCATTCTCTGGAGAAGGGAGAGGGGCTGGAAATGAAGTTACAGAGTGAGGCCTCCATAAGACCCCAATAGTACATGGTATAGAGAGTTTCCAGGTAGTGGAACATGTCCACAGGGGAGGGGACATGCCCCAACACCACCAGGACACAAACTCCTGCATTCAGGACCCCGCCAGACCTCGCCCAACACATCCCTGTGTCTAGTGGTTCCTCTGTACCTTTTATATCCTTCAATAAACTGGTGAATGTGTTTCCTGAGTTCTATGAACCGCTCTAGCAAAGCCCAGGTGACAGCCAGGACCTGCAATATGTCTGAAGCAGATGTGGGGGTGGGGGGGCAGGGGCTGTCTCATGGGGCTGAGCCTGGCGGGGTCTGACGCCATCTCCGAGTCGACAGCATCAGAATGGAGCCACACTGTAGGATACACAGCGGGTGTCATGGAACTGCAGGGTGTGGGGGGGGACCTGCACACATTCAGGGACCAGCAGTGTCGGATGTAGGTGTTCTGCGTGAGTAGAAAAGGACACACACAGGCAAGAAACAAGGAGGGGAGGAGTGGGTGTTTCCATACACAGGAAGGTAGAAAACTGAGTCGTTCATGTGTAGGTGAGTATTATGGCAGTCATTGCTAACACATTACAGAGCAGGCTGGGACAGGTCCCTTGGTAGCGGCTGGTCATCTCATTCTCGAAGCACAGACACACAAAGAATGGATGATTTATCAGCCAGTTGTCCTCTGGGGTGGTGGTGGGAGGAACACATGCCCCCAGAGATGACCCCACAGAGTAACAAAGTAGGTGGTCATCTAAGCAGAGTGATTAAGAGTGATCTCAGCATCCAAATGAACTGTTTTTAGAGCTCACAAGTCATGGCTCCCTAAAACGGGCACCGCTGGGGACAGCTGGCTGCTCAGTCCACAGAGCATGCAACTCTTGACCTCAGGGACATGAGTTCAAGTCCCACATTGGGAAGAGAGATTACTTAAAAATAAAATCTCAGGGGAGCCTGGGTGGCTCAGTCGGTTGAGTGTCCAACTCTTGGTTTTGACTCAGGTGGTTATCTCTGGGTTGTGAGATCAAGCCCCACGTTGGGCTCTGCACTCAGCCTGGTGTCTGCCTAGGATTCTCCCCCTCTCCCCACCCCCTGCCTCTCTTTCTATCTAAAATAAATAAATAAAAACCTTTAAAATAAATAAATAATAAAATCTTAAAATGTGCGCCGCTGGTTACCTCTTTGTATGAATAAGGCAGAGGCTCCAAAGAGGAGGCAGAGTCCCCTCTGGAGGACCTATATCTTTGATCCGGACATTTACCTCATCAGACATTTGGTTTAGGAAGCCCGAGTTGGGCATGATGGAAAGAAGTCTTTGACTAACAGCTGAGAAGAGCAATCTGGAAGAGCTAGGCATGGGGAGGAAGGCGGGAAGCATGGGGCCCAGCAAGCAGGGAGAGGGAATTAGGGGCCTGGAGCCTGGGGGTTTCCTGGTAAAGGATGCAGCCTGGATGGTCGCCACCCTTCCTCTGAGCCTGGGTGGGACATGTGACTGTCTTTAGCTAACAGAATACGGCAACCTTAGAGTGATTTTTTTCAGATGTAATTAAGGTTCCAAATCTGTTGATTTTGAGTTACTGTAAAGGAAGGTGGACCAGGATGGGGCTGACCTAATCAGGTGAAAGCCCTTCCAGGAGGTCTGGGCCCTCCCTGAGGTGAAAAGCTCCCCCTGCAGCCTTGATGAAGCCCCAGGCTATGTCATGAGGCCCTTGTGGCAGGGAACTGAAGATAGCCTCCAGCCAAACGCTTCTGGCAAAAGGCAGGAGCCCTCCTCGGTCACATCACCACCAGGAGAGAAACTCTTTGCGGCTCCAGAGAGGAGAGGGACTAGCACGGGGCTGCAGCCTGTCTTGAGGTGGAAAGGGGTCGTTTGGTGGGATCTGCTTTCCTCAACCAGCCGTGAGGGGGGTGGTCTTGTGCTGTGCTGTAGGGGGAGACCCCATCAGATCTAGCAGGCCGTCTCGCCTCTCCCTCAGTGCTCCAGGGACATCCCTGGTGTGGGCTCTGTCCCCCGCAGGCCTCACACCACCTCTAGGTAGACTTGGAGCCACTCCTGGGCGAGTAGGCCAAACCCTCCAAAACAGTACCTCAGACTCGAGGAGCAGATCCGCGGGTGTTGCTGAAGCTGATGCGGGACCCTCCCCTACCCCCACCCCCCTCACCTCTGCTAGTGGCAAACCCTCCTGGGCTTGCCCCCCTCCTTTGGCAGCCCCCATGGTCTGTTTCTGGACACCCCTCTCTCTCTGGGTCCCTCAGGGCTGACCAGGACAGCCAGGGCCACCCATGCACCTTGACATGGCAATCAGTCAGTGCGAACAGCGTCCACGGAGACAAGTCCCTAAGGTCTCCATCCCTGAGCTATTTTTCACCTGAAGACTGGGATCCCTGTCGCCCTCACTCCCCTGGAGAGCAGCCCAGCCCCGAGACCCGCTATCTGGGAGACGATGAACCTGGTCTGCCACCAAGGGCATTAAAAAGACTGAGTTGGGGCGCCTGGGTGGCTCAGTGGGTTAAGCCGCTGCCTTCGGCTCAGGTCATGATCTCAGGGTTCTGAGATCGAGTTCCACATCGGGCTCTCTGCTCTGCGGGGAGCCTGCTTCCTCCTCTCTCTCTCTCTTCCTGCTTCTCTGCCTACTTGTGATCTCTCTCTGTCAAATAAATAAATAAAATCTTAAAAAAAAAAAAAAAAAAAGACTGAGTTAAAAGGAGCTTACGCTCACTAAGTCCATCCTCACCAAGAGGGGGGGTCAAGGGTCTCTTTGGATGCTTCCCAAGACAAACCCGTTATCTTACAAAGCAGACAACTCCTTGCTGAGCAGCTCCCATGAAAGGTCTTGGTCACCCACGGGCCCTGCCTCTGGGAGTCCTGTGTGGCCTGCCCTAAGGCTCGTTGCTCCTCCCCCTGCCACTGTCCCCAGAAGCCAGTCATATAGAAGGTTGCATTGGTGACCCAAGGACCCACACCTCTCAGGATCCGTGGCCTGTGCGTTCCCGGACTGGCCACGTGTCCTGATTTGGCCAATAGGCTATTGCACAAGCCCTTGCCAACTGGGACTTGCTCCTTTAGAAAGTCCCTCCTTGCGAGCCAGCTACCATGCTGGAGAAAATGCAAGGCAGGCGCTGAATGGCTCAAGGTCATGTTGGGGGGAGGGGTAAGAGGCCATCATGGATGTGCCAGCTACAGGCAGACCCCAGCGGAACGCAAGCTTGTGAGTGACCAAAGTGACAGCCCGCAGAATCAGGAGAAATCATAAATTGTTATTTTAAGACCCCAAAAACCATGTGAACTTCTTCCAGGAGCAAGTTTCTGGGATCAAAAGGCCAAAAATTTTCATTCCAGGTCAACCTCTGGCAAAGACAATGGACCAGTGGGCCCAGCTGGGGGAGAAAACATCCTTACTGGGGACGCTGGGAGCCTGGACCACTGCCATGTAGAATTGAATTAGAAGAAGCCAGGGAGAGATGGGGAGGAGGTGGGGGCCGTTGGCTGGAGCAAGTCACAGAGGACTGGCTGGTTGACAAATTATGCAGAACAGCTTGGCTCTCTGCACCAAATGGAATTATGCTTCAGTTCAAGTTCTCTGCCGCTTCTAAATTACTTATTTTATTACCCTACAAACTGCCAGCCAGACAGGCGTGAACGCTGTTTTGGGTGTGCCAGTTGTTCCCAGAGCTGTGAGCGCGCAAGTCATACACCATCCCCAGGGGTTTGGAAAGAGATGCTTTTTCTTTCCAAAAAAAAAAAAAAAAAAAGAAGAAGAAGAAGAAGAGGTTTGGGTACATGTTTGTGGTAATGACTCAGAAGTGAAAACACAGCAAGATCAGTTGGGGGCTGTACCAGCATCCTGAACAGGGGAATTCGTGTGAAATGTTCCAGAAAGAACATTGCCCCAGCCTCCATAGGCATGATTGGAGCTTCGGCGGCCCCTGCCTTCCTGGAGCTCCCTGTTGACGAGGAGAGCGGGACAGGTCAGCCAGCAGGTGTCAGATGGTATGGTAACCAGAGTCTCGGGCCCAGGAAGCACCTGGAAGAAGAGACATTGAAGTTGAGAGCTAATGGGTCAATAGAGCATTCCAGAAAGAAAGAAAGGACACTGAGTGGCAGAGTTTACTTGTTCCTGTCTTGTATGCATCTATCTCTTCCTCCTTAAAATTAAAGCAACTTTTTATCCCGGTGAGCAGCATCCAGCTAAGAGATGGCATTTCCCAGACCCCCTCGCAGCTAGTAGTGAATAATGAGATATACATGGACGTGTGTAGAGTTTTTTAGGAGTCCTGTCTCATGTAGGAGTCATAGCCTGGTTCCTCCACTTTCCCGCCTTGAACGTGGACCTGATGGCCGGAATTCCAGCAGCCATTTTGTACCACGAAGCCAACCTCGAGAGGGAAGCTAACTGCTAAGAACAGCAAGGCATAAAGTTGAAAGGAGGCTGGGTCCCTGGCAGCTGGGGGCAGCTAGACAAGCCCTGGAGAGCCTTCCTTCTAGCTGCTTTCACACACAGGAGGGATGAAAGTCATATTTAAACTATTCATGTCTTATTATCCTGTGTAGCTGCCCCTAACCCCTACTGACCCAGCCACCTGCACCACAGCCCAGGGGGAGGGGGCCCAGGGTATGGTCCTCAGTCTGCAGAGTGCATGGTGGGGGAGGGGTGATGAGGGGCCTCAAAACTTCTGGCACTGATGAAAGGTTTGAAAGAACAGGTTCTCCCCTCCCTCTCATCTACATCTGGGTAACAGACAACCTCCTGTCCCTGGAGCCTTGGGACCAGGGAACAAAGTGTCCCATGTCAGCATGTCTCAGCCCTGCGGCCCCCATCACAGATGACAGCCCCTGTGTGTGACAACAGCCTCCAACAGTCCAATCCGGCCTACCCTCTCGGGGCTGTTTGAGGTTAGAGAACAGAACTTGTAGAAAACCAGGAAAGGTCTCCAGCCCTCCTTCACGGGTCATGCCTAAGAGGCCTGCTGCCCAGGTTGGCATGGTCCATGCACTACACCCAGGAACAGGACCCCTGGAGCAGCCGGAGCCGATGGCTCTGTTGGCCTCTGCGTACCCCCCCCCCCCACCGGCCTCCCCAGCAGAGGTCCGACAGCTTTCTGCCTCCAAGGGGAGCATGGCTGGCCCTCTGCCACCAAGAAGCCCCAAGCCCAGCCGTTTGCCTTTCTTGGGGAAACCTCCTCACCCCCTTCTGGGTTGCCCTCCCCCTCCAGCATCAGCCCCCACTCTGCCCCCACCCCAGAGAAACTGAGCCCTAATCTCCTGAGTAAACCAGAAACACGGGGGAGATTACCTCCCACCTTCCTATCGCTTCTCCACTGTGGGGGGAAGGGATGTCGCAAGGAGCTCATTTAAAACTTATTAGATGCTTGCTTCGGCAGCACATACACTAAAACTCACGTTAGGCTTCTTCCTTCCCATCACTGACAGCCAAGGTGCGCCCCAGCCAGCGACAATGCACCTGAACACAGCCAGGGTCAGGTGCACGGGACACGGGAGCCACAATGAAGAGGCTCTCCCTGGCCAGAGACAGCCAGCGCGGGCCAGGAAGGACAGTGCTTTAACAGACTGAAATGGGTCAAATGTATTTGAGTCCCTGAGGCTGCAATGATACTGGAAAGAAAGGAAGAGAGAAAGAAAAGAAAAGAGAAAGAAAGAAAGAAAGAAAGAAAGAAAGAAAGAAAGAAAGAAAGAAAGAAATTGGTTGTCAGTTAATGATGTTAATAAATGAATTCTTTATTTTGAAAACTGACAAGTAAAAGAAAAAAAATCAAGCTAGAAACAAGGATAGAAAGAAACCACTCTGTTCTGAGTAAATATATACCAAGATGTTAAGGGAGGAAGGGGTGTGGGAGGGAGAGGAAGAGAGAAGGAGAGAGAGGAGGGGGTAGGACGGATGAGGGAAGACTAGGAGGGGCTGGGAGGGGGAGGGATGAGTGGGGAGGGGAGGAGGGAAGGGTGAGAAGAGGATGGTGAGGGAGGAGGGAGAGCAGAGGGGAGGAGGGGAGGGAGGAGGAGGGGTAAGAAGGGGAAGGTGAGGAGTCTAGTTTGCAATGAGTCTAAAGTCATGGACACAAGACTATGCTCCCGTGGTCAACAGGAGGTGACCCATGGCCGACAGGCAGGGCTTTAGAAAAAGCAGGGACAAGGGAGCTTCCTTGTGTAGGCTTTTTTAAAAACAGCAACAAAAGGTTGGAGTGGTTAAGATCATCAGTCCTGGGATCAGACTGGTCAGGTGTGAGGGCCAGCTCCACCAGCCGCTGGCCATAGGAACTCGGACAACGCACTCCCTTCTTCTGCGCCTCAGTTCTTCAGCTGGGAAATGGGACAACACTAGTGGGAAAGGTCAGAGCAGCTCAGCATCCCAGGGGGACATAACGTGAGTGCTCACGACAGCAGCAACAGGCGGTGGGTCTCTACCACGGGTCATCCCTGGGCCCTGCTCTCCCCTGCGGGGGTCCCTACATGGCTGGGGTTTCACGTGGGGCCGAAGGGATCACTGAGCACATGGATTGTCCTCTTGCTCACGTCTTCTCTGAAGTCTGCTCCCTCAGGGAAGAAGCCTCAAGGCCGGGACGCAGGCACAGGACCCACTCTGGGCATCCCCTCATCGTCTTCTTGCTAAATTCCCATCTAGACATCCGGAGACAGAGGTATTATTGGCTTTTTCAGAGGAAGGAAATGTCAAGTGACCAGAGGTCACCCCGGGGGAGCAGTGAGAGCCAGTAGCTCAAGCCCTTGGAATGGCGCTCCCTGCAGTGCCTGCCTGTGTCCCCAGCCCATCCCTCATCTGCCAGCAAGTGGGGCTTCCTGACCCCTGACACCTGCTCTTCCCCTGGAGCTTTAAACCTACCCACGCGCACCGGATGCCTGGGCGGCTCAGTCAGGGAAACATCTGCCTTCAGCTCAGATCATGATCCCCTGGGATCCAGTCCCGAGTTGGCCTCCCTGTTCAGGGGGAGCCTGCTTCTTCCTCTGCTTCTGTGATCTCTCACTCTCTCACTTTCAAGCAAATAAGTAAAATCTCTAAAAAAAAATAAAATAAAATAGCTATTGCAGAGAACATCACAGAACATCAATCATCTAGTAAGAGAGTCAGAGAACATCAAGAACCTACCAAAATGTGTGGGCTCCTTAACCCCCTGGCAGAGCTCTCCCCCAAAATCATTCTCTTGAACTACTCTGTGGTGGGGGTGGGGAAGGGGAGAGGACTCCCCACTCTCTCTTCTTATGCTTTTGGAATCAGCTCTGTAGTTTTTTAAAAAAAGGTTTTATCTTTATTCGAGAGAGAGAGAGATCTCATGAGACAGTGGGGGGGACAGAGGGAGATGCAGGCTCCCCCCCAAGCAGGGGCCCCCATGCGAGTCTCGATCCTGAGACTCTGGGATCATGACCTGAGCCGAAGGCACACGCCTAATGAGCTGAGCCCCCCAGGCGCCCCGGAATCTGATCTTCATTATTTGTATTTCTTCCCCACCACATCTGTATTACTGAGAGATTATAAATGTATTCTTTGGCGTCTCCAGCGGCCTCACAGAGGGAAGGGATGAGTCTAAACCTAATGGGGCAGATTGGAGATGGTCAGAAATCCTTGTGAAGTCGCAACCCAAAGTCCTAACCACCAGCAGCCCAGCAGGTAACTGGTTTGGAGACAGGACCTTCAAAGAGACGAGTAAGTCAGAATGAGGTCATGAGAGTGGGCCCTCCTCCAACCTGACCGGGGCCCTTCTGGGAGGAGGAAATCTGGACACACAGAGAGACCCCAGGAATGTGCAAACACACGGGGAGGGACCCCGTTGGAGGGTATCTGTCTGCAAGGCCTGAAGAGAAGCCTCAGAACAATGTATTACTTAAAATGTAACTTACAAGAAATTGTACTAGCCATCATGCATGTTTAGATATAGCCTTAAGAAAACGTGTACTGACAACAGGCCTCTGGGCGAGAGGATGATACATATACATCCTTGAAGCCGAGCAGCTGGGGACAACTGGCTCCATCAGGGCAGAAAACCGCCTGCTTCATTTTTCTGTTCTCTCCCCTTCCCCAGAGAGCACCTGTGGCTAATTAGATGATCCCTTTGGTTTGTTTGGGTTTTTTTGTTTGTTTGTTTGTTTGTTTTTTTAGTTTGGTTTGGTTTTTTTAAAGATTTTATTTATTTATTTGACAGAAAGAGGTCACAAGTAGGCAGAGAGGCAGGTGGCGGGGGCGGGGGGCAAGGAAGGGAAGCAGGTTCCCCGCTGAGCAGAGAGCCCAACGTGGGGCTCGATCCCAGGACCCTGAGATCATGACCTGAGCCAAAGGCAGAGGCTTTAACCCACTGAGCCACCCAGGCGCCCCTAGATGATCCCTTTGAATGTGCTTGCTCAACTATAAATTTTATACTGCTTGACCAGACATATCCTGCTTTTCTTCTTGCTTCTCTAAAAGACTTACAATCAATGTATAACTCCTATTCATTCTTGTTTATCTACAAAGCATATGATTAATGTATAGCCTTCTTCAGCTCCTTTGTTGATTACTGTCTATATCTAATAAATACGGGACTGAGGAGTTGATTGGGGCGACAGTCTTTTCTACTGTTGTCCCCTGCTCCCTCTCTCTTGCAGCTGACTCGTTCTTCTCCCGAGCGCCGTCGGGAAGCGGCATCCTAAGAAGCCCACACTGGCACCGTGAACTTGGACTTCAGCCTCTGGAACTGTGAGCAACTTGCTGTCATTTAGAGATTTTATTATGGCTGCCCTAGCAGACTTGTATGCTACTACCTGCGTAACACTGGGCAGGTCATGCAACCTTACTGAATCTCTCCTCTCTGTCTACAGCCAGGTGGTCAAGAAGATAAGAACCTGGGGTGCCTGGGTGGCTCAGTGGGTTAAAGCCCCTGCCTTCGGCTCAGGTCATGATCCCAGGATCCTGGGATCGAGCCCTACAACAGGCTCTCTATTCCGCAGGGACCCTGCTTCTTCCACTCTCTCTCTGCCTGCCTCTCTGCCTACTTGTGATCTCTCTGTCCAATAAATAAATAAAATCTTAAAAAAAAAAAAAAAAAAGGGGAAGAAGAAGAAGATAAGAACCTGTGGGCTGTACTGGGAGCTCCAGCATACACCAAGGCAGGGGCGCAAGGTGACATCCAGGAACTAGAATGCTTCCCTCCGCATAAATAAGATGTTCTGAGTATCTACTGCTGCATAACAAACCCTCCCCAAACCTAGCGGCTTCACACATCAACAAAGATTAATCCTTTCTCTCAGATCTGTGGTTCTGCTGGTTTCCCTTCTCTGCTTTCACTGCTGCCGTCAAATGGCAGCTAGGCTAGACTGGCCAAGGTGACTCACTCCCATGTCTGGTGCCTTGGCGGGGAAGGCTGGGAGGCTGCAGGCTCTCTGTCTCCACATGGCTAACCTGGACTTTCTCACTTGGCAGCTGAACCCTAAGTCCCAAGGGTGAGCTTATAAGGAGGAAATGAAAGTTGCCTGTTGGCAGAGCACCACCCCTCACCCAGAGTTCTGTTGGCCAACAGAATGCAGGACCAAACCAGGTTGATGGGAAAGAGACAATGGGGAGAGTGACCAAAAACTGTTAACATCACTAATCCACTGCAAAATGGGAGGGAACGATGTGAGCATATCTTGTTTTTTCACTGATGCATGGATAAACCAACAATAAAAATCACCTAGGTTAGTAAAAGTTACCTATGTAGGGTGAGAGTACAAAGTGGAGGACCTAGAGATAAAAGCCAGACTTCTCCGAATGTGTCTCATTACAGGGTTTTGACTTTGCAGTCATAATTTTAAAAAAATAATAAACGTGGCAATACACCTAAAATTAACATAACACTGTATTTTAATTAAAGTACGTGAATAAAAAAACAAAAATTAAAACTTTTTTAAAAGCATAGCAAAAAAAGCAAGTCTTAAAATTGAAAACAGGTGGGGCACCTGAGTGGTACAGGCTATTGAGCGCAAACTCTTGATTTGGGCTCCTGTCATGATCTCAGGGTCGTGGGATTAAGCCCTGCATCAGGCTCTGCACTCAGCTCAGAGTCTGCTTAAGAATCTTTTCTCCCTCTCCCTCTGCCCCTTCCCCTCCCCTCATATACAGTCATACTCTCTCACTCTCTCTCCCTCACTGTCTCTCAGATGAATAAATAAATCTTCCAAAAAATTGAAAACAGGGTGGCTGGCTGGCTCATTCAGTGGAGTGTGTGACTCTTGATCTTGGGGTTGTGAGTTCAAGTCCTATGTATTAAATTTTTTTAATTTAAAAAATTGAAAACAGGGGCGCCTGGGTGGCTCAATGGGTTAAAGCCTCTGCCTGGGATCGAGCCCCACATCGAGCAGAGAGCCCGCTTCCTCCTCTGTCTCTCTGCCTGCCTCTCTACCTACTTGTGATCTCTGTCTGTCAAATAAATAAATAAAATCTTTAAAAAAAAATTAAAAATTGAAAACAAAAGGAAAGATTCACCTAGCCACAGATCAAGTCACTAGCATAACTAGCATAACAACACAGAGAAAATAATTTTTCAAATGACTTTAGAATATGGAATTTCGGTTATACAGTCCTGGTGACACATATTCTAAGGACAAAACAAACCACAGAGAAATCTTATACCGTAGTCAGTAATCTTATTGTTAGCCCAATACGCATATAGCTATTTTGAAACTCTTCTAGTTCTATTGTGGAACAAGTCAAATAAGTAATTATGTTGAAGTCATATAAAACCAAGCTTTTCAGCAAAGAGAAAAGAAATGAAAGCATAAATTCAACCAAGTTAAGTAAAAACCCTGTAATCTTACATTTGAATTGGAAATATCAGGGTGAACTCATGATTTTTTTCCTTTACAAATATGAGACTAAAACCATTATATTTGTATTTTTGCATCCGTTTCAAAACCAGACAAAACCTATGATGCTAGAAGTCTCTCCTGGGAGGGGGAGACAAGGAGGCCTTTTAGGTGCTGATCATCTATTTCTTGATCACTCCATGTGAAAATTCACCAAGCTGAATGTTCATGATCTATTCACCTTCCTGTTACATGGGCTCTGCTTCAGTGAGAAGTTCAATTGAAAACAAACAAGTCCCCCACCCCACACTCCGAGCTCCGAGGGCTGTCAGGTCTGATGACCCAGCAGCAGTGAGCACTGCCAGTAACCGGCTGGGGTTCTCTAAGCCCCATTTCCTCCCAGAGTAACCCGGGCTCCTTGGAGAAATGGCGGTTCTAGGTCTAGGGCGGAAACACCCAAGAGGAGCTTGGGGGATCTTGTTGGACCAGAGACCACTGACGTCACCTCAGAAGGATGGAGGATGGACCCACCAACCTAAGCAGAGATAATCTGAATAACATGAAAAATAATAATTGCAAGAGATTAGAGGCATCCCACGTATAAAAATCTGTGTGCCCAAAGTCTACTATGACAAAAAAATGTCTTTGGTCAATATTCAAAGCTGCAGAGACACACAGTCCTTACTATGAAAATTCACTAAAAGGAGAGAAATTCTTCTTCTTTGAATTTTTTTAAATTTTATTTATTTGACAGAGATCACAAGTAGGCAGAGAGGCAGGCAGAGAGAGAGGAAGGGAAGCAGGCTCCCTGCTGAGCAGAGAGTCTGAGCAGAAAGGGGCTCGATCCCAGGATCCTAAGATCATGACCTGAGCTGAAGGCAGAGGCTTTAACCCACTGAACCACCCAGGCGCTCCGAGAAATTCTTCTTTATAAAACGTAATCCTCAGATAACAAGTAGGAAGAAGTGATAGAACCGGGGGGAAAAAAATCACTGTTTTGCAGCCTCTAAGGAAATGGTGAATCTGAGCTTCTAAACCCATCTCGCGGGTATGACCCGAAGCCACCTAGAGAGACCAACCAGACCCTGTGTCTCGTGCTGGCATGTGGTAAGGAGCATAGAGCACCACCTATAAAATCTTCCTGCCTGGAAAATGGACCTGGGACCCCATGGCCCGCCAAGGAGCGGGTCATGGGAGGTAGGGGTCCACCTGTGTGCAGGCGATAGGTTACTTGTAAAGAATTTTAAACCAATAATAAAACCAACTAAAAGTCTGCTTTTTTTTTTTTTTTATCTATTTAAACAATCTCCACACCCAATATGGGGATTGAACTCATGGCTCAGAGATCAAGAATCACATGCTCCACCAACTGAGCCAGCCAGGCACCCTGCGGTCTGCTTTTTTGTTATCACCAAGACATCAGCAACCTTGAACGATGTTGGTGATAAATACCCCCTCTTCTGGGAGGTCTGTCCCCCATGGTTCTCCAGCCTTCATACAGCTCTGCCTGAGAAAAATGTATTGCATAAAGGTAATTAAGATGATTTACGACAGGTGTGATAATGACATGACACTGTATTTTAACACATGCACCTATGAAATCAGTTCAAAGTGACCAAGATCATTTATGAATGAAATATTATGACAGTTAAAATTGCTTGAAAGTTCTCCATTAAACGAGGGTGCCTGGGTGGCTCAGTCAGTTGGGCCTCTGACTCTTGATTTCCGCTAAGGTCAGGATCTCAGGGTCTTGAGATCTTTAGTGAATTTTCATAGTAAGGACTGTGTGTCTCTGCAGCTTTGAATATTGACCTGAAGGCGGCTCCGTGCTCAGCGGGGAGTCTGCTGGAGATTCTCCCTCTCCCTAGCCTCTCCCCCTGCTCATACTCTCTCTCTCAATAAATAAATAAAATCTTTAAAATAAATAAATAAAACGCTCCGGTAAACAAACGAGCAAGCAGCCAAAGCCAGTAGAACAGAGGATACGAGATGGGCCATGAGTCGGGCAATGGGTACACAAGGATTCCTTACTCTTCTCTCCTTTGTGTGTATCTGTGTTTCAACTTTTCTCATAGGGAAAAAGAGGCAATGTGTGCACAGCCAGTGCTGTGCTTGCGACGCCCACACTGCTGTCTGCGCTGGGGCGGGTGGGTGGTGGTGAGATCACGAAGTTCCATGATCTTCATCACCGCCGTCAGATGTGAAGCAAGCCAGGGTTCAAATGTGGGGTGAATGGCATGTCATGCTCTGGGAAGGAGAGCCAGGTAGACCCCAGGGAACTAAAGACAATGTCCCTGCAAACAAGGATGCATAATCCAGGCAAAGGGTCTGCATTGGGAGCTAAGGAAACCTTAGGACATGCTTGGGGATGGGAATCTGTCCTCCACTGGCCACACAGTCTCCTGCCTGAGGGGATGGGGAAGATGAAGGAGCTTAGGGACAAAACAAGGGACTGGCAGTCATGAGGAAAGTCTCCATCCCCAGCGCCACGACAGGACAAGTCACAAAGACATCTCATCACGGATTCACATGACGAGGGGCTCAGTAACAGCAGGGCATGTGCCAGATTCTGGATCTGGATTGGAGGGAGTCCCTGCACTGATGCCCAAGGGCAGGGCTCAGTTCTGGCATCCCCCAGCCCAGGATGTGCCAACCAGCCCCAGAGGGCACGGTATGGGGGAGGGGAGCCCGCAAGGGGACTAAAAACCCTGGAGGGAGGTGGTTAAAGCCCTCTGGCCACTTCTATCAACGTCCCCCCTCCCTCACACACAGATTGCTTATATTGTTGAAGATGTATTAGAAAATCTTGCATTGGTCCTGATTACATTAGTAGCCTGTGTTCTTTTAATCTGTTTGCATGGCTTCTGCACACGGAGCCTCATTTTCTACTCTCAGTCGAAATGCCCAGGGCGCCTGGGTGGCTCAATCAATGAAGCATTTGACCCTTGATTTTGGCTCAGATCATGGTCCCGGTACCCTGGGATGGTCTCAGCGCTCAGCACACAGTCTGCTTGTCCCTGTGCCTCTGCCCCTCCCCACCCCCACGCACTCTCTCGTTCTCAGATAAATAATAAATAAAATCTTTAAAAACAAACAAACAAACAAATAAGGGAGAAATGCCCTCTCACCAGGCAGGAAAATGGGCATGAGGCTCAACACCCCTCCATTGGGCAGCAAGGCTGGTTGCCTAAGGTCTGTGAGATGAGGAGCTGGTTTGGACTTGCCTCTGGGGCTGACGATGTTGGAAGACCTGAAACCGCAGAGAATTCTACTGGCAGGTGCAGGAAGAGGGACAGCTCAGGCGAGTCCCCTTCGTTCCTCTAATCCTGGACCATCAGTGACTTGCACCCTACCTGGGGTGGTAAGGAACACCGGGCCAGCCCCTTGGGTCCTGGGCTTCAGGCCCCTGCAGTGTCAGGACAGAAGGGCAATGACTCAGGCCCTTCTGGCCCACAGAAACTAAATAAACCTAAACCTTTCTCCAGAATTTGACTGGAAAATAAAGCCCTATTTTAAAATAAATGCCAACATTTTATTTTATTTTTTTATTTGACAGAGAGAGCACACAAGTGGGCAGAGCAACAGGCAGAGGGAGAGGGGGAAGCAGACTCCCCGTTGAGCAGGGAGCCCAATCCGGGGCTTGATCCCAGAACCCCAGGATCATGACCTGAGTCGAAAGCAGACACCCAACAGATGGGGCCACCCAAGTGTCCCTATAATTGCCAACATTTTAAAATCCAAACGGATGAGCTACTTCGGAACACAGATGGGTTCTTTGTCGGGTAGCTCATTGCCTGTCAAGCACTCACCGGAGGACCTTGAATATAGTTCTTGGTGGTTCTCCCCCAGAGAGACTGCAGGCGACCTACAGCGGACTCTCTCACCCAGCAGTTAGCAGAACAGCACGGTGGAAGACTCTCGATGCTCCCTAACTACAGTCATATGTCAAACCATGACAAGGACCTATGGTCTGCTTTGTTGTTAGAGCTTGAGAGATGGTTAGGGAATGGGGGTCCCAACCACCTGTCTCCCTCTTTTCTCATTCTTCCTTTCCACCTGCTGTATCTGAGCATGTGCATGTGTGTGTGTGTGCACGCTCATATGCATGTTTGTGTGTGCTTGCGTGTGCACACTTGTGTGCGTGCTTGTGCGTGCACACTTATATGAATTGTGTGCATGTGTGCACACTCGTGTGCATGTGCATGTATGCATGTGTGTGCTTGTGGGTGCGTGCGTGTGTGTGCTTGTGCGTGCACATATGTGTGCGTGTATGTGTCTGCACTCGTGGGCATATGTGTGTGTGCATATGTGTGTGTGTGCATGTGTTTACACCAGGGGCATGAGTAGGTGGGAAAGGAGAACACTTTCTGTCCAGCAAGGAGGTGGCCTCTGAGGGCCCCTGCGCCCTCCTCCCCGCACTCTGGGACACCATCTCCAGTGCATGAACAGCAGGACTGACACAGAGAGGAAAAAGGAGGACCCAGTGAGCTGGCCCAAGCACAACTCTCCTCCCCAGGCCTGGCCCTCCTGCTCCACCTCGTCCTGGGCTGCCTGCCCGCAGGGCTAACGCCCTCGTCCGCTGAGAGCTGCCGGGATGCTCACCTGCCCCCCTCGCCCAGCGCAGACAGCAGTGTGGGTGTCACAAGCTGCCTGCCATGTGAATGAAAGCCCATTTAGAAACCACATCCTGCTTTCTCTCCACTCCCGCCCCCCAAGTCCACTGACACCCCGGCTGCCTGACCTGGCCGGCTTCTTGGGGACTGAGGCGTGACCGTGACTGAACCCCTCACCTCAGAAACCCCTGCACAGCCTGTGAAGGAGCATTCTCGGAGAAACCTTGGCATCTCTGCTCCCTGGAAGCGCCCTCATTCGGTGCAAAGCTGCTAATTAAATCCATGAGCTGCTGGGTGCGGTGGGGGGACGCTCTCCACGTGCTGGGGTTAGCGCCTGTGTGAGCCCAGCTGAAGTGGCCGGGCTTGGGGGTCTCTGGCGACAGGCCCAGGAAACAAATGAGGCTCCCAAGGGCCGTCTGAAGTCCGCGCTGAGCGGTTCTGTTGTTTTGGTAAGAGACAGAAGCCTCATCATGACTGCCAGCCCATTTGCAGATGACTGGGGGACAGACTCCACCGCTGGAGCTGACTCTGCTCTCTGTCCTGGGGCGGATTTGGTCTTCCATTAATTGGGGGCTAATTTATGTCTCTAAGGAGAGACCTTTCAGCCTTCCAAGAGGATTGAAGGATGGAGGGGAGAGCCTAGTAACAGCGGGCGGCCTGGCTTGGGCCGGTGGCGCCATCAACAGGCCTTTCAAGACACTGGACACTTCAGAGCCCGTCCTTTGCCCAACAGCTGAGAGTGAAGAACGGGAGCCTGCACTGCCTGGAATATGCTGGCCCAGGTCCCCGACTCACCCCAACCTGCCTGGGGGCGGGGGAGGACATGCAGGAGGGGCTCCAGGGAAGAGAAGGGGCTAGAACTGAAGAGGACAGACAGAAAGGGGGAAGGAACCGGGGAAGGTGTCTCTGGCCAGGTGGGGCTGGGGGCTCACCCTGTAGCGCCAAGAGCCCTGAGGACCTTCCCAGCCCCACCACCACCCCTCCCCCCGGGACCTGCCCTCCTCTCTCTCTCCACCTTCCTCAGAAAGGCCAGCCTCCTGGGGGTGGGGAGGGGGTCTGTCCCTCCCGGTTCCCAGGCAGAGGCATTTTTGTGGAGACTGGGCTCCTGCCCCTCTCCTGGGCGAGTGACCTTGACTGAGACACGCCCTGTCTCTGGGCATGCTTGGGGGTTGGAGGGAATGAGGACAGAGGACTTGGCCCAGACATCGAGGGACCCCCTCTCTGCGCCGGGGTTGCTCACAATGCCCATGAGGCTCCATCTAAACTGTGCGGTCTACACCCGGCTCAGCAGCACGGCGCCCCACCAGCCCCCTTCCTGGTTCCTCCAGCCCCCTGGCTGGCTGGGCAGCACCCTTCACGCCCACTGCTCTTGCTGCAACTGCATGGGCTGCCCCCAAACCAAGCCCCACTTTGCCTCGCCCCTCGCCTTCTTACGCTCTTCTTCCAAACGCTTTCACTACCGAAGATCATCAAAGCCGGCCTCTGCCTGTTGCACATCTCCCCCTCCAACCAACAGTGGGGCAGGAGCTGCGCACTCACACCTGGCATGCTGCGACCTCCAGGACAATGTGAACGTGCCGCCTCCACTTAGACCACAGCTGCCCCTGGCTGACCCCCTGGCTGACCCCCTTTCCTCCAAGATCATCGGCTCTCCAGAGTCCCCCACCTCTGGAAGCCTTCCCTGAGCAGGGCCTCCCCACTCGGAGCCTTCTTCGCTCTAACGCTGGAGTACAAGGGGTCCGTGGGTCACAGCGGCAGCAGTGTTGGGGACCCGGGGACTCAGGGACTCGGGCATGCTCACAATATCAGCCCCACGGTCCAAGTTCCAGACGCGGGGTGGGGTTCAAAGAAAAGCAAACGCCATGCACACACTTGGCACGGAGTGGGAAAAAAATCTCCTTCTCAAAGTCTCCAGCCCACAGAACTCTGCTAGTCCCTTCCGGGTACCACAGATGCTTGGTGACAGGCGAGATCTGTCTTCCAGAAGCAGGAACTCGGGAGTATTTCTGGCCCAATTAAGCTCTAGTGCTTGACAAGAAGTAAATGCAGCCTCATCTCGCTGTGCCTAATGTGAGAAGCATACGGGCTCTGCGCGCATCTGGGCAGCGTCGCCTGCCTTCCAGCAGGTGCTTCCCACCAGGGATGGGGTGTGCACGGGGCCCAGGAGCACACGCACACATGACCGGGGAATCTCTACAAGGACTCGGTCTGCTGATCGCATCAGCCTCAGGCTGCATAGACGTATCCTTCTACAAATGATCAGTACTAGAAAATCAAGCCATTCTCCCCATTTTCGAGAGGAGATCTCTTTTTCTGAGCAACCTCGGGCTTGTCAGCGCAAACAGCACTGTGGGGAATAAGGTAGAAACTTCAGGTGCCACAGCATTCAGACCAGCAGTTTTCGCAGGGAGGTCGGACTTGAGTCGTGATCTCTGATTGAATACTCACTCCGTAGGGAGATGCAAAGACAGACTACATAGTCTGTGTAAGAGCACACACATTTTTTTTTTTTAATGAAACAGCCCTGCTCTATCAGCTCTAATATAAGCCGTTCTTCAGAAAGAAACCACAAGCAAGCAGCTTGTCCTCACGGTGAGGAAAGCCTCCCACTGCCCTCTCCTCCAGGCAGGACACACCCTGCCCTGATCCCTGGGCACCTGTCCTTGGGATCAGGCTCGGGGAACCCTGCTGTTCCTCTCCCCACCTCAGCCTTGAAGAGCCCCTCCCCAAGGACTGACCACCTTGGAGGAGGGTCAAAGCCCCTCTCTTGCCAGCCACCCCACCTCCTGCCTTTGTGTGGACACGGGCCCTTGTATGCCATGGGTTCTCCTTCCTCTTGGCTCTCTGAGAGAGCATAGAGCAGAGGGCAATCACCACGCAAGACCTGTGAGGGATCAGGATCAGGGAAGGACAGGAGATCATCTGTAGGTGATTTGTTCATGTACTGAAGCTCCGCAGAGCGCTTAGTGAGGGGCGAGTGCTGTTCATTTTTGAGACCCCAGCGTCTAGCACAGGGTGCGGCTCATGGCAAAGCCCCAGGAGCCGCTGGAGCTGAGCTTATGCGTAGTTAGGCTGGAGGGGGCAAGAGTCCCCTTGGACCATTAGAGGTCACTTAAATACAACATCTCCATCTCACCATCAAATCATCACCAAAGGGATCACAACAGAGATGGGGCTTGGGGCTGCCTCCCAGTGGCCTCCGGAGGCTGAGCAAGGCCCGGGGAGGTCTAGGGCCATGGCTGACCAGCCTGGACTTTGACACAAGGACATCCAGACCCATCAGCACCCCCCCCCCCCAGCTCCTGCTCATCCCCATCACCTTGTGACCTGGAGAGTCGCCCTGGTTCCTTCTCTGTATAATGGGGTTAAATGTTCCTTCCTTGTGGGGGTTGGTCACAGGGTTGGTCAGAGGACTGAATGAACTCCGTGCACGGCAGCTGACTTCAGGGTGTGCCTCTGCTTGGGCCGTGTCCGTCTGTCTGTCTCTAGCTGTAACTGTGCATGTGCCTGCTATATTCCCACACCTAGAGCACGTCCTCTCTCTGTCCGAATTTTCACCCCCTCTCTTGGAATCTTCCTCCACGTCCAAGCTCTGAGCTCAGAACCCCGCCAAGGGGGCCCAGGCAGCAGCTGGGAGTGGACTTGGACACAGGGCCAGCCCTTCCAGATAATGCAGATGCTTCATTGAGGCTCCCAGATGCCCCAGACCCAATTAGCTTGGCAGACTTAGTGCTCAGGATGGGCTTGCAAATTAAATCCTGTTGCTGGCTCCAAAGAGCACACCCTGTCCCCAGGGCTGTGGGGGCCAGGAGAGGGGGGTGGGGAGGAGGAAGGCAAACTCTGGGTTCCTGCCTAGCCACCTCTGGCACACTGATTATTAGACAAGCACACCCACCGGTGGATTCCAGCCTTGTTAACTTCCATAGCAGCTGTGGTAATCGCACAGGAGGCTGGCCATCAAGGCTGGAGACCCTGCTTCGTCCCTGGAAGGAGCATGAGTCCCTTCTTGGGAGGTGGCAAGGTGGAGTGTGGAGACCTGAGCTGGCTCTGGGTCTGCCCCTTACCAGCTGTGTGGTCCTGCTTCACCTGACCGACCCTTCTGAGCCTCAGTTCCTCATCTGCATAACGGGGTGACAAGACCATCTCGGAAGACTGATGATGAGATTAAATGAGATAATGCCCGAGAAGTGCTCTCAGAGGCTCGTTCTTTCCCCTCACCCAGCTCCTCCAGAGGGTCAGTGCAGCCAGCAAACTGTGGGGCAACTGCCTCCTGCTCACTCCCCCAAGGGGCTGGTGCAGGTTCAAGGTCAGTCCCCGCCCCTGGGAAGGTCCTTAAGGAGGAACAATCTGTTTGCATTCACGTCCCGCCTGTGGATGAGACTTGTCTGTGATCCCCAGCCTCCAGGTCTCCAGGTCCACCTGACGTCACCTCCAGTGACAGTCATGTTCAGACCCCTGCTTGAGAATCAGTCCTGTCCCAAGCTCTCACGGGCCCGACTGTCTGCCTTGCCGGTATTCTAACTGAGACTCCAGGACGCTTGGCTTGTCCCTTTGTCCCTCCCTCCTCCTATATCCCAGTCCCTAAAACTATATGGCCACAATCTGCCTCAGTAACCCCACCTGAACCATATCCTGGGAATAGGAATCCTACGTTCCCCCAAACTCAGTTCCCAAATATCTGGCTAAACCCTGCTCCCAGGGGACAGAGGTCCCCAAGGTCCACTGCCTGTCAGCCTGACCCGCTGCCCCATGTGCCTGACTCCAAGACTCAAGAGTCGAGCCCACCTCTGTTTTCTGTCCACCACCAACCCCCCGCCCCACCCTGGCCAGGTCAGACTCCTGAGCAATCTCGTCATTGCCCTGGGACCAAAAGAAGGCCTAGAAGTGGCCCAGACAGGGAAAGAGTCTGGCTGCCACTGATCACTTTCATAATGTCCCCAGTGTGGGAGCAGAGGCAGCCTTTTATTTCTTACAGGCTCTAACTTCCAGACCAGAGACCCCCAAAGGGGGAGTGTTGTCTCCCAGGGATGGTGCCCTGGGACACCATCAGAAACGCCAGGAGGGCTCAGCCACTGTCCCAGGCCCAGAGCTCAGCCAGTGCTCAGAACCGTCAGGAGATGGGGGGATGCCCTGGAACCCCAGCCCAAAGAACAAGAAATCTGCCTCCTCCCAAATCGGACTACAGGTGTGTGTCCTGCCTTCCTCCAAAACCCTCTCGCAGATGAACGCAAATGCATTCTTTGAAAGTAAACCCAAAGACTAGGAGAAAATGAGAGGAGATAATGATAGATAAGAGATTTCAACAAAGCTTTAAGAAGACAGAAAGCAGATGGAGGAGGGAAATTAGCAGAGGAGGCTTGAAGCAAATGTTCCTACAAAGGAGACTGCGGATGAGAAGCAAGCTGAGCCGCCCGCAAAAGACCTGCGACGCTCGGGACCTGGAGGCAACAGGTGCAGAGAGCTGTGGTCACGAGTGGCATCAAGAAGGGAGGCTCATGTGGAAGTCTGTACCGAGTTAGACCCCAGATTCCCTCCTCCGCTGCACACCAGGAAAGAACCCCAAAACTTGGTCCCTGGAGAAGCAAAATGACGGCTCTGAACTTGGGGTTCCCAGGCAAAGAGGGGGCAGGGGTGAGGTTCAGTCCTAACACGTAATGGTGAGCTTCTAGTTCCCATCTTCCGCACCCCACCCCCAGGCAAGCAGTTATCAGCTTCTCTCGGGTGGCCCCTACCCCAGAGAGAGAGATCTCTGAAGACTGACATTGGGTGGTTTCCAGTATACAAGCCCGCCAGCCCTCGTGCTCTACCCAAGCGTTCAGAGCAGTCGGCCTCACAGAGCTCCTCTGAAAGATGGACAGACAGTCAAGGACTAACAGACAGTTGAGGAAGGACTCCAACACAAAAAAAGAGATCAAAACAAAGGCAGGGCGGGGACAGTCCCAGGATTCCAGGCACAGTGTGGGCACCTGGGGACGATTTCAAAAAGAATTCTAGTGAAAATTCTCACGGGAGGAAGAGAAACTTTGCCCTTTCTGAGAAAGGAAATCATGGGGAACAAGACAAAGCTCTCAGACAGTAAAAAAAGTATATAATACTTGAAATAAAAATTCAAGGAAAGGAAGTCTGCCAGAAAAGAAAACTAAAAGACAAAGACGAAAACAGGACGGGGGAGGGAATACCACTCAAGAATCCAAGAGACAACAAGGAAAACAGATGGGAGGAAATCATGGGAAAGAGATACGTAAGAAATATTCCCAGAACAGCAGACACGAATTTCCACACTGAAGGGACCAAATGAGGTCTCATTACGACAAATGAGAAAAGACCTACGGTGAGACACCTGAGTGGCTCAATCTTTGGCTAAGATCGTGATACTGGGGTCATGGGGTCAATCCGCTCCTAGCTAAGCAAGGAGCCTGCTTCTCCCTCTTCCTGTGCCCTTCCCCCACTCCTGCTCTCCCATGCTCTCTCTCTCTCTCTGACAAATAAAATCTTAAAAAAAAAAAAAAATACCTGCAGCAATTTTGAAATTTCAGAACCCCAAAGACAGAGTAATGGAGGCTTGCCGAGAGCCGAGGCAGGAGCCGGGTGGTTCAAGCTTTGTCTGCAGCAGCACAGTCAAAAACCAACCTCTGTGCTCTAGACAGAGACAGAGTTCAGATATAAAGAGGAACAACAGCTTTATTCCTTTGCCCAGCAAAAGAGGCTACACCAGGCCGAGACCTCCCGACCTACAGGCCTGCCCAGAGGAAGGGGCTGGGGGTTTATAAGGAAATACAGGATCGTCTCATTTTGACAGGAATTACGTACGTGCTGCCAGCCTCCTTTTTCACATTTTCAGGGCACAGAGTTCCTGAAATATGAAGGGAGGGGGTGAGGTTTGCAGAAGAGGGGAAAGTTGCCTAAAATCGAGCCTCACCGAAGCATTAATGCAGCAGTTTTGAATTTTGTTCAGCCCTATGCTTTTAAGCGGTTCCTGCAGCCCTAGATGCCAGGAGACAGGGAAGAATGGCTCCAACATTCCAGTACGGGGCAGGGAGGAGGCTGGGGGTGTTTTCAACCTGGAATTCTATATTCAGCCACTATCAATAAGCATGAGGGTGGAAAAATACCTTTTCCAGATATAAATGGACTCAAATTAACCTCCCATGCATGCTGCCTTAAGAACTTCCTGGAGAATGCGCTCTAGCAAAACTAGGCTGTAAACCAAGGAAGGAAGTCGGGATGGGGAGACAGCAGGGCTGGGGGTGAGCAGTTTGGAGCAGGAGAGAAGTCTGCTCCAGGAGGGAGACCACCGAGGAAAACAGGATCCATACAACCCTCAGTGAGTCTCGCCATTCGGGAATAGTATCGCGAGAGCTGAAGGAGCCACCTGGGAACGAATATGGCAAGGTATGTAGACAACAAAGTAAATCTTTAGCTAAGGTAATTATTTTTCCTGAGATAAAAAGGAAATATAATCAGAGCACACTACTTGCTCTGCCATAAGCATACTTGGAGCGTTATAATAATTAAACTCTGACCTCTGATATTAACCAGGAGTGCTGAAGCCACGATCCTGGGAGGGCAGGAGGACAGAAGAGGGAGGGGACAAGTCTGCCAACCCAGCACCTCAAAAGATAATTCCTGGGGCGCCTGGGTGGCTCAGTGGGTTAGGGCCTCTGCCTTCGGCTCAGGTCATGATCCCAGGGACCTGGGATCGAGCCCCGCATCAGGCTCTCTGCTCAGCAAGGAGCCAGCTTCCTTCTCTCTCTCTGTCTGCCTCTCTGCCTACTTGCGATCTCTGTCAAATAAATAAATAAAATCTTCAAAAAAAAAAAGATAATTCCTAACTTTGATAAATCAAGAAAAGCAATATGAACCTGTTAGTGAGAAATACAGAGGTGGATACCAAAAGAAACAGCTTGAAGGGTGTATTATTGGTTTCCCATTACTGCAGAATGACCACAACTTTGCAGCTTAAAACCACAGATATTCATGACCTCACAGTTCCCCTGGGTCAGGAGGGTGATATGGATCCTCGGCAGGCTCATTAGGCTCCAATCAAAGCATCATCTGGGCTGGGTTCTCATCCAAAAAATTCTGTTCCAAACTCATTCCGGTTGTCCGCAGAAGCATATCTTGGTGGTTGCACAACTGAGAGCCCCAGATTGTTGCTGCTTGTCACACCTACAGGCTATGGAAAGTCTTCAGAAGCCACCACGGTTCCTTGCCATAAGGGCTTCTCCGCCACAGCTACTGCCTTTGTCAAGGCCACAAGGAGAGCCTCTTGCCCCAGTCCGCTATGATGAAGACTTCTACAATAGCAAACATGCCAGCCACACCCCACCCCCTTTGTCACACTCAAGGGGTGTGAATGCCAGGAGGCTGGGAGAGTTGGGACCACACCACGTTCAATCCACCACCAAGAAGTGATTACAGTTTTATGTTTTTGTAAGTAAGCAATCCAAAATACATAAAGGGTATTAGTGACTCCCTCTCACCCATTTCCTAGCCAACCAGCTCTCTTCCCTGGGAGGACAAATATAATCCGTCTCTCTTATAATGTAACACATGGGTCTGCATATGTAACAGAGGTCCACACTCTCCTCACTGCTCACTCCCTCAGCCCCCTACCCACACCTGACGTGGTCAGCCAGAACACTGGTACCCACGGCACATCTTCTGCATAACTGGTCGCATACCATCCCAACGTATCTGCCCCTTATCTTTTGCATGTAATACATCCTGAGATCATTTTATATCAGTACATAAAGAGCTTCTTCGTTGTCTTGTTGTCACTACCCAGCAAAAACTGACCACGGGATGGATAGCCAGGTCACTCCCAACCCTCTCCTATTGCATACAAAGCTGCTATGAGAAATAGTTCTACGGGCCATAGTTCTGCTAATAGAGCTGCCTCTGGGGAGCAGGACAGGAAAGGACAAGACCCCAAGCAGGAGGGGAAGGTCCCCAGGGTCGAATGAGTCACGTGAGAAGCTGGTGTATTCAGGGCTCTTCCCACACTGGCTCCTGCTGGAGGAACAGGTGTGGCTCATCTCCCCACAGCTCCCATCCTTGAGTGAAGCGTACACAATGATGCCGGATCTCCTTCCCTATGTGGCCAAGAAGCTGGGACTCTGGATTTTTGATCGAAATCTCCTGGTTTTTCCATACTGGCAATGAATGCAATGGAAAAAAACCCAACACACACGTGGATCTGATGAAATCAGCCTGTGGGCCGCCTGCTGGCGGCATGCCCTGCCATGGGCTCACAGCAGAGGCGCTGAGACCCCAGAATCCACCCCTCACTCTGGGGGTTAGGAACCTGCCACAACAGTCTTCCAAGCCTCCTGGGTCCCACACCCACCACAAATACAGATCCCAAAGCACCCTGGGATGTTGCTCCCCTGGCCAAGTCCTTGCACCTGACAAGGGGCCTGCTACACTTCCAAGCTGGCAAGCAGAGCAGCAGAGACTGCGGGGGGCAGGATGAGGGGCGACCAGGATGGGGAGGCGGGACTGGGGGGAGCCAGGACTGGGCGGGGGGGATGCTGAGACCAGGGGGGCCAGGATGAAGGGCCACCCGTGCTTGGTGGATGGAGCAGCAGGAACCTGCCATGGAATGTTAGAGCCCCCGCTGCCCTGGGCCTCTGTCTCCCATAAGCAAAACCAGGTTTTGATTGCCCTCTCCCTCTCACCTTCTCAGCTAGGAACCCCGAACCTGGGCTCAGGGGTTCAGGCCGCCCACCTTAGACCATGACCGCAGTCGGCTGCCATTATTAATGGGGGTAGTGGCAGTTAAAACAGCTATGTCAAGGCATAAACAGAGGAACAGCACAACTGTGAAGAACCCCAGAGAACTCCCATAGCTGTAGGCTGCTGGTCACCCCCTCCCCACGTCAAAGATGAGAAGGGTCTGTCCCTGCACCAGGGTGGGAGTGAGAGGGAACATCTCCCAAGAGGACCAGGTGTCCTTCCCCTCAGCTCCTTTGCGGGTAGTTCTCGGTGGGGGAGGGGGTGAGGGTGGGGGTGGGGGCTGCATCCAAGCAGCCTCTAGAACCTTCCCTGGGATCACTCCTCTCCAAAGCTCTCCCCTGCTAGGATCTTGGAGGAGTCTGCTGCTGTTTGTATGTAAAGGGATGTTTTCACCTAAGGGAATATTTCCTCAGACTGCTCCCCCTTGCAGGGGACCGTCTGCTTGGAGAATGGTGATCCTCTCCAAATGGGGAGGGCAGTGGTGGGAAAAGACAACCCCGCATCAGCAGCTCCATCAGAATGACGCTGGTGTGGCTGCTAATGACTTTACTGGCCTTGAAGGGGAAGAGGTCAAAGTAAGGGGCTCCTGCCAGCCTGAGCCCCTTGTGCCCGCAGCCCCCACTGTCTGCTGGAGCAGATTTTTAATAGACTCCGGCTGGTTCCGAGCCGAGGCGGAGCACGCTCGCGGGGGCCTATCAATAGAACACGGCGGAGGGTGACCAGGCGGCAGATTGGGGGGTGGGCGGAGCGGCTCCTCAGTCGTGCTTTGGGGGGGGGTGGTGAGAGACCGTGACTGCAGGTGCCCCAACTCTCTGCACCCCGCTGTCTGCCTTCCACTGCATCCAGGTCCCCAAGGTCCTGCCTAGGCCTCCAGGGATAGGCTGAGGGGAAGGCAGGGGAGAAGGGAGGAGGGCAGCCAGAGGAGACCACCTCCTGCACCTCAGAAGGGCAGGGGCCCCTGCTTGGCCCCTCGCACCCCACCCCACCTGCCACCTGTGGAAACCTGGAAGCAGGAGGGCCAGGCATCTGCATTGCTCCCCTCCACCCTGCTCTCCATGTGGGGCTGGGTCCCTCTTCCCTAAACAAAAACCCTCCATGGGATCCTTCCATGCAGTGTTTCTTTGTCATCAAACTTCAGAAGTTAAGTCCTCAGAAGCCCTCCCACCCCCACCCCTGCCTTGAAATGGGGTAATCTGCCCAGCAACCTGCTTCCAAGAGTCTGGTCTGGAGGGTGCACCCGCTGGGAATTGCCCACCAGGCTGTCCACCCCCCAGGTCAAGGGTCGTAGCCCCTTCCCACCGACCACCCTGTGTTTCCCCAACACCTGCTCACTGCCTGCTCCCAGCAGATGCTCCATGAACAACTGACTTCTTGAAATAAAGGTTTAAAACTTGCAAATTTAAACGTGTTGTTTAGAGGTATGCACATTTAGTAAACCTACTAAGAAGGGCAGAAAATTTGTGCAATCAAAACATTAGGCTGGTGGTCATGCCCTTTAGGATGGCTATTAAAATAACAAGTGTTGGGGGCACCTGTGTGCCTCACTGGGGGGCTCAGTGGGTTAAGATTCTGCCTTTGCATGAGGTCATGATCCTGGAGTCCCTGCTCAGCAGGGAGTCTACTTCTCCCTCTGCCTGCCATTCTTGCAACTCTCTCTCAAATCAATAAATAAAATCTTAAAAAAAAAAAAAAAAAAACAAATGTTGGCCTGCACATGGAGAAGTTGGGACCCTTATAGTGGGATGGGAAATGGTGCAGTCACGATGGAAACCATGTAGCATTTCTTCAAAATATTGCATGTGGAATTACCCAGGATGCCGCAATTTCACTTCTGGGTACTTGCACAAAAGAACTGAAAGCAGGGACTCCCACAGGTGTGTGTTCATGTATGTTCACAGCAGCTGATTCACAAGAACCTAAAGGAAACAGCCCACGTGCCATCGACAGACGAGTGGATCAGCAGAATGGTTGGTGAACCTACAGAGGAATATTACTCAACTTTAAAAAGGGATGAAATCTGACACCTGCTACAACACGGATGAGCCTTAGGACATCATGCTCAGTGGGAAAAAAGCCAGTCACCGAAGGACAAATGCTGTTTGATTCCGCTCATATGAGGCTCCTAGAGTGGACACATTCACAGAGACAATGGGTAGAACCGTGGTTACCGGGCGCTGGGGAAGGGAGGAAAGAGGACTTATGATTTATTTCAGCTTCTCTGGCTTCAGTTTGGGGTGAGGAGGTAAGTTCTGGGGATGAAGGGGAATGACAGTTGCATGACAGGGTGAATGTGCTTCATGCCGCCGAACTGGACACTTCAAAATGGTCTAGTGGTAAATTTTATGTCACGGGGGCGCCTGGGTGGCTCAGTGGGTTTTAAAAAAAAAAAAGAAAAAAAAAAAAGCCTCTGCCTTCGGCTCGGGTCATGGTCCCAGGGTCCTGGGATCGAGCCCTGCATCGGGCTCTCTGCTTGGTAGGGAGCCTGCTTCCTCCTCTCTCTGCATGTCTCTCTGCTTACTTGTGATCTCTGTCAAATAAATAAATAAAAATCTTTAAAAAAAAAAATTTATGTCATGAATTGTTCATCCTAAAAATAGACACTGCTGGTTATCTTACCAGCATAAGATGGTATTTGTACCACATTCAAGAAAAAAAAAATCCCAACATGTGTCTCAGCAGGGGGAGGGGAGGGGTGCAGAAAGGAAGATGATGTCAGCGGGGGGGGGGGCATAAAGGAAGATGATGTCACAGCAGGGGGAGGGGTGCATAAAGGGCACAACTGTGCCATGAGAAGTTCCGGGGCTCCGTTAGACTCCTCTAGTTCACTGCCTGGGTTCACCCCTACCCGCCTCCTCCACACCCACATATGTATGCCATGTATCTTGTTTCATTGATTCTAAGACTCACGTTTTTAACATTTAATCTCTCTGAAGTTGGGATGCATCTCAGAGCTGCTAAGAACAAAATAGCCTTGTGCCATAATTTATGGGATGGGCGCTCTCTTTCCTTGTGGCACACAAGGTAACGATGCTTCTGGCCACCAATGGGGCCTCGGAGTAGAGGAAACACAGAGTATGTATTTGTAAGGAAAAGATTTCCTAATAAATATTAACGCGACCACTTTACGGAGCTATGATTCACACACGGCACACTTCAACTACGGCAGGTGCGCAATCTGATGGCTCTTGGCGTGTTCCCAGAGCCGTGAAACCATAGCCCGTGTTGGAACGTTCTCATCTCCCCTGCAAGGAGCCCTGCGTCCTCCAGCAGTCCCTGCCCATGCCTCTCAACCCCCTCAGCACCGGGCAACCACTGATCTGTCTCCACACATCCACCTGTTCTAGATGTCTCATATCAGTGGAGTTGGACAGCAGACAGTCCCCCATGACTGGCTTCTTTCACTTAGCTTGTTTTCAGGTCTCCCCCACGCGGTAGCATTTTACTTCATTCCAGAGTCATCCATCCAAACCTCAGCTCACTGGCATCTCGCTGCTGAACCCACCACTTCTCTGAAATGACCCGTGTTGGTCCCAAGCCATCGCCCCCTTGGACAGTCTAGGGGCCATTCCTCAAGCTCCCCTTCGAGCGTGTTCGGCACAAACCCTGGGCAAGCGTGGATCCCCTGGCAGCTCTCGCGGGGCTCTCTCACCTCCTTCTCCCTGAACTGCTCCTCCCTTGAGTTCCACACCTCACCTCCCAGTGCTGTCCACCTGCCTGGCCTCCCAGGTCCGCCCCCTTGCTTCTCCCTTCTCCTCCATTGAAGAGCAGGAATTCTGCAAGACGGTCATTGGCGTCGTCCCCTCCCCAGTCTCCCTATGATCTCCAGCAGCCCGGCGACAGCAGGAGCGATTCCTATCTGCAGCTCTGACCTGCTCCCAGCTGTCTGCTGGAAGCATCTCTCCGGGTGCCCACACGCTGTGGGATCTCTCCCCTTGGGACCCAGGGCTCACAGCTTCTAAACCACTGAAATCCTGCCTGGTGCTCCTTCATTCAGCGAAAGCTGGTGAGCGCTTGCCGTCGCTGTCAGAGGGCCAGGGGCATGTGAAAAGAAGACAATGAACTCCCTTCTTTCTCGCAGGGAGCTTCCCTTCTGGGAGAGACAGATGGTAGACACTGAGCTCTGCAATAGGGCAGAGGTTGATGTGATCCTTAAGACAGCAGGCTAAGGGGATGGATGGTCCCTTGGCCTCTGACTTCCTGCTGGGTTAGGCAGAAAGCAGAGATGAGGGTGGTGTGCTGGTAAACACTTATCAGCCAGCTCGCCAGGGAGAAACATCCAGAGTCATAGCTTTTGCCCACTTCCATGGAGTAAATACTCCACCTGGAGAGACTTCAGACAATCACCTTGACATTGGGGTTGGAGATGTGCACACGATTGGCCCTCCAGAGCCAATGGGAGCCAGTTTCAACACCCCAGCAGTAGGAGGAGAGAGAGGTGCCAGCTCTAGGCCGATGCTGGTCTACCATTTCCTCCTCCTACTCCTCTGGCCCAGGGTTGGAAATGGTGGCTCAGGGACGTCATCCCTGGGGCCTCACTATCCCTAGTCAGGTCCTTTCCCTGCTCGGGCTCTTCATTAGAGCCCCTCGAGTTTCCTGTGCAGTATACACTGTTTCCCGTGAGACATCAGCTCACTCAGGAGGGTTGTCCTCTACCATAGAATGACACAGCCTTGACAATGTGGTCACCCTGAGGCAGAGAATGAGTGACGAGGGCTATGTGTGTTGCTCTCACTGCCCCCCCAACCCCTGCCCCCAAGCCTGGTAACCCTCGAATTCCAACCCCAGCTCTCTACGAGTATCCAGTATCCAAGACTCCTGTGGAACTGTCCAGCATCTCGACTGTCGCTTTTCCTCAGTTCTCTGCGAAGTACTCCCCATGCCTGTAAATCTCACTAATGCTCACTCGTTCCCATTTGAATCCTCTGCAGGACCCCTGCCAGGGAGCGGGGCTGGCAGGAGCTGGTACAAAGTCCTCCTCCAGAAATCACAGTCGGCAAGGAAAACACCACAGTCCTCTTACACAAATCGCTAGATTTGGGAGCAGAGTGGATAATTTGCATACATTTGGAAAATGAATTCAGAAGCCATGAAAGGCAAACCAGGGAAATAGACAGCAGCATAATCCACTGCAATTGTACTTACACTGGACGTGAAGGCCAAATCCATGAGATCGTATTCTGAACTTTCTCCTTGTACAGCAGACACCACCGGTGTTCACACGACCCGGTGGGCCGGGTTCTCAGGGGATTCCACTCTTGCTGCAGTCCTGCTGCCCGCTCCCCCAGCTGGTCAGTAACCCATCTATGCCAAGGCAGGCTGACTGCATGAGGCCAATGGTGTCCATGCACACCCCACCAGCCTCATGGGGCTCCTTGTGTCCTGTCAAGCAGCCCATCTGCAGAGATAAAGGCAGCCTGGGGGAAAGAATGGGTTCTTTTTTCAGAGGATATTAGGACTAGGGTCGCAATTTACCTTGACGTTGGTAATGGTTCATCTTATGTGTCATCATGGCTGGGCCACAGTGCCCTGGTATGTGGTCAAACATTCTGCTGAATGTTTCTGTGAATGTTTTTGGATGACATTAACATTTAAATCAGTGACTAAAGCAGATTGTCCTCCATCTTGTGGGTGGGCCTCATCCAATCAGTTGAAAGCCTGGAGAGAACAAAAGACTGACCTCCCCTAAGCAGAGGGAATTCTGCAGCAGGAGGCCTTCAGACCAGACCTTCAGCATCAGCTCCTCCTGAATCTCTGGGCCAGCCTGTCCTGCAGGTTTTGGACTAGCCAGCCTTGATAACCACATGAGTCAATTCATAAAAATATGCTTTCATATACACACAACCAGTTGATTCTGTTTCTCTGGAGGATCTCAAATGAGGCTAGAGTTGTGTTTGGGTCTAGCGTTAAAGTCTGGGTTGGGATTAGTTTCTTAGGTTGGGATTATGGCTAAGGTTAGAGGAAGGTCAAGAATTCAGGTGATGGGGACGCCTGGGTGGCTCAGTTGGTTGGACGACTGCCTTCAGCTCAGGTCATGATCCCGGAGTCCCGAGATCGAGTCCCACATCGGGCTCCCAGCTCCACGGGGAGTCTGCTTCTCTCTCTGATCTTCTCCTCACTCATGGTCTCTCTCACTGTCTCTCTCTCAAATAAATAAATAAAATCTTAAAAAAAAAAAAAAAAGAATTCAGGTGATGCTGTGGTTGACTCAGGAGTCAGGGTCAGTGTTGGGGTAAGATCAGGGCTCATCTTAGCAGAGGATTAGCATCAGGGTTGGGTTGAAGTTGGGCTAGATTAGGGTTAGGATTAAGGTTAGGATCAAGGTAGGGTGGATTTATGGTTAAGATCAGGATTAATGTTGGGACACCTGGGTGGCTCAGTTGGTTAAGCATCTGCCTTCTGCTCAAGTCATGATCCCAGAGTCCTGGGATCAGCAGGGAGACTGCTTCTCCCTCTGGCTCTGCCTCCTCCTGCTTGTGTGCCCTCACACTCTCTGACAAATAAATTTAAAATTAAAAAAAAAAAAAAAAGATTGGGATTAGTGTTAAATTATGACTGGTGTTATGGTAGTGTTGGAGAAACCACATGGATAGGATATGAATCAGATCATGGTTTGAGGAAATGGGGAAATTGAGTCTGAACATGAGTTGGAGTTTTGGCAGCTGGAAAGCTGGCCTCCCCTGAAGATTTTATTTATTTACTTGACCTAAAGAGAGAGCACATAGGCAGGGGGGGCTGTAGAGGCAGAGGAAGAAGCAGGATCCCCGCCTACAGAGAGCCCAATGAAGGCTCTATCCCAGGACCCTGAGATCATGACCTGAGCTGAAGGCAGATGCTTCACCCATGGAGCTCCCCAAGTGGAGAACCCACGATCTTAAGCACCATGTCCTACTTCCTCCCTAAACAACCCATTCATTTGGCAAATAATAATACTTACTGTCTGTAGAGCGGTCTTCATGAGCCAGGCTCTGTTCCAGTGGGTTTTCAACCAGGGGTGACAGACCTTCAGGAGAACACTTGTTGGGGTGAGCACTGGGTATTATGGAAGACTGATGAATCACTGACTTCTACTCTGAAACTAATAACACACGATATATTAATTAACTGAATTTAAATTAAAATAAATAACCAAAAAGCAGGTCCCAGAAGAAGATGTATGCTATAGATCATCCAGGAAGGCCTTTGAATACAAGACCAAAGAACATATATATCTGATGAAATCACAGGGAAAGCAGGAGAGCAATGAGCACCAGACCCTCTGGGGCAGAAAGGTGTAGGTGAGGTCAGGAGACAGACAAACACCTACCTGCCTTCTTTCTGGGGATTACGCCAAAGCAAGGCAGTGGGCGGCAGGGGTCTGGCCACTCCCCCTGCAGACTTGCTGTTCCCTGGGGGCCTTGGTGGTCTAGCTGCTTGTATGTTTCATGTCTGTTTTCCTTTTGACTAAGCACAGATTGACACAGGACAGAAATCTGCCTGCACCTGAAGAACTCTTCCAGTAAGTTCTCAATGAAAAAGTGTAAGCAGCAAGAAGAACAGGAAGGAGAGGAAAGGGGAGTGTGGGGCTTGGAGGGCAGCGAGCATGGGGTCCCCCAGGGGCCAGGAAGGTGGTGGGAAGGAGCTGCAGGAGGTACATTTGAGAAATACAGCTCCGCAATGCCCTCCAAGGGACCGGAGTCCTGGGGGACATGACTCTTCAGTCATTTACTCTGTGTTCTCATGAGTGCTTCTTCAGATGCGGCCCAGCTGTGGGTCAGACCTGGGCGGGGGCAGGGGGGGGGCAGGTACCAAAGACACGGCAGGATTGCCGTGAGCAAGTGGCTTGTGTTAGTTTATGCCTGCCTCTTTGCAAAAATTTTTAAAAGCACCCATGTTGGGGCACCTGGGTGGCTCAGTCATTAAGCATCTGCCTTCAGTTCAGGTCATGATCCCGGGGTCCTGGGATCGAGCCCTGCATCTGGCTCCCTGCTCAACAGGCCCGTTTCCCCCTCTCCCACTGCCTCTGCGTGTGTTCCCTCTCTCACTGTGCCTCTCTCTGTCAGATAAATAAATAAAATCTTTAATTTAAAAAAAAAAAAGCACCCATGTTAAGGCAAGTGTTTTAATCTCCCTGAATCTCCTTTTCTTCATCTGACAGTTGGGCTCCTAATGCCCAGTGTGGGAGGTGGGGTGGGGCAGGGGACCAGATGAGAAGGCACAAGCTGAGCATCTGCACAGCGCCAGGGCCACCCGCCCCTTTCCCCCTTAAGTGCTTGTCCTCCATTAAGGGAATCACAAGATAACAAGAGTAGAAGTGCCCGCAAAGCAAACATCTTCCGTAAGCCCAAGCTGTTATTGCCATCTTTATTATTACTTGAAAGTACCTGTGGACATGAACTTACTCGACAAAGGAAATGTAATAACTGCTTGTAGGAGAACAGCAAGTATCTGATGCCTTCCCAAAGCTCTGAGGGCTGGGGGAGAGAGAGGTGGCCAGGAAAGGTGCAGCCCCCTGGACAGACATAGGCTTACCACCCCCAGTCCTTACCCACCCTCTTGGCTTCCAGACAGGCTGGGCTCCCAGAAAGAAGCACCTCACCTCAGCGAGGGCCCTTCCCCAGGGTCAAGTGCATCTTCACCAGACTTGCATGTCCCTGGCCCATTTTGGCAGGGGCTCTGAGAGTCCCCTCTAGTTCCTCCCCACGTACCCTCGAATCTTGCCTTCCTCCTCTCCCAGGAAAAGCATGCCTTGTCTCCCTATGCCTGACAGGGTCCTCCGTGATTGATTCAGGAGCGTGCCAGCCTTGTATGCAAATAGGCCCCCGCCCCAGACTAGATACAGCATCTCACAGAATGTGGGGCAAAGACCACACAAACCTCACCCTGAAGGTCCACTGGGCAGAACCAGTCAGATGCATTATGACTCGTTAAGAGGCCACGGGGCTGGGGTTGAGAGAGCTAGAGGGCAGAGTCTGCCCTGTCACAGGACACACGCGCCCCCACTGCCAGGGTCCTGGGCCCTGGATGCACTGGATAGGCTTTTGAGAGGATGACTCAGGCTATTCCCAGGACTTGATGGTGTTAAGGCTGCTCAAAGGAAAGGCAGAGGTACCTGGGTAGCTCAGTGGGTTAAGCCTCTGCCTTTGGCTCAGGTCATGATCTCAGGGTTCTGCGATCAAGCCCTGCATCAGTCTCTCTGCTCAGCAGGGAGCTGCTTTCCCTTCTCTCTCTGCTTGCTTATGCGCGCTCTCTCTCTCTGTGTCAAATAAATAAAACTTTTTTTAAAGATTTTTGTTTATTTATTTGACAGAGATCACAGGCAGAGAGGCAGGCAGAGAGAGGGGGAAGCAGGCTCCCCGCTGAGCAGAGAGCCCGATGCGGGGCTCAATCCCAGGACTCTGAGATCATGACCTGAGTCGAAGGCAGAGGCTTTAACCACTGAGCCACCCAGGCACCCTAAATCTTAAAAAAAAAAAAAAAAAGGAAAGGAAAGGTGGCCCACACAGGCCCTCTGCAGGCAGCATGTCACGGTCACTGCTGCTCTCATGACAGTAAAGCACTCCACAGGCCCGAAAACGAACAAGACAGAAGTAAAAAGACAACGTCATGATTCCCGAAGAGTGTTCCCCTGCTCTTGACGTCCAACAGTGCTGGAAGAAGAGGAGGTACCCCTCTGTCGCTGTGCGGTCAGTCAGCGGGCCCTTGAGCTGGGAGCTCACGGGCTCCAACGCCTGGAAGGGCAGCCGAGGGGCTCAGCAGACTCCGCTGGGGTCCTGGGCACAGAGCAGGGCAGGGCAGAACCAGAGGCTGCCTTCTGCTTTTCCAAAACTGCCATCAGGGGCTCAGATTCTGCTGGGGTAGGATTGTTCCCTCCCTGTGGTGGGGCGATGAGGCATAATGATTACACCCTGTGCAGTCCCCACCCTGGGTGCCCAGTCCCCACCCTGGGTGCCTCAGCTCAGCCGCGACAGCCCCTCCCCCTTCATCTAAGACTGCCCCGGGGGACACATGGGACCGGTCTCCTAAATGCCACTGGACCTGCTGAGCATTTTCTTTTTTTTTTTTTTAATTTTTTTTTTTTTTAAGATTTTATTTATTTAGTCAGAGAGAGAGAGCGAGAGTGAGCACAGGCAGACAGAGTGGCAGGCAGAGTCAGAGGGAGAAGCAGGCTCCCCGCGGAGCAAGGAGCCCGATGTGGAACTCGATCCCAGGACGCCGGGATCACGACCTGAGCCGAAGGCAGCTGCTTAACCAACTGAGCCACCCAGGCATCCCTGCTGAGCATTTTCAAAGACTGAGAGAAACAGCAGTTGGGTGGGAGCTTTGCCCTCAGCCCCCGGGGAAAACCTGGCAGAGACCTCGATCTTTGTGCCCCCTGGGAGGGTACATGGGCCCCCACGATGCTGGGGAGGAGCTCCCGGAATCCCCTCTGTGTGCCTTTGTTCTCTCCTGGGAGTGCCGGTTACATCCGCACCAGCCAACCGGGTGTCAGGTGGGAGACCCAGCTGATTGGGGGGGGGGGGGGACAGCGGCTGGTGTAGGTCAACTTACAGGACCCTCCTGTGGGTTAGTCATCAGCTCTGATGTCACTGGTGGAAACCAACCAAGGCAGCCTTTTCAAATCACTCATTTGTCACAGGATTGGTTCCACATAACAAAAAGTATCCAGTACAAAGTCATCTAAACCAACTGTTTTTATTGAAAACAAACTTCTGTGATGTCTGGGACAGTTCCTTTGTCACCCTGCAAAACTGAGGTTCTTTCCCCCACTCCCCACCCCCACAACAGCTGTGGAACCCAGCCTGGGGAGTGGGTCCTCGTAAAGATGCTCCCCAGAGACCATGGGTTACATGCAAAACAGTGAACAGAGTTACACAGATCCGAGATTCCGTAGCGGTGTGTGCTGCCTTCTGGCTGTGGGTCTTGCAGGCATGCAAATTAGGCAACCAAGTATATTCATTTGGACCGGATGAGGTGGCCCTTGGGCTGGTACCAACTCATGCCCTTGGCGCCAAATGTGCTCCAGTCTCCCTTTGGAACAGAACCAGAATTCTAAGGGCAATCTTATTTCTTTTAGTTCTTCCTTGTCTTCTTCTTTAAGATCTTATTTATTTGAGAGAGAGATAGAGAGTGCATGAGCAAGGGTGTGGGAGGGAGCGGCAGAGGGAGAGGGAGAAGCAGACTGCCTGCGGAGCCGGAAGCCCAATGCGGGACTCTATCCCAGGACCCTGAGATCATGACCAGAGCCAAAGGCAAGATGCATCACCGACAGAGCCACCCAGGTGTCCCTATTAGTTCTTAATCTGCCCTTCCCAAAAAGCCCCTTAGCGAGCAGTGAATGAAAGCAGACCCTAATCAGGTCACCCCCCAGCCCAAGACGGAGGTTGTAAACATCTAGAGTGCAGGGATCTCCTCTGCCTGCCTTCCCGCATCCCCAGCCCAGCTCTGAGCACCTACATCCAGCCGCACTGACTTACTAATTAAAGTGATACCCAGCAGCAAAACCCTTTCTGCCCCTCCCTAACCCGCAGTAAAGCAGCTGGATTAACTACTGCCAGATTCAAGGTCTCAGCCACTCCAGCCGTCTTTTGAAACGGGTACCTAGAAAATGTCCAAGTGCTCCCCGGATGGTACTACTACCTGTTCACTTATCAGCTGTCCCCTGGCCACCCAGGTCTGCATAGTCAGCTTGAGAGCAGGAAATCCTTTTTTTTTTTTTTTAAAGATTTTATTTATTTATTTGACAGGCAGAGATCACAAGTAGGCAGAGAGGCAGACAGAGAGAGAGGAGGAAGCAGGCTCCCCGCTGAGCAGAGAGCCGGATGCAGGGCTTGATCCCAGAACCCTGGGATTATGACCTGAGCTGAAGGCAGAGGCTTTAACCCACTGAGCCACCCAGGCACCCAGGAAATCCTTTATAGGGTGGGTCCCCCCAGCTTGTGGTCACTCTGCGATGATCGCCCAGAACCCAACACAGACAGTTCACAAGCTCGATAAGGATAATGGTCCCCATCTACACTTACCTGGGTATTTTATTATTATTTTTAGGATTTTATTTACTTATTCTAGATGTAGAGAGAGAGAGATAGAGGTATAGGTATAGATACAGATATGCGGGAGGTGGGTAGCAGAGGGAGATGGACTGGCAGACGCTAGGGCAAACACAGAGGCAGACACGGGGCTCGATCCCACAATCCCAAGATCGTGACCTGAGTCAAAATCAAGAGTCAGACACCCAACAAACTGAGCCACCCAGACGCCCCAACACTTACCCAGGTATTTTAATTTCCAGTTTGGTTATTCAGTTCAAGAGGCCCAAAGGTCCAGATGTCCCTAGTCCTCCAGAGGTCATGAAGCCTTGGCCAATGGATTTAATCAAAATTCCAAAGCAATTATTTGAGGAACCAGAAGGACTATTTATTAACTTAGAATGAGAAATATGGCATTTAAGATTAACTGACAAGAAGGTCAGAAACTTACACGGTCCACGATAAGCGTTGTCCTCTCTGTAAAGAAAATCTACTTGAGACATTGGATTAAGAAAGGCATCGGGTAAATAGGAAGCAAAGCGCATGGTGGGGGTGGTCACATGGCTAATTTTTTTCCAGCCGGAAGAGCCAGCTGACCAGGTTTGTGCAGTGGTCAGACGGCCCTTCCCCCGGTCAAGAGTACCAGCTCCAATGGGCAGAGTCACATAACAGCTCCCTTCTCTCCTCTTTCTCTGGGATCCAACTGTTCTCATCATCCAAGGCCAGAGGAGCCCCTCTCTGGTGGGCATGCTGATCGCCTACCCCACACTCGTCCCTGCTCCCCTGCAACAGAACCCAGTGTAACTCAGGTGTTGTGTTGACCCACATGCTTTTCAGAGGAAGTCCAACTACCACCCTGATTAAGCTCAGGGTATTCTGTTCTCCCTTGAAATGGTCGGTGCCAGAAAGGCGCTGTGCCCTGATTTAAGCCAATGTGGTAGATAGCTTCTGGGAAGTTAGCCTCACTTTCTTCCTGTGGAACGTTCTCTTATTGGACCATGAGGCTGGGTTGGGGCTCCCATCTTGCCAAGCGTGAAGATGAAGCCAGCCCAGGGGAGGACTGAGTGAGGGAAAACAGAGCCAGACATTTGGATGGTGTCCACCCAGACATCGCCCCCCCACACCCCCACCCCAGACAGGAGCACACAGGACCAGAGCTGTCTTCATTGTTCAAGCGAAAGGAGCTGTGTTTTTCATTCCTTGCAGCCCTAAGCAACCTAGCTGAAACAGTCCCTCATTTGAGGAATATTTGGGGAGACAGGTATGTTTGTTTGATAGCCTAGAGCAGATCATAATAAGCTCCTCTCCGTTCACAGAACTATTTCATTAGACTCTGAACCAGTGTAGATAGAACAAGGACCCTGGCGCCCAAATCCCTAATTAGCTCAAAACCTTCCTGTCCTCCCATTCACAAAGCCTCTCTCAACAAGAGAGGATGCCACCTCCATTTTGACCTTGGTCTATATTTTCTGATTGTGTTCTTCCCTCCAGCCTATCTCTTAACTCAGGCAAATACCCTGCAGGCAAAGCATCCCTGATGGGACCTGAAACTAACCCCTCAAGCAATAAGGACTGCCCTGAGCCTCCAGACTGATCCCCAGACAGTGACGAACCTGACCTTCAGTGCCCACCTGCAGGGACCCACTGACCTTCTTTCGTCCCACATTTTCCATATATAAACCTGGAAGTATGTTCGGCACTTTGGAGACTGTCTTTGAGACACTAGACGGCTGTCTTCCTGGTGTTGGCCTTACAGAAATAGACTCCTTTCCTGTTTCCCCATCACTCGACTCTGCCTTTGATTTTGTTGGTGAGAGTGGCCAACACTGGTCTGTCTGGGACCCCAGAGGCCTGTGGTCTTGCCCCGCCCTCTGTTCCAGCTACACAAAACCAAGAGGAAAAGAACAGGAGGAAAGGTGAGATAGTAAGACGCCTGCTAGGGAGTGTTGCAGAGTTTACCACCCGACAGCATGGCCTTTGGGGTGGGACTGGGTGGGACTGTCACTCCAGCCAATAAGCCGCTCCCAGACGGCTGATTCAGAAAGACTTGACGGCTTTTTAGGAATTATGTAGCTCTTGCTTTCCCCCTTCCCTCCTTCTTGCTACCCGAGACAGAGGAGTGGAGTCCCTCCAGGCCAAAAAAAAAAAAAGGATTGAATGAGGGGGTGGCGGGGTGGACGGGTGGAGCGATGGACGGGGAAGGGCGCGTTGGGTGAGCGTCTGACTCTTGATCTCAGCTCAGATCTTGATCTTGAGGTCGTTGGTCCAAGCCCCAAGTTGGGCTCCATGCTGGGTGTGGCTTCTGCTTAAAAAAGAAAGAAAGGAAAAGAACATTTGCCAGGCTGACCAAGAAGATGCTGAAAAGGAGAGAGAGAGGAGACACATGCTGCTGAAGTAGATCGGATATTGACACATACCGGAGAACGTCAGTAACGAAAACAACTTGGACAGACTGACAGATGGAACAGAAAAGAAATTTTGCACTGGCTGCCCAATACCAGGATTTTGTCTACGACACAAGAGACCCTCAAATGGACAGGAGAGGGAAGATGAACTACTTGATGATCATCTGGAAAAAAAAACATTCAATCGGAGTCTGGCCTCACACCTCACAGCAGCATAGCCCAGGAGAAATTCCAAACAGACTAACCATGGAAGAGTTTAAGTTGAAGGAGGTAGAGGAGAACAGAAGGACCCAGAAGAGGACACCTCCTGGGCCCAGTTCAGGCACGCCCTGGGCTGGGACCAATGAGATGTAACAGGCAAGAAGGAGCCTGTCCTCCCCCAAAGGGCTTCTCTGCAGCATGGTGGCGGAAACCCCCACTGGGAGGCAGCCTGCTCTCTCTCTTGTGGGACTTGGCTTGCTGGATAACGTGGTCAGTTTTTTTGTTTCAATATTTATTTCTATTATGGGGCACCTGGGTGGCTCAGTGAGTTGTTAATTTTAGTGGGGGGAGGGGCAGCGGGAGAAAAAGAAATTCTCAGACTCCCCGCTGAGCACAAAGGCCAACTAGGGGCTCCATCTCATGCCCCCAAGATCACGAGCTGAGCCAAAATCAAGAGTCGGACCCTTCATTGAGCCCCCCAAATGCCCCTGGATATTATCGCGCTGTGCCTTGGCGCATCGTTTCCTCTTAAAGCCTCTCGGGCCGGCTGGGGGGCCTCCATCTCCAGATAAGGCAACGGCTAGCTTGGCCTCCTGCTCTTCGCAGGGTAACCCGGCCAAGACATGGGAGGAGAAAGCTTGGTGGACTTCTTTGTAATCTTGGGGTGAGAAACCCTCTCACTAGGACTCCCCATCCTAGAGTGTAGAAGAAAACATTGGTTCCTTCAAATACATCAAAATAAGAACACCACAGACTTAGGCAAAGGCAGACCACAAACTCCTGGGGTAAGTAATTACCATTCTTATCTCAGATCAGGGGTTAATCTGCCAAACTCCAAGGACCTCTGGAAACCAGGAAACCAAGGCTCCCATCTCAGTGGAAGGGTGGGCTAAGGACTATAAAGTTTGCAGAAAAGAAAATACTATTGGCCGTTAAGCAGGCGAAGGTCCGCCCCACTTCATGCATAACAAAAAAAGTGTGAAATACATCTTCACTGAGAAATCTATAAAGAACACTCGAAGCTCAGTCTTAAGAAAAATAACTTCATTTAAAAAATGGAGCTCAGTCTTAAGAAAAATAACTTCATTTAAGAAATGGAGCAGAAGAGTTGGGGCAGGGCTTTGAAGAGACATTTTACAGAACGTTACAAACGGCCAATACGCACACAAAAGAATGCTTGATGTCCTTCATCTTCAGGGAAATGCAGATGAGTCTGTGATTGGATACCAGAAGGGCTAGAATTTTAAAGACCGTAGAAAGTGTCGGTGAGTATGGGAAGCTCTTGGAATTCTCCTTGGGAGTGTAGCACAGTATAACTACTTTGGTGAAAGCAGTTGGCTAGTTTCTTATCAACTTCAACATACATGCTTTGTATTACTCTGAAATTCTACTTCTCAGTAATTACTAAAAAAAGAAAGCATGTGGGGTGGGGAAGGAAGGGGAGGGAAAACACTCCTAGGTCTCCTGACACCACCCAGGAACAGCTTGTGGTTTGTTTTGTTTGTTTTGCTTTGTTTAAAGATTTTATTTATTTATTTGACAGAGAGAGAGAGAGAGAGAGCACAGGCAGGGTGAAGGGCAGAGGGAGCAGCAAACTCCCTGCTGACCAGGGAGCTCCCTGTAGGGCTTCATCCTGGGACTCGGGGATCATGACCCCAGCCTAAGGCAGACGCTTTGCCCCCTGAGCACCACCACCCCCCCCCCAGCGCCCCCAGCCGGTGTTGGCATCACGTGACCACCAGCACGCACGAAGAAAAGAGTTTGGTCAAGCCCTCTCCTGGCCCCGGGTCCAGACTGTAGATCCTCCCTGGGGGAGGGGCCAGAGCCAGGAGAAGGAGGGCCATGCAAGGCTCTCCCAGCCAGCCCTCCCAGGTGTCACTGGTGTGTGTCCCCGGGTCCTGTGTCAGGGGCCAGTGGATCACTTTGGCAAGAAAAGCCAAACTCAGCGAGCTTGTCCCAGCCCATCTGTTGGCTGAGATACCGGCCGCCTGCAGAGACCCGAGTCTTCCACAGCTCCCCAGGGATGTGTCAGCCCTGCCAGTGAGCTGGTCCTGGCTGTCCCTCGCCAGCTGCCGCTCTTCCTCCCTCTCCCGCTCTCCAGCGGCAGGCCTCTCCAGGCACGGTCGACAACCCAGCATCGTGGGAGAACCTCACCACTGCTGTGGCTGGAGCCATGAGCCCATCACCGCCCCCACAAACCCTGCAGCCACCACCGGGGCTGCCACTACTGATGTGGCTGATATGCTGGACCCCACAAGCCACCTACGCTGGGCAGTGGTCTGTGGCAGTGCAGGAAGGATAGCCTTTTCTAGAACATTCCCAGGGAGGTCCTGAAGCAGGGCTGCCTGGGAACTGACTGAGGACATCACAGCTGACTCACCAATCCCCACTGCAGCCCAGATGGAGGGTCCGATCCAGTCCCTTTGCCCCAACCATGTATCACACCAAGAGCCCCAAGATACACTGACCCCAGTGCCTGGTTAGCTGCAGACTTTCCTGTTACATAAAATAATCACATTGTCTGGGTCATTTTGAGTGGAGGTTTTTGTTTTGAGCAGTCGGAAGTATCCTAATGGATTCTGTTGAATCAGAGAATGTAATAGCTTTTTTGCCCTCTCATCTTCCCTTGTCCATGGAGAGCAAAACTGGTGAAAATCCACATGGCAAATCTTGTGCGAGGCTCCCAGCCCCCCTTCCCCTTGGACCACCAGGTGACAGTCCCCCAGCAGCTCCCGTGTCCCCGCAAGTGGCCCTGGCGGGACTTCAGACTTGCAGGACGGTGGAGGGCAGAGGTGGCGTCCTGACGGACACTCAAATCTCGTTACTGCTGTTAGACTGCCCTCAGACCCCAAGGCCTTATCTGTAAAGTGGAGAGAGTGCCGTGTCCATCCCAAAGAGTCGCCCATTCGTGTACCAATGCCCCGCGTGTCAAATGCTGCCCACACACCCGTGTCCAAGGCACCAAGACACATCTAAAGATCCCAGGACACAAGAAGGAAAAGCTGTGTGCCATAGATGCTGGCTTTCTTCTCTCTCACTGGAAGGCAGGGAGCTATAAATATCTGGGTTCGGGAAGCCGGGCCTGGGGGAGTCAAGCCCCAGCCCAGAAGCCAGGGAAGCATTATTCCCTTCTGCTTCCTTGCCGTGTCTCAGGGTCCATCCCAGGGACATGGAGCAAAGGGGTGGCTCCGTGCCGGTCATGGTCATGGGGGTGATCTGAGTGCCAAGGGTCACAACGAGCCCACGCCCACCCCCTCCATCAGGTCCCCAGCATGCCACCCACCCCCGCCAGCATGTGATGGGTCTCCGTGCACAGCTCAGAACCCTCTGAGCAGCCGCAGGGGAGGGAAGCAGCAGGAACAGGACTGAAGGCTCCCCAGAGAATCACTGGGTCGGCCATTAACTTAATTCTTCTCAGCAGATGTCTCCTTTAGTTTTATGAAAACCTGTTTGCCTCTGGTAGATGAGGGCAAATCAGTCCAGAAAGCTGACACTCCCTGGGGACTTTGCCTCCGAAGAAGGGGATATGGGCTTCTCACAGACTCCCTAGCTCCCTAGACTCCCTGCCATCCTGTCTTCTGACCTGAGCCGTGGGCTTCTTGGTCCCTCTTTCCCGTTCCCGCTTGGTTCTGCCTTTGGACAGACTTCCCACCGCGGAGTCTGGGTCCCCTCCATCACTCTGGAGGGCTGTCCATTCCTATCCACACCCTCAGTGGTTGCAGCCCCCCACCCCGGGACCCTCCCAGGCTCTGCGACCCCCGGGCTCCCCGCTGCTGCAGGCCCAAGGTGACAGAAGAACCCACAGCTCTGGGACTTTCCAGGAAGAAGACCCAGAGCCACCTCCTGGGGTAAAAATCTCTGACCCCCAGCCCTCTGGCTGAGAGGAAGATGATAGAAAGTGTTCACCCTCCAAGCCCTGCCAGAGGTAAACCATCAGCTCCCTGGGGAAGCCTGGCGTCGCTGGGTGGGGATAACTTAATTTGACTCCCATCCCTGTCCACGCCGTCTCCAGCAGGGACAGTGTCTTCATGACCGAGCCAGAGTGTGGCGCCCACTAATTGAAAATTGATGACAGCCTCTGGGTGAGGAATGGCTGTGCCCAGCCCCAGGGCCTCGGGGCCTCACCCCGAACTGTGTTCCTGCAGCCCCTCCCTCTCCTGAGAGACACCTTGTCATTCCAGCCAGCCCATCCCAGGGACACAGCATGCATGAACCCTTCCCTGGTGGTCCAGGTGCCCAAACGGGGAGCAACCTCAACAGCCCCCTCCTGCGGTCCCTTGACCTCACAGGGACCCCCCCACACCTCTGCCATGAGCCTCAGACTCCACAAGGGTTCACACAGCAGCACTGAGCCCCATCAGGGCCACATCTCGGGCCCCCTGGCTCAGGAGCCAAGCCCTCCTCATCACGTCCCTGTCCTCTGCCTGGAGTTGGGCCACTGTTGATGGTTTCACTCAGCAGTGCATTATTGGAAGAGTGATAGGAGCCCCTGCCTGTGGGAGTCCCAGTAGCCTGTGTCCTCAGGACAGGGAAGCCAGATCCTTGGTCCTCAGGAAAGAAGTTTCTGGCCCCGGCCCTGAAGGGCCACCATGGGAAGTGACATTCAAACGCCCCAATTTGGGGGGGGTCACAAAAACGCTCCTCCCTCCGGAGCTGCCTGGCTGTGGCCTCCACACCCCAGGTAGTTGGGCTGCTCCAGCCTTCCAAAGAGGGGACTTTAGGGAGGGAGGGATCCTCCTCAGTCGCTGAGCTCTGTGCCCAGAGCACCTGCTCTCTCCCTCTGCCTCAGCTGCCCCTGCAATCTCGCTTTCCTTCTGTCTCTCTGCCCTCCTGCCACCCCCCTGCCATGCTCACTGGCCCCGTCATCCCACCCCCCACCCAGTCTTTCTTTTCAGGGGCTAAGAGTCTGTCTCTCTGCGTGGCTCATGGCTGAATGATTGAACACTTTCATTTATCTGGCAGGAGACGTCAGCGCCTCAGTCCACTGGAAGGTGTAACTCAGCACCCAGAGGGCTCTGGGATGGGCTGCAGGGAAGCAGGGGGGCGGGAGGCAGGACTGAGAAGTGGTCCTGCGGGAGGAAGGGCCACCTCCCCCGCCACACATACACGCAAGACCAGCTCAGGACTTCTCCCTCTGGACAATGACCAAGATCACCGTGATGCCCCCAGCCCCACCGCAGGCCATTAAATAAAGCATCAATCTGTTTGAGCAGCTTCCCTGAGGAATCCGAAATTCAGCCAGAGAAGAAAGCAGCAGGCTCAGCTGTGACTGCTGGGTGGGGGGCACCCGTGGGCAGAGTGTCGGGTCTGCCACACACCTCGCCTATAAGGCCGTGCAAACGTCCAGAGAACCGGAGACAAGGTGTGGGGCCTGGGCCAGTGTCCCCAGCTCTAAAGGAGCAGGTGGCCATGCAAAGCTCAGTGTTTCTGGAGACAGAGGGGGGTCCCTGCTGCTCAGATGCCCGGGAGAGTAATGGGAGAGGGAGAGGGAAGGCTCCTCGCCTTCGGTTCCTCTCTTCTTAATGAGACTCCCCCATGCCCACACCATCCTCACCCTCTAAATCCTCCCAGTTCACAAGAACACCTCCGATTCATTCAACAAGCAGATACGTAGCTCCCGCTGTGCGTAAGTGCGCGCATAAAGCCCCAGTTTCCGCAGCAAGAAGGGGAGCCACGGGCCCTGCCTGGAGCTGTGCCTGGCGTTGCTCCCGGAGAACAGCGACCCTAGAATCAAGGCCCTTCCTGCAGAACGGGAAGCCACGGGGGCCCTGGGCTCTTAAATCAACCCAGGCTCTGCCCCAGGGGTCTTGAGGTTTCCTGGGAGGACATGACACCCGAGCCAAGTTTTCAGGGGCAGCAGGGTTTCCTGGATGCTTTCTGAGACTCTCCCGGCCTCCATGAACACCATCCCCCACCCCACCGCCTTGTCGGCCCTTGAGCACTGCACACTGCTCCTGTCTCCACCAGCCGACCGGGCTGCATCTGGGGCCGAGATACGGCCCTGGGGTGCCAGGAGGGGGTCTTCCTGAGCCTGGTGACTGGCATAGCACCTGGTTTATGCCAGGTACCCAATGAACGGTTGTTGACAGAGTTCTCGTTTCCGCCGGGGACAGAGCGTGTTCCCCACCGCCGGATGCTTCGGCCTCCCTCGCCCACTGCTGTCTGGACTTGGGGGCCTCCAGGCACAGCTGGGACAGGGACACAGGAGGACAGGGAGACAGCACGAGGGGGGCCTGGAGGTGTCCTGGACAGAAGAGAGGGAGAAAGCGGAAGGAAGCCCTGAAGTGATGAGCCCCTCAGAGTGGAAGAGAGAAACGTGGCCCCCGGTCCTCAGGGGCCCTGAACGGCAGCTCTGCCAGCTGGAGCCCCACGTCCCCTCCCAGGACGAGTCTGCCCAGCCTCTGCAGCATCTCCCAGCCCTACAGGGGCTCTAGAATGGGGTTTTCAACACACACCGACTCAGGCCCATCTGTCCCAGAGATCTTGATCTGTGCAGGCACCCAAGATGCGCATTTCGGGGGAATACAGGAAATTAACTCCTGTTGGGTGGGTAGAGGGCTCACATAAGCACCCAGTAAGTGTTGGTTATCCTACCTCCCGTCACGGGAGAAGTCTGTCCAGAATAACCACGGGAGAAGAAGTCTGTCCAGAATACCCACGAGCCATACCCACCCTGAGAAGCCACAGCCCTGCCCCCAGGGCCTTCCAGCTTGTAAAGGAAACTAGTGAATCCAGACCGGGGCCCATGCCCTCAGCGATGGGGGCCTGTCTTTCCTCCACGTGCCCACTGTTCTTTGTCTCTGGTGCCGACAGCCCTGGCCCAGGACACCCTGACCTCCCACCAGAACAACCCCTTAGCTGCATCTCCCGTCTTGCAACCAGGCCCCAGGAGGGATCTCCACACGCGCCCCTTCCTGCCCTCCTGCCAGTTCCCAAACCCCATCTAGAGCCGAGGCCAGCAAACAAGACAAGAAGCCTCTGGGAAGGATTAGATCTCCCGGGTTGTGTCTCTGCCTGAGCCAGGGATGTGTGTGAGTGTTGCACACCATCTAGTGGACAGTGGGGTGACTTATTTCCAGGCTCAGGAAGGAACCCTCCAAACTTTAGTGAGGCTTCCCTAAGAACGGAGCCAGGCATGCTCTCAACGCCCCCAGTGAGGTCAACGGGCACAAATGACCTCAGAGCAGACTCCTGCTGGTAGACTGGGGGAAGGGAAGGTAGGATTAGGGTGGTGACACACAGAGTGTCCCTGGGCTTCCCCGCCCATCTCTGAGGCCAAGGGCCCGGCCCAGTCGTGAGCCACTCATCTCCTGCCCAGGGCCTCAGCTGCCTCATCTATAATGAGCAGCTTATTTGAGAGCAATCCAAAGGCCTCTAACCTATGAAACCCCATTCCCACATCCAAACACAACTGTCCTACACATGGGGTGACCGTAGGACGGATCCCCCAAGCCGGGCCATGTGCCTCTCGGAGACATGCTAAGCCAGGTGGACACCAGGCAGCAGGTGTGAATTGGACTGTCGGGGTAAACCAGGCTGAATGGCCGCCCACCCATAAAGAGTCAGCTCTTGGAACCGTCAGTGACAACCACTTGTAGGATGAGGACCTGAACCCCCCATCATGCCAGCTCTAAGGACAGAGTGAGAAGGATGAGAGTCCTGCTGGGGCTCCAGGGGACAGGGCTGCCCCTCAGGTGGGCAAGGCAGTGCCAAAGCTATGGGCCGGGAACAGAGCGTGGGGGCCTCCAGCAAGGAGCAGATCACTGCTGCTGGACGGGGAGGGGGGCATACACGGAGTGGGGGACACAAGGGAATGGGCGGCACCCACAGTATACCATCCTGGGCTTTGGGGATGGTTTCACTGTATCACACAGACAATGTTTCCAGAAAAAAAGAAGAGATAACTTTGCCTGACTCTTACATTAGAAAAAGATGGGGTGGGAGGCTGCTCCTGGGGGTTTAGTCAGTGAAGTGTCTGCCTTTGGCTCAGGACATGATGCCGGGGTCCTGGGATCTAGCCCAGCATGGGGTTCCCTGCTCAGCGGGGAGTCTGCTTCTCCCTCTGCCTCTGCTCCCCCTGCTTACACACCCGTTCTCCCTCTCCCTATCAGATAAATAAAAAGCAATAAAATCGTAAAAAAAAAAGGATGGAGGGCTGGGTCGTAAGAATAAAAGGATCCGATGGGCACACCCTCCCCCAACCTACCACCATCCCTGTAAGAGGAAGGGTTCTTCTTCTCTGCCCACAGGACCGACTTTCTAAGCCCAGGCCTGGCCTTTCTCTCCTCCCTCCCTCACCCGTCCGTTGTGCCTGACTTGTCACAGGGTCAGCTCTGTGGTCTCCCGGAGGGAACAGCTGTGCATGACGAGCCCCGGGGAGACTGTCTGCTCACGGATCCCCTGAGCACAGACCCTTGGCACCCCGTGATGCGGTGGGGAGAATGTCAATACATTCCCCCTTTAAGGATGCTTCAAAAAGTGATCCTATGGGATGACACACTATTCCCCCGGGACCAAGGACCCTTGCCCTTCCAGGTCCTTGCTCACCCAACGGGCAGACCCCTTCCATCCGAGGGACAGCGCTCAGCACACAGGCACGGAAATGGACCCCGTTTCAACCCACCACAGACAAACCCATTCTGCGTAGATTGTTGGAGGGCCATGGCTTCCCTCCTCTGACGACAGACCAGGTCAAATGCTAGGGCCAGTTTCCACGTGGGTCATTGCACAATGGTAGAATTCGCAGTTTTCATCATGAAGCACATGAATGTGCGTATTACGTATGACCCTCTGAAGGAAGAGTAAGTAATAGACATCTGCCCATCATCTGACTTCAGAAATAGAGTCACACCAACGACTTCATAACTCCCCGAGCTGTGTTTCCTTCCAGCCCGCCTGAAAGAACAACTATTGAAAATGTGTGTAGGGGCGCCTGGGTGGCTCAGTCTTAGGTGTCTGCCTTCAGTTCCAGTCAGGATCCCAGGACCCTGGGATGGAGCCGTATGTCGGGCTCCCGGCTCAGCGGGAAGCCTGCTTCTCCCTCTCCGGCTCCCCCTGCTTGTGTTCCCTCTTTCACTGTGTCTTTCTCTGTCAAATAAATAAATAAAACCTTGAAAAAAAAAAAGTGTGTAAATCATTTCCTTGCTTTTCTTTAATGTATTATAACATACATGAGGAACTTTAAATAAAAGACTATTTAGGGGTATGTGGGTGGTGCAGACAGTTGAGTATCCAACTTGGTTTTGGCTCAGGTCATGATCTCAGGGTCATGAGATCAAGCCCCACATCAGGCTCCATGCTGGGTGGTGAGTCTGCTTGAGATTCTCTCTCTCCCTCTGTATGCCCTTCCCTCCAGCCCACACTCTCTCTTTCTCTCTAACACTCTCTGAAACTCAGTCAGTTAAGCATCTGTCTTCTGCTTGGGTCATGATCTCGGGGTCCTGGGATTGAGCCCCCCATCGGTCCCCCTGCTCAGTGGGGAGTCAGCTTCTCCCTCTACCCACCCCATCCCCATGCACACACATGCTCTCACTCTCTCTCAAACAAATAAAAATAAAATCTTTTTAAAAATAAATAAGAGAGGCGCATGGATGGCTCAGCGGGTGAAAGCCTCTGCCTTCGGCTCAGGTCATGATCCCGGGGTCCTGGGATCAAGCCCTGAGTCAGGCTCTCTGCTCAGCGGGGAGCTCGCTTCCCCCCTCTCTCTCTCTGCCTGCCTTTCTGCCTGCTTGTCATCTCTGTCTGTCAAATAAATAAATTAAATCTTTTTTAAAAATAATAATAATAAATAAATAAATAAGATAAGTAAATCTTTTAAAAAATTAAACAATAGATTGTTTAGTTTTCCCTTTTTGAATTTTATATAAATGGATCAAATCTAAATTAATTGTCCTGCAACTGAATTTTTTCACTGAGCACTGTGTTTTGCAGTTCCTATGTATTAATGTGTGGGCTGTGATTCATTCATTTACGTTGCTGTATACTATACCCCTGAGTGAGTATTCCACAACACACTCATTCTACCATTTGTGGGTATTTGGACTGTTTGCATTTGGGGCTGTAAGTATTTTTGTAATGTCAGGTGTTCCTGATGCAAATGGGCAGGTGCTTCCCCGAGCACACCAGCAAGAGAAGTAGGGCTCAGGGGGCGTGAGCAAGTTCAGCTGTGTGAGGCAATGGCTGGTTGTGATTCTATTCTGCCCCAGGGTGGGCTCTAAACGGGGCAGCTGCCATTTCATGTGCAAACATTTTTTTTTTAAGATTTTATTTATCTATTTGACAGACAGACATCACAAGTGGGCAAAGAGGCAGGCAGAGAGAGGAAGGGAAGCAGGCTCCCTGCTTCACAGAGAGTCCCATGCAGGGCATGATCCTAGGACCCTGGGACCATGACTCGAGCCAAAGGCAGAGGCTTTAACCCACTGAGCCACCCAGGCGCCCCTCATGTGCAAACATTTATCAAGTCACTCACTGTGCTACACACTTCAAAAATCAGCTTCCGTCCTCCAGGTTTGCAGGTTAGTGGGAGAGTGCACAAGTTTGCACTAGGTTCTGGGTGTTTGGTTGTGTTGCCAGGGCATAGTCCCTGGTCCTGGAGGGTCCACCTGCTTCCTGAGTCTGAATCATCAGGGCTCACTCACTGATGCTTCCTTACACCCCTAACCCCTGCCTCATCTCAGAGGAGAATGCCTCTTTCTAGAACATTAGCCCTCAACAGATGTAAGTTAACCTTGCTCCTGTGGCGGGAAGCACGGGGGAAACACAGCCGGAACACAGAGAGCAGCACTCTCCCACTCTGCCACTCGCTACTCAGTGACATTAGGGAAATTGCATGACGTCTGTCCAGCTGTAAGTCCAGGAGACCAGACGCAGCTCCAAGATGCCTCTCTGTTTAAAAAGTCCAGCAGGGGCCACCTGGGTGGCTCAGTTGGTTAAGCATCTGCCTTCAAGATCAGTTCAGGTTGTGATCCTAGGATCCTGGGATTGAGCCTTGCATCGGGCTCTCTGCTCAACAGGAAGCCTGCCTTTTCCCTCTCCCACTCTCCCTGACTGTGTTCCCCCTCTCACTGTGTGTGTGTGTCTTTCTCTGTCAAATAAATAAATAAACCAACAAATAAATAAAAATAAATAAAAACTCCGGCAGTTTTGCTGTACGTTATTGTACTCCAGGGAATTAAATTCCACTCAGTCATTTCTCAATAAGTCAAATAAATCCCATCACCCATTTACGGGTTCTCCTGTCAATCAAAAAGTCTGATATTAACATATTAAATTATGTGTGTCTATTTAGTCCTAACGAAATTGTTCTGCCCTCTGAAATTGCAGAGGAAAAAGAATCACAGAATTTTGATGCTTTTTTTTTTTAAAAAGAAGAGTTACTGAAATATAAACTGGAACTACATAAACACGGTTGAGGGGTCCGTACTCTGGTGACAATTACATAACAATCTTCAAAGCAGCTCCGCGCCCTTGACACAGGGACCCCCAGCAGCTCCACATCCTCCTAGTGGACTCTATGGAACAGTTTTCAAGGCAAGTCAAAAACCCTCTTTTTAGGGTGCCTGGGTGGCTCAGTGGGTTGAGTGACTGCCTTTGGCTCATGTCATGATCATGAAGTCCCGAGACAGAGTCCGGCATCGGGCTCCCTGCTCAGCGGGGAGTCTGCATCTCCCTCTGACCCTCCCCCCTCTCATGCTTTCTCTCTCTCTCTCAAATAAATAAATAAAATCTTAAAAAAAAAAAAAAAGACTTCTACCTTAAAAAAAGAAAACCCTCTTTCCACATGTTTATCTAGGTCTTTAACCGTTTAGTCAGTCATTCATTCATTCAACAAGCATTTACAAAGTGTCTATCAAGTGTCCGTTGCAAGCTGAGGGTTAAGAATACAAAAGAATTTCTGTGTTTAAATTTAGGTACATTGCCAAGCAGAGGGGGCTGTGTCATTCATTCCCTCATTCATTCACAGGGCACTGGATAAAGCAGTAAGATTCAAGGAGCAAATGCCATCATCCAAGAATACAGTAGGAAATGCAATGCTCATGGTAAAAGCCTCCTCTTTATCCCTTTATTCCTTCCCCCTTCCTCCCCTCCCCCTTGCTTCCTTCCTTCCTTCCTTGGGGAGTAAACTGCCGGAGGGTCCAGGAGACTCGGGAGAAACAGGTAGGACTCCAGTCCATGTCCACCTTCTTGGGCCGGTTGGAATGGTTCCATCTGAGGTCCCCTGGGAACAACGTGACAAGGCCCCCAAGGACACTAGCTCTCAGACCACCGGGGAGGGGTGCCGAGTCGAGCCCCCCTCGTGGCCTGCATTTTGAACTAAACCACTGGACTTGCCCGGCCGTTCCTGTCTCCGGCGCCAGGTCCTGAGGCTTCGTGCTCAGTGTGCTTTGGCTCAAGCCACCCATCTTCGTCTTCCATGAGGCTGAGAAGGCAGCCCCCCACACGAGGGGGAGCCTGCAGTCCTGCCCACGACCACCTTCCAGCTGGATGCTGCTCCAGCATCGGGGTTGCAGCCAGGAATGGGAACCAGACCAGGGAGCTCGGCCCACGATGCTGTCCGCGGGGCGGCCCCCAGACTGTAGCAGTGGCATTGGGCGAGTCCTACCTTCTTCCCCATCCTTGAAGTCATGCGGCTTGGTTTTGTTTTTTTACACTGTGCATGTATTATTATATAATCAGGAGGAAAAACAACGAGGCTGCCTCTATTGTGGGGTTTTTTAGTATTTTTATTTTTTAAAGATTTATGTATTCACTTGAGAGAGAGAGCGAGAGAGAGCAGAGGAAGGAGTAGAGGGAGAGGGAGAAACAGAGGAGTGAGCCCGGTACAAGACCTAATCCCAAGACCCTGAGATCCTGACCCGAGCCGAAATCAAGAGCTCAGCCACCTCTGATTCTCCCAGGCAAAGACCCTGCTTCATCTGCCCACCCAGCCTCCCCAAGCTGTCGCCTCTTTCTCCCTTCCTCAGGCAACAGCTCTCTCCTCTCCTCGTTAATAAACCAGGCAATGTCACATATGGGAAAGAGGATTTGGGAGTTAGGAGCAAACAGGGAAATAAAGCAAAACATGTTTGTATCATTTTTAAAAAGCTACGAACTGTAAACAACGTGGTCAATGTTTTTTAATGGTACTGTAGGAACTTCACAGGGGAAGAAATTGAAATAGCCAATGGAATATAAAAAGATATTCCATCTCATCAAAACCTATCAGTAAAAATAACGTTAGAAACGGACAATACTGGGGACTCCTGGGTGGAGTGATCAGTTAAGCATCTGACTCAAGTCATGATCTCAGGGTCGTGATCTCAGGGTCATGATGCATCAGGCTCTGCGTTCACGCTCACGGAGGAGTCAGCTTGAGAGTCTCTCTCTCTCCCTCTGTCTCTGCCTCTCCTGCTCCTGCTGTCTCTCTTTAAAATAAATAAATCTTTAAAAATAAAATACAGGCGCTCTTGGGTGGCTCAGTGGGTTGAGCCTCTGCCTTTGGCTTAGGTCATGATCTCGGGGTCCTGGGATCGAGCCTTGCATTGGGCTCCCTGCTCAGCGGGAGTCTGCTTCTCCCTCTCCCTCTGCCCACGCCTCCTGCTTGTGTTCCCTCTCTCACTGTCTCTTGTCAAATAAATAAATAAAATACATTTTAAAAATTCTCCAGACATGGGCTGTGGAAAACAAAGCTGAAGATGAACAGATGCGATCCTAAACACACAAGTGAGCAGACAGCCTAAAACCACTAAAGGTTTGAAGACTGCCAACACCTCAAAAACCGCATATGGTAAAGCCCGGTGACAGCTCACGGTCAATGTTAGGTGACTGGTGCCCTTTCTTACCTATAGAGGGGATAGAGAGCAGGGACACTTAGGAGGGGACTCAGAGGAGGGGACCTTCAGGTAGGGAACTAGCAAGTGACCCCCTTTAGAAGTCCCTACGTCCCAATATTCTCCAGATCCAGTTTCCTGCATCAGGCCAATGGAAGAGGAGACTCCTGGAAATGGTGTAGCTGTCCAGAAGTCCCAGGCATCCCAGGACCCCAAAGGACCCCATCGATACATAAGCCAAGGTGGACAGTTTTCACCAGGTGGGATCAGACCACAGCCCTCACCAGGATGATCTCGGACCACGGCCACAGCCCTAGAACCACCAGGTAGTTAGAGCTGGAAGGCTCCCAGTGGCCCTTGTATCAACCTCATGATTCTACAGTCCCGCATTTCACCATTTGTGTTTTGGGGACCCTTACCAGACTATCCGATGGCCTTCCTGTAACAGACGAGGCAGAAGAACTGAGACCTAAAGAAACAACGGTAGGGGCGCCTGGGTGGCTCACTCACTCAGCGTCCACCTTCGGCTCAGGTCATGATCCTAGGGTCCCGGGATTGAGCCCCATACTGGGCTCCCTGCTCCCTGGGAAGCCTGCTTCTCCTCTCCCATTCCCCCTTCTTATGTTCCCTCTCTCGCTGTCTCTATCAAATAAATAAGTAAAAATAAAATCTTTAATAATAAAAAAAGAAACACCAATAAATGCCAAGCATGTGCCTGTAAACACAGCAACTAGTGATCCTGGTAAGTAAAATGTGGAAGAGCTAAATAAAATAAAAACTCTTTGAACAGTGGACCCCCGGAGCTCTAGTGAGTGAACTGGGATGCCCAGCTCAGACAGCTTCCCGCCAATGCACAAAAGGTTAAAGAAATAAATAAAAAGCTGCGAAATCGCGAGCTTCTTCCTTAGTTTTCTTCACACTGTAGTGTCCTCTGAAAAGCAAAAGTTTTTAATTTCAGTGAAGTATAATTTATCATTGTTTTCTCTTACAGAAGTTCTGATTTATATAGACTTACATTCACCTTTTTAAAATTATTTTTAACGATTTCATCTATTTTTTTTTAAGAGAGAAGGAGAGAGCAGAGGCAGAGGCAGAGGCCGACTAGCCGCTGAGCAGAGAGCTCAACGTGGGACTCCATCCCAGCTCTCTGGGATCCGGACCTCAGCCAAAGCAGGCGCTTCACGGAGGAAACACCCAGGCACTCCTAGATTACGGTCAACTTTTTAAACATAACTCCCATTCTTTCTCGTATGTCCTCCCAGTTTCATCTGGGTTCAAAGCCCCCAGGACCTCACCCTCAGACAGCATTCTGAAATCTGTGTGCCTCCCTCAGACGGGGGCTTGCCTCATTAGCATATATGTGGTTTTCTTTTCTTTTCTTTTTTTTTTTTTTAAAGATTTTATTTATTTATTTGACAGCGAGAGATCACAAGTAGGCAGAGAGGCAGGCAGAGAGAGAGGAAGGGAAGCAGGCTCCCTGCTGAGCAGAGAGCCCGATGTGGGGCTCGATCCCAGGACCCTGAGATCATGACCCGAGCTGAAGGCTTAATCCACTGAGCCACCCAGGCACCCCTATATGTGGTTTTCTAAGTATAACAGGATTGTCCAGGGAGGGGCTCCCCCGCCAGGCCAGTGGCCACTGCCGTGTGTAGTTTCCATCGACACCTCAGCTCTGTCCTACCATGTTCTTGGCTCCTGTGTTTGGGGTCGCTCATTTTGAAGCCTTGCGGGGTTTCTCCCTGTTTTCCTTCTTTCTCCCCATAAGGCCTGACCGCCCTCTACGGCTTCACCTGAGCATGCTGATTTGTTCGGTCGGTAGTCTCGGGTCTTCTTCTTTCCCTACAGAAAAAAGGTCCATTTCCCTCTGAATTTCCTTTCTGATCAATACTACATGAGTCTACCATTGGGAAAATCTGATGGCAAGTTGATTCAGGTTCCTTCCTCTGTGTGATCATCTCTCTCTATGCAGGTTTTTATGAACTGTGTGTGTGTGTGTGTGTGTGTGTGCGTGTGTGCGTGCACGCGCACACACACACACACAGAGACCCACAGGACACAGCCCAAACAATATACCGGGACAAGTGATGGCCTCTGGGATGTGGGAATGGGAGGGATGGAGAGGAAGAAAAATTCTCACTCACCATTGTACTTCTGTGTGTGTCGTTTTAATTGTTTTTGGTTTTGTCATTTACCTTCCTTCTTTTTTTCAAAGGAAAATCACACTACATTCCTTGAGCTCATCCAGAGACTTGGTCTCTCATACCCTGTCCCTCTACAAGACAGCAGGGTATGGGCTCAGGGGTCCCATGGGCACCCCTTTGCAGTTGAGAAAAGTAGAGATGTGGCAGGTGGCAGAGTCACAGGGCTGGGGGCACATGGGTAGCCAAACACCAAAAAGGAATGAAACCACTAGAACCAGAAGTCAGGATTTGGGGCTGGATTGGGTGTGGAACAGAAGAGTCCAGCTGACACCAAGGTGTTTGGCCTAAGCATTGGGAGAACCAGCGACCACACCTAAGTGGGCAGTACTAGGGGAAGTGTTGGATATTACTGGAGAAGCATTTAAGACACCCAAGCAAAAATACTGAGTAGGCAATGGGATCAAGTTGGCTCTCCTTCGAGTTCTAGGGAAAGGAATTCCTAGCCTTTGTGTGTGCCCAGGACCCCTTTATGGGTCCAGTGACATCCATGGACCTCTACTATCATGGTAGCTCCCAGAGAACATCTGGAATACAATGTATTCCAGAAGTCACAAAAGAGAAGAAGCCTCACAGACCAAAGTAAGATGCTTGAACGACAGGGTTCATTGCATCAGTTTGAAACACCTGATTTAAACTTCCTGCAGAAAGGGATACAACATGGGGTTGATGACACACAAAGGACGGGGTAGAAGCTAGGTAGAACATATCATCTAAATCTGGGGTTATGCAATGGTCGTTTGTTCCTATGTTCTCTCTACTGCACCAGCCAGTCAGACAGTGGGGTTACTAATACCAGAGCTGAGGATGCTCAAGGTCACTCCAAGTACTTGGAGCCCATTCACAGAGACATGTGCAAGTGCACCCGGCCACAGCTATAACTTGTCAATTAGCCTGCAAAACAGACGAGGGTTTTGGGGGGTTTTTTTGTTTGTTTGTTTGTTTGTTTTAGGATTATTTATTTGACAGAGAGAGAGAAATCACAAGTAGGCAGAGAGGCAGGCAGAGAGAAGGGTAGGCAGGCTCCCTGCTCAGCAGAGAGTCCGATGTGGGGCTTGATCCCAGGACCCTGAGATCATGACCAGAGCCAAAGGCAGAGGCTTAACCTACTGAGCCACCCAGGTGCCTCAGACGAGGGTTTTATCTGCAATTCTTGGGCAGGGTGTATAGGAGGTAGAATGGGACTGATGAGGGAGCAGGAGGCTGGCTGAGGACAAAGCAAGAGCTGGCGCCTTGCACCCCCCCCTTCATCCGCTCCCCTCCATATGTGTAGCATTCCTCAGGCACCCCTGACTGCCATAAAATGATAAATAGTTAACTTGCTGAGATCACAATCCTGCAAGACAGGAGTCTCCCTTGGTTTACAAATGTCCTTGAGATTACAACAAAGAAGTTACCTTATCAATAGCCCAATTTCCAAAGACACAGAACTCAGTTCCTGGGACTTCATCAGGACCATGATGTTAGCACCAATGAGTGAACCTGGAGGTCGAACGGTCTTGTCTTTTGATTTGATTATTCCCTGAGTAAAATTATTTTATTCGTTCCATCACATACTCCACTTTTTTAGAAAATAAATTTTATTTGACACAGAGATCACAAGTAGACAGAGAGGCAGGTGGGGTGCAAGTTCCCTGCTAAGCAGAAAGTCTGATGCAGGGCTCTATCCCAGGACCCTGAGATCATGACCTGAGCCAAAGGCAAATGCCACCATCACATACTCCACTTCTTCTGTTCACCTTCAACATCGCTAACACACCTAACTTAAGATTCTTATCTGTGTCTCACAACCTATTTGCCTACTCAGGATCCCCTGTCTTGTTACTAGCTTTCTTCTTTCTGCTGAGTTTCATCAATCCTGTCAATTTTTTTTTAAAGATTTTATTTATTTACTTGACAGACAGAGACAAGTAGGCAGAGAGGCAGGCAGAGAGAGAGAGGAGGAAGCAGGCTCCCCGCAGAGCAGAGAGCCTGATGTGGGGCTCCATCCCAGGACCCCAGGATCATGACCCGAGCTGAAAGCAGAGGCTTAACCCACTGAGCCAGGTGCCCCGATCCTGTTAATTTTTGCCTGCTCTAGCAGAACTCAATACTCAGATACAGCACACTCCACTGGACCGTTTTATTTTCGTATTTTTTTAAGTAGGCTGCATGCCCAAGGTGGGGCTTGAACTCATGCGCCTGACATAAAGAGTCACACCGTCTACTGACTCAGCCAGCCGGGTGCCCCGTGCACTCTAAGATTTTATTTATTTGAGAAAGAGAGAGAGAGAGCATGAGAGGGGAGAAGGTCAGAGGGAGCAGCAGACTGGTCGCACAGCTCGGAGCCCGATGCGGTACTCAATCCCAGGACTCTGGGGATCATGACCTGAGCAGAAGGCAGTGGCTTAACCAACTGAGCCACCCACGCGCCCTCAATTTATTTTTTTTAAGACTGGTTTATTCATCTTAGAGAGCGAGCAGGGGAAGGGGCAAAGGGAGAGAGAATCTCAAGCCTACTGCACCCTGAGCACAGCCCTGGGGGGAAATACAGAGCCGGACACTGAACAGAGCTGGCAGGAACCTCCTCCCCCGCCACGTTTTAAATGACTAAACTAAAACGCACAGGATTAACACAGAAACCAGTTCAATATCGACATAGGCGTTTAGCAGGTCTTCTAACCCCGCCATTTCAAGTGCTGAGGGGCCTAATCGTCAGGTGGAGCGCAAACACCTGTGACGACGCCTGCCAGCAGAGCCCCAGGTGCGGCGATGTCCCTAGACTGCGCGCGGGTCCGAGGTCTGCACCGGCCCCGGGACACGGCGGGCGCAGAGCCTCAGACCCTGACTCCCAAGTCTGCACCGCGCGGCGATCAGGGAACCGCCCGCCCGGTCTCCCAACGGGGGCGGGGCGGAATTCTCCGCGCGAGCGCAGAGGGTCAGGGCGCAGAGGAGGCGGAGCTCGCTCCACGCCCCGCCACCGCCCACCCGGCTAGGGCAGCCGCAGGCACCCAGGGAACGCCGCCCCCGCAGCCGGCAGAGGGCGCGCGAGCGGCGGGCGTGCCCCGAGGACGCGTGCGCGGGGGGCGTGCCCCGAGGACGTGTGTGAGCGCGGCGGGCGTGCCCCGAGGACGCGCGCGCCGGGGGCGTGCCCCAGGACGCGTGCGCGGGGGGCGTGCCCGCGGCCCGGCGTCAGCAGTCGGTAGGGGAGCGGCGGGGTAGCGAGGCGTGTTCCGTGGCGGCGGCGGCGGAGGCAGCAGCAGCAGCAGCAGCTTGGGGCCTTCGGGCGCCTGCGGGGAGCGAGGGGCGGGCGGCAGGCGGCGGCGCGTGTCCAGGACGGGACGCCCGGAGCGGCGGCGGCGCGAGGGAACGATGGCGGAGTCCTCGGACAAGCTCTACCGGGTGGAATACGCCAAGAGCGGGCGCGCGTCCTGCAAGAAATGCAGCGAGAGCATCCCCAAGGACTCGCTGCGCATGGCCATCATGGTGCAGGTGCGCGCGGCCGCTTTGTGCGCGGCGGGGGGCGAGGGGGGAGGGGCGCCGGCGGAGGGGGAGGGAACGCCCCCGGGAGCCCGCGAAAGCCCGGGAAGTGCGGCTCGGGGCCCTGCTGCAGGGTGGGGGCTGCTTCCTTCCCCGCTGCCTCTTGGGGGTGGGGGCAGAGGCGTGCGTGGGCTTCCGAAGCCGGCCTGGTTCTGACCTCCCTCGTGCTGGGAGATTTTTGTCCTACATTGATGATGGCGACGGGCGCCTGCGGGTTTTTTTTTTTTTTAACTATTTTCGTCTGTGGCTTCGACGTCCGCTTACTTTCAGTTTTTTCTTAATTATGCAGAACTGTACCAGCCGGTGTCATTTCTGTACAGTGCCTTCGCTTTTAGCCCAATTCGTGGTTTGAAATCCTATTTTCCCCAAACTTTCCCGACTCCCAGGCGCGTTCTCTTCGCGCGGCATTTACAGCTGTCGGGTCTGGATAAGAGAGGCTGGAGGGGGCTGCTCATTGGGGCTTCTGGACACACTGGGGACTTCCCGACGGGTGTCTGAGGCTTCCCAGATAGGGGTGCAGCCTGGGCGGTGTGTCTGAGACCCTCCTCCCGCTGCCAGTGTGCTCCTGTCTGCCCGTTAAGTCTTGGTTCTCCCCTGCCCCGTCCTACTCTTCCCCAACATGAAGCTCGTGTTCAGGGAGTTCAGTGCCCTCGCTCAAGGTAACTTGGTTTTCTCTGAGGCAGCAGTGAGTGTTAGGAAAGTCCAGACAGTCCTCTCTGGGTTTTCAGTACTTACCAAGTGGAGCAGAGTGGGTCCTAGATGTGCTTGGAGACTGGGGCTCTCTGGTCCTGGTATCCTGAGGGCCTAACTCAGTACCTGCCAAGCAGTACCACCCTTCAGGGAACACAGAGCATGTTAGGCACTGTTAGGTACTAGTGACACAAGGAGGGCCCCCTTCCGGACCCCGGAGCCTGCTGACCCTATATGTTTATCAGGCACTGAGTTCCAGGGTAGGATCCATTTCGGTTCTCCGATCTTCAGTCTGAACAAGTGGGCTGCCTGATCTGAAGCTCCCTCTTGTCACACTGTTAACTCTCCTGGAATTTATGTTTTTTATTTTATTTCATTTTTTAGAGGTTTTTTTATTATTATTATTTATTTGACAGAGAGAGAGATCACAAGTAGGCAGAGGGAGAGGGGAAGCAAGCTCACCTCCAAGCAGAAAGCCCAATACCAGGGGCGAAGGCAGAGGGTTAATCCTCTGAGCTACCGGGGTGCCCCTCGTTTTAAATAACAAAAAGGAGAACCTTTCTCAGTATAGGAGTGCTTGACCTAAAATCTGTGGGGTGGCATTCGGTGGGTTTAGAGGAGTTTACATTTCTGTAGTCATTAGTCTCTAAATAAAATACTTACTTCAATTAGGTGTGTAAGCAACAGAGTAAAAGCAGAAAAGTAAAAGAGGTACCTGTGATTTTTGTAAGAAGTGGTAATTATAGGTGTTTTCATGCTGCTTTGCACTTGGGGATTTCTTAAAGTCATCCATTATGCTCATCAGTATTTTAAGTTTACTGTAGTTGTTAGAATGGGTGCTAAGGTCTTACTTCGTGCTTTAAAGCTCACTGTATCCCACCGAATTTTTAAATAATTTGGTAATTACTTCAGTCTAATTAGTTTATTTTGTGAGCTCGTGTATTCTACGATGTGTTTTTAAATTCGAGCAAGGCACATCTATGGGCTTCACTAGTCAGCCAGAGAGGACCGTGTCCTATCGGGAGGGACAGACAACATCTTAGTGCAGCCTGTGTGCCAAATACAGAGGAGGGCTAGTCTGGTGCTTCTGATGGTGAAAGAAATTATTATTAAAAGTAAGTGGTTTTCTGTAACTGTATTTGGGGGTGGAGTTTTAACTCATAATGTAAAGTCTGGTCTTGTAGGCAGAGCCCGAGGCCAGAAAAGAACGAAACCATTATTCTACTTGGACTTAAATACGTTCTTTTACATTTGTATGGGAGGATTGTTCTGAGTGTTAGATACCTGATCTTTGGGTGGTGTGCCCTGAGGAAGTCTCCTGGGGCCCAAGGGGCCTTGCAGCCTTTGGATGGGTGGGCCCTACGTTCTTCTGTCTTGGGAGGGCTTGAGGCAGACAGCAGACTCACAGTGGGGTCTCATGCTATTAACTGGCATTCCATGCTGTCTCTGAGTAGGTGGGCAGTGGGCTGGCTTGTTTTACACAGAAGGAAACAGTTCACTGAGTGAGGACCCAGTTCCCTGGTAGGTGCTGGGTCTTTGTTAGGAGTACACAGAGATTCTGCTGTCTAAGTTGCCAAATAGAAGCATAGTCTTGTGATCTTGTTCCAGTTCCTTTCCTGCTACATGGTTGTCACTCCCAAGTTCTAGGGTAATGCCTGGGTTTGTTCAGGGGTCCTTCCTCTCAAGCGTGACCAGGAGCCCTTACAGACCCCAAGCTGGTATTATGAGTAGGCCGTTGGGCTGCACCTCTCTGTCACCCCACACTGCATTAATGGTTGGGACACAGCACCCAGACCAGGGTTCCCACCAGAGCCACAAGGTCCAGTGTGAGGCAGAGGCATTTGGGTTCCGTGCCTTCCTGTGCTTGTGTGTGACCCGACTGCTACAGAGGGGGGGCGGGCACCAAGGCAGGAGGAGTCCAGGTGCAAGGCGCTGCAAATGTACAGCAAGATGGCGGATGCTTCTGCAGGTGTCGCCTGCCTCGTTGGAAGTTTGACACAAGTCCATTTGGAAATGCCGTTTATTGGGAGTGAGCAGTCTTTTCCCCAGCAGGAATTCCCCCATCCTTCCCTTGTCTTTTCTTATCTCCGGACTTGGGGTGTCCATAGTCCAGCTACCTTCTGTGAGCAGGTGTTGCCCGAAGCTAGCAAGACGGTGCAGGGCACAGGCATTGACGGAATCAGTGCCCAGAGGGATTGTTCTCACCTGGGAGGGGCTTGGGTGGATCCTTCTGGGAAGCTGACTAGGGCTGTAGAGCTTTCTGGGCCGAGGGGACCGCTGTGTGGGAAACCAGGCTGCTTGATGCTGGGGAGTCCTCTTAGTGCCCTGGGGTGAACCTTCCTTCTGCATATATTACACTGAGAAAGAGGAGACTCACAGCCGGGGAAGAGGCTAGGTGGAAGAAGTCACTGTTTTTCCAGAATATTTCTTCTGTCCGACAGTTCCCATCCGAATATTCCTACGTGGTGGTTCATGTTTGATGCTGTTTTAATACTTTTCATTCCATCTGCGTGGCATTTAGCTTTATTTCCTGTAAAAGCAGATTTTTGGAGCCGCCTCTGCTTTGGTCAGAACCATGTGTGTGTTTTTAAGGAGCTCATTCTGCCAAGCAGCATAGAGAGCGGACAGAACCTTGCTGTCGGATGCGAGTCGGACGGAGTCACTTGCTGCAGACACCTGTGAAATAGGGGTGCCCTACCTGGAGGCAGTTGAGGGTTCCCGTGATGGCTTGCAAAGGATGCCGGGGACTGAGTAAATGTGGTGCTTGTCCCACTCTGCCCGGTCACCATCACCATCGGCTCTTGAGGCCAGAGGGTGCTCGGGCCCCAGGAGCCCAGAGCTGGCAGTGTCCCCAGGAGAAGAGCCTGCAGCTGTCGCGTCAGGAACAACCCGAGTGGAATGCATCATAAGAGAAAGGAAGCATGCCGTGATGGGCAGCACCTTCCCCTGTGACAGGGCGTCCTGGGATGCCCACTGACCCTCCAGCTCCAGACCGTGGAGGCTGCTGTCCACAGATCCCCAAGTCGTTTGCCCTCAGAGAAGTTTCTTCCACTCATGTTGGCACGGCTGCGCCATCCTGACACGGTTTCCTGACATGGTTTCTCTGCTTTGCTCATTATCTGGGACTTATTCCTCGTTATTCTGATGCCAGAGGCACTAAGCCCTTTCTGGGCCACCTAGGCCCAACGGGGGCAGTCATTGGCCTCCCACGCAGGTGCAGCAGGATGGGGTCACGGAATGGGGATCTTGTGTGCGTTCCATGGTCCTGGGAGGGAAGTTGTGTCACTGAGGCATGTGGCCCATGGGGCAGAGCTCCTTTGAGGAGCAACACTGTTCCCCAGCCGCGTCTGAAGAGCCGCTGTCGGGGCAGAGCTTAAGAAATCTGGGTGGCGATGCCATTTCTCGTTGGCTCACGGCTTTTCTCAAGTAACATGAGGCACATGGGCACTGCTGTCCTGGGTTTTCAGCGAAGAAGGGCCTCACAATCACAGTGGCTGAGAGCTGGGCTTGAGGCTGCTCGCTCACCTCCCTCTCTTCTCTTCCAGTCGCCCATGTTTGATGGAAAAGTCCCACACTGGTACCACTTCTCCTGCTTCTGGAAGGTCGGGCACTCCATCCGACACCCCGACGTAGAGGTGGATGGCTTCTCTGAGCTCAGGTGGGACGACCAGCAGAAAGTCAAGAAGACCGCAGAGGCTGGAGGTGTGACAGGTGTGTAGAGATGAGGGAGGTGGCTGTTGTCACCCCCCAACTCCCCCACTGGGCAGCTTCCGCAGGGGGCCTTTTCTGGGAGAGCATTCGGCTGCCCCCCCCCCCATGTTTTCCAGCTGCACACGTGGATAACCGAGCTGCCTCATTGACTTGCCTTTGGCACGGTATTTTGTTAAGATGCTGCTGATGGAGCCTTTGTTTTTTTATTGTTCTTTTATTTTTAAGTAACCTCTGCACCCAACGTGGGGCTGAACCCACAAACCCAAGATCAGGAGTTGCTGCTCCTCCCACTGAGCCGGCCAGGCACCCCAGTGGTGAAGCTTTTGAATCTTTTGCACTTTTGTTTTTAATTGACTTTCTTTTAGAGCTCTTGTAGGCTCACAGCAGAATGAAGCAGAAAGTGCAGAGTGTTCCCATCTGCATCGTGCTCATGCAGGCAGGGCCTCTCCCTGTCTCACTCTAGAGTGATCCAGGGGTTACATGGAGCCCTCATCGTTGCCCCAAATGCGCAGCTGCAGGGTTCCCTCACGGCAGGGTACGTGTTACAGGTTCCGGTGGTGTGCAGTTTGGACAGAGCGGGTTTCAACTGTGCAAGCTCCTTCTTTGTGTGTCTTCCTCAGTAAGTCCCATAGGGAGCTGTGAACGTTTCTGTTCCCATAATGGTTTGCTCTCCGTCGTCTGCTTATCGGGGGAACGATACTACATGGAACACATGTGACAGAGGGTATGTTAGTTGTGGGTTGTCAGTGGGGCTTACGGGGAACGGCCGGCTGTTATTGATAAGTTTCAAGGGAATCAGAAGTTACACACGGATTCTCAGTGCACAAGGGGATCCGCACCCCAGCCCCTGCCTTGTTTGAGTGTCACCTGTGCTCGGGGTCAGTCATATGCAGCCTCTTCCCTTAGAAACCAACAGGCGTTGCAGGTTCCTCTGTGTCTCTTCATGGCTCGATGGCTCAGTTCTCTGTGGTACCGAATGATACTCCATTGTCTGGATGGACCGTGGTCTCTCGCGCACCTGTGGAAGGACATCTAGGTTGCTTCCCAGTTTGGGAAATTATAAATAAACCTGCCTTAAACATTCACATGTAGGGTTTTTTTGTTTTAAAGATTTTATTTATTTATTTGACAGAAGTAGAGAGCATTTAAGCAGGGGGAATGACTGAGGGAGAGAGAAGCCGGCTCCCCGCCCAGCAGGGAGCCTGATGCAGGTCTTGATGGAAGGACCCTGGGATCATGATCTGAGCCGAAGGCAGATGCGTAATTGACTGAGCCACCTAAGTGCCCTACGTGTAGGTTTTTGTGTGGACATAGGTTTTCAGCTCATTTGGGTAGATGTTTCATTTTCTGAAGACCAGCAAACTGCCTCCCTAAGTTGCTGCCCCAGTTTGCATTCCTCACCGCCCCCCCTGCCCTCACCAGCGTTTGGTGGTGTCCGTGATCGTCGGGGTTTTAGCCGTTGTGATAGGTGCAGGAGGTGTCTTGGTTTGATTTGCAATCCCCTGATGTCGTATGATGTGGAGCATCTTTTCATGTGCTTCTTGGCGTCTGCATCTCTCCTTTGGGGAGGAATCTGGATGTTTTGCCGTTTGTCATTCATATTCTTAGTGCCGAGTTTCAGAGTTGCTCATCTATTTTGGATAGCAGTCCTTTATCAACTCTGTCTTTTGCAAGTGTCTTCTCCGTGTCTGTGGCACGTCTTCTCTCTCATTCTCTCGACAGTGTCTGGCACAGAGCAGGAAAGTCCAGCTGACCAGTTCTGTCTTTCCTGGACCGTCTTCAGTGTTGCATCTAAAAGTCATCACCATACCTAAGTCAGCTGTTTTTCTCCTGCGTCACATTCTGGGAGCTTTACAGTGTGGCATTTTTCTTTTAAGTTACATTTTGTAAAGGAGATAAAGTCTTGGTCTGGATTCATTTTGTGTGCAGATGTCCACTTCACCACTGTTTGGAAATTCTGTGTTTCCTCCGCTGTATTGTGTTTGCTCATTGGTCAGGCGTCAGTGACCTTGTGGGGGGGCGGGTGTCGCCGCAGTGTCTGTTCTGGTCTGTTTATCAGTTTGTCTTTCCTGGTACCTGACTGTCTTGATGGTAAGTAAGTCTTGAAGTAGGATGGTCTTGGTCCTCTGACTTGTCAGTTTGTTGATACCCACAAACCTAACTTGCTTGAGATGCCTGTACATTTTAAATAGTTTTTCATCATTTGTTGAAAATGAGAACCCTAAGGCTGGGTTCTCGTTGGTCTACCTTAGAAGCGGACCCCGCTGAACCTGTTCTCGTGCCTCTGGGTGCCTCTGGGCTGTCGCGGGAATGGCCGCAGTCCTTCCCGGCAGAGCTCTTGGTCCCTGGGCGGCACCATTTGTGTCCTCCACCCCGCACCCCGCAGGTTTGTGTCCCGCTACTGCTGGTCTGTGGGAACTGAGAGGTCAGTGACGCCGCTCACACTCGTGAATAAAAACAGCAAGTTTGCTGAGAAACGGTTCAGAGAGCCAGCGGGTCTGTTTTCACTGAGGGCAGCGGGGACACGGTTTTGTTCTGTGGTAGTTTTCCCCTTTTGTGTTCTGGTTAGTGGTTAGTCCGTTTAGGAATGTGTCCCATCTACTTACAATTGATGTGTATTAAAGTAGATAATTTTATAATATGGAACATGGTAAGTTTGCTGTAACTGTTTCTCTTGCAAAACATCTTAAGTCCTAAAGTTAACATAATGATAACTTGTAGTTGTCTAAGGATTTTTATATCCAAAGAGACTGATTTAATGGACAAAGACACCCAGGAAGTTTATGTCTTACCAGATCCTGTAATTCTAAGATGATGATCATCGGCCTTGTGGGATGTCTCCCTAGGAATTTTTTTAAAATAGTTGATTCATGTGTGTGCTGTGTTTATTCTTTCCTGCAGAAATGGGGTTCTAAGTGTCACTTTGTTCTTTTGTTTTTTTGTTTTTTTCTAAGTGTCACTTTGTTAAATGCTCTGTCACTGTGTGTGTGGAAAAACACACATAACGGGAACGCCACCCTCGGTGCCGTGTTCCCGCATGCGCTCTGTCAGCCTGAGCCTCTCTAGAATGTTCTCACCTTCCCCCCCGAAACTCGTTGCCCGGTTCACAGTGGCTCCTCCCCTACGCTGATTTTTGTCTGGATGGGGCTCCTGGGTGCCTCCTGTGCCAGGAGTTGTGCTGGGTTTGTCTTCCTGGGCCTGGCTTGTCTCGCTCAGGGTTGTCCGTGCCATGGACTACAGTTTGGGTAGGCCACAGTTTATCGGTCCCCCACCTTGGGGTACCTGTGGGTCATTTCTGCCCTGGGGCAGTTCCAGACTATGCTGCCGTGGACGATGGTGTGCGGGGACCTGGTCCAGACCCCGCTCCCTGCCCTCCCTGGGAGTCGCCAGGGCTCATAGTCGACCTGTGATGCACAGTGTTCTGCAGGGGCTGCGCCACTGTGCACCCCGCCAGCGACATTCAGGTTTCAGGGTCCTTCCAGGTCCCCCATGTCCTCACTGGCGCTCTTTTATCTGAGGATGTGTGTGTGTTTTCCCTTTTTTATAATACCCATCCTGAGATGTTCTTTCATGTGATTTTGATTCGCATTTTCCTAGTGATGTTGACCTCTGTGTTAGATTTTACAGTAGAATATTTACTATTTTGTAAGATCTGTTGATTTTAGAGAGAGTACGTAAGTGGGGGAGGGGCAGAAGGAGAGGAGAGAGACTCTCAAGCAGGCTTCCCCCCACCCTGGGCTCAAAGCCCAGCCTGGAGCTCAGTCTCAAGACCCTGAGGTAGTGACCTGAGCTGAAACCAAGAGTTGGTCACTGAGCCACCCAGGTGTCCCTAACACTTACTCTTTTCATGTTAAGTCTTGTGAGTTTTTTAAAAACATGTAGTATTTGTGGGACACTTGAGTGGCTCAGTGGGTTAAGCCTCTGCCTTTGGCTGAGGTCATAATCTCAGGGTCCTGGGATCGAGCTCCGCATCAGGCTCTCTGCTCAGCGGGGAGCCTGCTCCCCACCCCCACCCCCGCGCCTTCCTCCCCCACCTCTCTGCCTGCTTCTGTCTGCTTGTGATCTCTGCCTGTCAAATAAATAAATTTTTTTTAATGTAGTATTTATCGTTTATTGAAGTTTGCTCTATTTTGTGATTCATTCACGGCCCTTGACATGACTGTCCTCTCACCCTTGTGCAATAGCCCATGTCCCCTGGAGATGCACTGATGGGCCCCAAGGCCAGGCCAAGGCCAGTGAGCCAGGCTTCAGCTCCAGACAGCCGGTCTTTTGAGGCCGCACCGTCATCCGTTTTTGCTACATTGCAGATAGAGGTGCTTCAAACTTCTGTCCAGACTGGGTAGCTGTCCAGCTATTTCTTTAATTCCGAGAGATAGCTGCTAGAAGACATGAACCGTCCTGAGGCCTTCTGTGTTTGTGTCTGATTGCCCTCCAGAAACCTTGGGGCCCTTAGATGGGCACCCCCCCAGGGACAGGTCCCCACATCAGGTATTTCCATTCCTCTTCACCGGGCTCCTAGGGGGTGGAATGCTTTGTCACGCTCGGTAGTCAGTTTTACTAATTTGGTATTTGGAGGTGTCCTTTCCTCATCCTTTAGGGTATTTTGTGTTTTTTTTGTAATGAAACAAAATATGAATTGTCTTCTGTTTTACAAATATATTTGCCAGTTTTGACTTTTTAAAATACATAGTTTTGTGGGGGGTTTTGTTTTTTTAAGTAAACTCTACTCCTGTCATGGGGCTCGAACTCAACGACCCTTAGATCAAGAGTTGTGTGTGCCCACCAACCAGCCAGCCTGCCCTTTGACGTGTTTGTTTGAAGCACGTTTGTGTGTTTTGCTGTACTGAAGCTTCATCCTGAACTGAATGTTCTGTGATCAATGTCTGTCTGCTCATTTGCAGCTTCTGGTTCTGCTCTTATTTCTCAGTTCTTCATCTGGGATTTTTTAAATGATTTACATGCACTTCTGTGAGTTTGACAGATGTGGGCAGTCGTGTAACCTGTATCCCATCAAGTTAGGGAACATTCCCGTCCCCGTCCCCCCCCCCCAAGTTCCTTGCGCCCTCTCTTCAGTTACCCTCCCCACCTGGGTGACCATGGCTCTGGATTAACTTTGCGGGACTGAGGGTTTCTGAAGCAAAGGAACTTTGCTTCTCCCATAACTTCTTTCCACTCAGCACAAGGCCTGTGAGGCACAGGCTGCCTGGCTTGTCACCATGTGGGATTGCTGAGGGATGATTGTTGCAGTAGATCACCGTTAAACCGACCTTCTGTTCTCAGCCTCGCGCTGGTGCAAATACAGCAACTGTTCACGTCTGTGTACGCATCTCTGCGTGACACGCAGTCATGTTTCTCCAGGACAATCACCTAAGAATGGAGCGGTAGAGTGTCCATGGATGTCCGTTCAGCTGTTTCAGGAAACTGTCAGACTGTCCTTGGGTTGTACCAGTTCCCATCCTCTAGGTGCAAGTCCCTTATTAGAGATAGGTAACGTGAATACCTTTTATCATTCTGGGTATTGTCATTGTTTAATTACTGACATTTTATGAAGAGTAGTGGTTGATTTTTTTTTTCTCCTTTTTTAATAAGGGCTGTCCACCTTCTGAGAAATCTTCCCTGTTTACTGTGACATACCCTCCTTTGTTTTCTTCTGGAAGTTTGGTGGTCCTGGCGTTCATATTTGGTTTCCAGTTGAACGTTTTTGTTAAGTGGGAGAAGGGGGTGGTTTTTTATTTCTTCCTGGTGGGTACCATGTTGTTTCCGTTACCATTTTTGCGAAGACTTTAAGACACATAACTGCATAGCTGGGTGTGTCTCTGGACTCTGATCCCCCTTGGCTGCTGTGTCTGCCAGCATCTCACTGTCCCTAATTCCTACAACTTTGTGGGACATCATGAAATCACATAGTGTGGAGGGAGTAAGTGGTTACCTCCCCATCAGAGTTCCAAAGTAAACAGATGGTGCCATCACTCACTCAGCTTTGTTCTCTTTCAATATTGTGTTGACCTTTCTAGGTCTTATGTTATTCCCTACAAATTTTGTGGTAAACTTACGGATTTCTTGCCCAAACCGGCTCCCTAGGATTTTGATTAGCATCACCTGGAATCGGGGGGTGGGGTGTCAAATGGGATTGGCTTATTGATATGCTACCTGGTTGGGTCAGTCAGTCCATAGACCTGAAGTATCTCTCCACTTAACTTGGGCCTTTGTTAACTTCACACCGGCCTGAAGCTTTCCTGGGAGGGTTTGTGTGTCTTGGTAAATCTGTTTCTAAGTGTTCTATGTGTTTAAAACGCTACTTAAATAGGAGTATGGTTTAATTTCCTTTCATAATGTCTATTGTTCATATATAGGAACATTTTCTATGTTGACCTTGCCTCGTCCAGATTTGCTCAATTCACTTACAGGTGGAAGTAGTTTTTTTTATTCCTGCTGGTGCAGTCCTGTCCCTACAGGTAGAGGTGCTTTACCTGTTCTTTTCCAAACTTACACCTTCTGTCTCCTTTTCTTACCCTAGTGGCACTTGCTAGAGCCTTCAAGACAGTGTTGAGTAGATGTGGTGGGGGAAGAAAGCCTTGTATTGTTCCTGATCTTACGACAGAAACTTTCAGTCTAGGACTCACTTCTCTGTAAGAAAAGACTCCTTTGTTCCAGGTGCTTAGCTGTTGGTCCCCAAGGTTCTCTGCCGAATGACCCCAGCTTTCCCCCCACAACTTTCCCATTGAGAAATGCCACCTCCCTGCGTGATTGCTATTTGCACTCCTGTTTCTGTGTGAAGATACCCCTTAAAAAAAAAAAAAAAAAAAAACACCTTTAATTTCGGCATGTAACTTTGATGCCTAGAAGGATCTTGGAAATCAGAAGGTGGAGTTCAAATGTTGTGGAGAACGCAGCTTTCATGATTAGCGGGAAGCAAGCACTTTGTCCAAACTGTGGGGGGGGCAGTAATGGAAGGAGCCAGAAGGTGAGATTGGCACCCTTGGGCGCCATGCTGTTCAAGATCCTATCCAAGGAAGGGTCGTCTTTTCTTGCCAGAAGAGCAGCTGTATTAGCCACAGTTGTTAGAAACAGACGCCAGAGAGCTGGGCCAGTCACAATTGCCCAAGCACGAGGTGTCCCAGGGCTTGGGGGGTTCGGGCTCTCTGTGGCCACTCTGAAGCTGAGCGTGCGCTGCTATGCTCCATCCTTCAGGCAAGGGCCAGGATGGAGGCGGAGGCAAGACGGACAAGACGCTGGCTGACTTTGCGGCCGAGTACGCCAAGTCCAACAGAAGCACGTGCAAGGGCTGCATGGAGAAGATTGAGAAGGTGAGCCCAGGGGAGGGGTTTGATCACTGGAGCCACCTGGCTGTCTGGCAGCCGCCTTGTCGAGTGTCCAGAGAAGAGAAGATGCAGGGCTGTGGAGGTTAGCCCAGTGCTGCCGATTCAGCTTCAGTGAATGTCTCCCAGGCTCGGAGCTCCTGAGAATGTCAGGCCTGGGGTCCCCAACCTGGTCCCCAAGGCTGCACAGAATTGTAGTTTGGGGGCCACGGCGGTGGGGGAACAAGCCCACTGGGGTGGGGGCTTGCAGGATGGCATCCTAGCTAGTGGTCGAGGCCAGCTCTGCTTGCATCAGCTCCGGCCTGGCAGGATGTTCTCAGGGAAGAGGTTGCGCGTCCTCACGTGCCTGGGTGGGTGGGTGGAGTTGACCTTATTTAAAATGGGGGCACTGAGGCTTTGGCTGGCACACAGTCCTTGGCAGCAGAAAGCAGTCCGAGGCTGCCAGCAGCCCTTCTAGTACCCTTGGTGTGGACCTGAGGCCCCTTGGCTGGTACCAGCTAACCTTTGTTTCCCCAAGTCCCTGATGTCGCCGTCACTCTTCTTTTCTTGGTACCACATGTGGTTCTTCCTGCAGGGCCAGATCCGCCTATCTAAGAAGATGCTGGACCCAGAGAAGCCCCAGCTGGGCATGATCGACCGCTGGTACCACCCAGACTGCTTTGTGAGAAATAGGGAGGAGCTGGGCTTCCGGGCTGAGTACAGCGCTAGCCAGCTCAAGGGCTTCAGCCTCCTGGCAGCAGAGGATAAGGAAACCCTGAAGAAGCAGCTCCCAGGAGTCAAGAGTGAAGGGTAGTTGAGGGGGGTCATGGGGGTAGGGCCCCGGGTAGACCCTGCAGATTCCAGGCTATTCTGGCATCTCTCTTTGCTGACCTGCAGCGAGCTAGGAGTGCACAGTGAAGGATGGTTATGGCTGTGCTCTGCCCCTCCTGGGTGCATGGTCCTGTAACTCCCATAGCTCCTGCCCATCTGTTCCCTCTTCCCCTTCTGATCCACAGACCGGCAGGACCAGCTAGCTGCCACTGCCAGCACCCCCAGCCCTGAGTATTCCCCGTGCCCGGGCCAAGCACTGCATTTCCTGGGACCTTTGCATGACTTGCTTTCCCGTCCCTGCGGCATCTTGCGTTGGTCTCTGCTGTTGCTAGGAGGATCGTGGCGGGAGGAGGGGAGCTGTGGATGAGGAGCCCCCTGGTATAGTGTCAGAATGGTATGGGGTTTCTGTGGCGCCAACATTGAGGATGGGAAGTCCAGTTGGAGCCAATCTGGAGTCGGCGGGCGCTTTCCTGTCCCTTCTGCTGGTCTCTGGGCCCCGGTCTGGAGTCAGTTGGGGTCATGGGCACAGCAGGGGAAGGGTGGCAGGGCCATGCCCAGCTGTGGACTGTTGGGATTGGGGTGATTCTCACCTTCCCATCACCAAGCCGCTATCAGGTGCTACCTGGCTTCATCACACACAAGCTCGTGCACAGCGTATGCAGCTCTGGAGGAGACAGGAAAACTGGAAAATCGGGCATGGATTAAGGTCAGGCCAGCCTGTGATGTGTGTGCAGGGAGGCCTAAGCTCCCCTGTGTGCCATGGCAATAGCCAGCATCAATGGGGCAGTAACAGAGCGGCAAGCATCGTGCTGGGTGCTTAATGGGGTCAAGTCACTCTCTGGAAGGCACGTGGGTTCTCCGTTCATGCATGAGGGAAAGTGCAGGGGTTTGAAGCCGGGTCTGTGACAGCTGCAGCAGACCCTTAACCACCATGACTTCTGAGGATCCTTCCTACTGCCCTGTGCATCCCACACCCTGGTCAGGTGAGGGCTGAGCCAGGTGTGCAGGGACCTGTTCCCGTGGCTGGGGGGGATGACAGTGTAGTCCAGCCTTGGATAACCGCACCAGGAGCAGCCCTGTGGTTTAGCTTGAAAGGCTCAACCCTGGCACGAGTGGTTCATCCTTCTACAATCCCTGCCCCTCGGCTATGGGCTTAACCTGTCACTGTCCCTGCCAGAACCTTCTAGCTGCTTCATTTGTGTCAAGAGATACATGGGGAGATTTGATGTCAGGCGTAGGCTTTTTCCAAGGCCCTGGGGCCACCCCTCGGAAGCAAAGTAAACTGTGCTGTATGTGGGGCCTGTCACCAATACTGCCCGGGCAGACCCTGAGCTCCGGGGAGTAGAGCAAGATGTGCATACGGGGCCTGGCAGGCAGGAGTTACAGGGACAGGAAGTTCCTGCGTCCCCTGAGTCGCTGGTTCCAGGGTTCTGATGGTTCTTTTTCTCCCGTGTCTCGCAGAAAGAGGAAAGGCGACGAGGTAGACGGGATGGATGAAGTGGCCAAGAAGAAATCTAAAAAAGAAAAGGACAGGGATAGTAGGCTTGAGAAGGCCCTCAAGGTGAGCTCTGAGCTGTGTGTCTGCTCAATAGTTGCCTCAATTCTCTGTCGGCCTCCTGGGAGGAAAGTTCCAGGATGCATGTGCATCCCACTCAATGAGACCTCCAAGAATTCCGAAATTGGGAGCAGTGGTGAGATAGCACAGCTTTCCCTCTACCCCCAGAGGAGGCCTTGGTGCTTCAAGGAGAGCCGCTTTTGGGCTCCAGGGGATGGACCAGCTGGTCCCCAGCCTCTTGGCAGCATGCCATCCTAGACCTGGAGGGCCTCTAGCACGCACCGCACACAGTGTTAAGTTCACGCACGCATAGGGGACTGAAAGAGTCACGGATGTTCCCTAGTTGTGCTTTTTTTTTCTTTTTCTTTTTCTTTTAAGATTATTTATTTATTTATTCATTCATTCATTTATTCATTTATTTATTTATTCGTTTATTCATTTATTTATTCATTGAATGAATGAATGAATGAATGAGACCGTGAGAGAACATGAGAGGGGAGATCAGAGGGAGAAGCAGACTCCTGGTAGAGCCGGGATCCAGATGCGGGACTCGATCCTGGGACTCCAGGATCATGACCTGAGCCGAAGGCAGTTGCTTAACCAACTGAGCCACCCAGGCACCCCCATTCCATAGTTCTTTAGTGGAGTGCCAGACTTGCTGGGAACACACAGGGGCCTGGAAGAGACGGGGCTATTCCCTAGTTCTTTAGTGGAGAGCTCTTGTCTGCAGAAGCGATGGAAGGCATGTGGTAAAACCAGACAGAACCGTTGACCAAGTCAATAGTCACAGATACTCAGCACCCTGTTGATGATGTGGGCATGGAATCAGTAAAGTTGATGAGTCAGAAAATGCTGGATGTTTGGTGCTGACACACACATTGGTGCGCAGCATCTGCGGCTGTGGAGTCTGTAAGGGCACTGGGAAGCTACGGAGAACCGGCATCAGTCTTGTCATGGGAACTTGCTCTCTGCTTGCGTGGTGCTTCCACGAGAGGATCCGGGTTTTGCCATGGCACAAAAATCAGAATCAGTTTCTGACCTGGTTGGAGCTGCTTGGTGAGAACCCTGAGTTTGGTGTGATTGTCCCTCAGCAGATCTGTTTGCAAATCTGGCTGTAGTAAGGCTGTGGCTGGTGTTACTTTGCACTTCCTCACGGGTGTGGTATTCTGTCAAGCATCATCCAGGATGAAAGGAACATAAAAAATGCAGATGTTCCCCACCCCACCCCTATCCCTACCACTGCCTGGGCCTCACCAGCCTGGCCTTAGCTGAGCAGGTGGTGGGATTCCACTGCTCCCATTGAAACTTGTACCACGGGACTCGGCCCATACTCCCCCACCCTCTGACTGGCAGCACAACTCAGGTGGGTGCGGGGCAGGTACGCAAAGATAGGAACAAGTGCACTGTGCTATCGCTTCACTAGTTGCATTAAAATCTTCCTCGCTCCAGGGTCCCAGCTAGCCCGTTGGGAGAGCACGCAGCTCTTGATCTCAGGTTCCTGAGTTTCAGCCCCATTTGGGGGGCAGAGATGACTGAAAAAGTATTTTTAAAAGGCCCCATTGGGGGAGCCTGGGTGGCTCAGAGGGTTAAAGCCTCTGCCTTCAGCTGAGGCCATGATCTCAGGGTCCTGGGATCGAGTACCACATCGGGCTTTCTGCTCAGCAGGGAGCCTGCTTCTCCCTCTCTCTCTGCCTACCTGTGATTTCTCTCTCTCTGTGTCAAATAAATAAATAAAAATTTAAAAATCTTTAAAAAGGACCCCATTAAAATCCACTCTTTGTGTGGAGAGCGACTCCGCAGGGTCAGTGGGGCTGGCATTTTTACATCTGGTTTGCAGGAGTGTAGTCTGCAGTGGGGGGGTACCCTAGCAGGGAGGAGGCTGCTGCCAGCCTGGGCACGGTGTTGGCGAGGTGGGGATGCTCAGAGCTTCCAGGGGGAGGCACTGTGTGTATGGCTCCTGAGATGGAGAATTCCGTGTCCTGAGAAGCGCAGATGTGCTCCCATGCGGTGCTAAGTGGGATACGCAGTTGAGGCCGGGGGGGGGGGGGGTGGTGCTTGGATATTGTCCCCACCCGTGTTTGGGTTAGAGAATGGCCATGCCTGGTGTCCTTGGGTACAGGTGTTGGGACCAATGGGCTCATGCGCCGGGGGGCCTGTCTGTGAAGGGTGGTCCCAGGGACAGCATGCTCCAGGTAGAACTGGGATGCCCCAGCGCATGGCTGAGCCACGTACCTGTGGCGGAGACCAGCTTGGAGGTGCAGCCCAGCTGACACACAAGGACCCCTGTGGAGACTGAACGAGACGGGGAGCCCCTTCTGGTGGGGTCTCTGGACAGAGCTGGTCTGTCAGCCACCTGGCTCTGTCTGCAGGCCCAGAACGAGCTGATATGGAGCATCAAGGATGAGCTAAAGAAAGTGTGTTCGACAAACGACCTGAAGGAGCTGCTTATCTTCAACAAGCAGCAAGTGCCCTCTGGGGAGTCAGCGGTGAGCTGCCTTCGCATTACGGGACATGTGGGAGACGCGGGAGGTGGCTGGGTCCCTGAGTGCTGGTGCTGTGCCTCCGGGCCATGGGAAGCCCTCCAGTGGGATGCCCACTAGTGGTGATTGGGAAGAGTGGAAAGGCCGCAGTTCTGTGGCATGGTGGCCACGTCCAGGACAGGAAAACCTCCCCATACATCAGCCCCGGGGTTAGGATTTGGGGGAGATTAGGGTGGGTTGTGTATTTGCCTGGTGTGTTCATGCCACACATGTTAAGGCTCAGACACTGCCAGGTCTGGAGGGCGTGGAGCCGCCCTCATGAGAGGAGGACCGCTAGCACCCCACGGTTTCCCCAGCTGGCGTGGCTCCTCACACAGGAGCAGGGGGTGCTCTGGATCCTCCTTCCTTCCACATCACTGAGGGACGGGGGCTGTGGTACTTCGTTTGGACAGAAGGTCTCTTGAGGTACAGCAGCCCGAGCTCTGCGGGTAGACCAGCAGCCCCAGGGAGTCCATATCAGGACGAGCCCTCTCCTCTCTCCTCGAGTGCTTGTCTGCCCATGCTAGGGAGTAGCCTTCCTGTAGCTTCTCCTCTCTGGGCTTCAGATCTTGGACCGCGTGGCAGATGGCATGGTGTTCGGTGCCCTCCTTCCCTGCGAGGAGTGCTCCGGCCAGCTGGTCTTCAAGAGCGATGCCTACTACTGTACAGGCGACGTCACCGCCTGGACCAAGTGCATGGTCAAGACCCAGACCCCCAGCCGGAAGGACTGGGTGACCCCTAAGGTAAGCAGGAGCAGGGTGGGTTCTGGGGTCTGAGCAGATAAGCACTGCCATCCCACTTTCTGGGCTTGTCCATGCTCCGAGTCCCCACAACTGCAGTGCCATGTAGGCGTGCGCAACCCAGGAGGGACCCTGGCCATACTGTCCGCTGAGTCTGAGTGTCGTTGGTTTGTCTTCAGGGAAAACCTTGTTCACGGCCCATGCATGCCAGTGTTGTTACATACTTGGAACCGCTGCAAACACACAGTTTGCAGTGCCATGTACTTGAATACTGATGCCTCACATCGGTTTAAGATGTATTTATTTTAGAGAGCAGGGGGAGGGGCAGAGGGAAAGGGAGATACCCAAGCAGACTCCCTGCTGAGTGTGGAGCCCAGGCCGTGCTTGTCCCACGACCCCAAGATTGTGACCTGAGCTCAGACCAAGAGCTGGACGCTTGACTGACTAAGCCCCCTTGACACGCCAGCCGTGCATGTCTCCCTTGATCGTGAGAAGTAGATGATCCAGATCCTCTTTGCTCTGGGGGGGGTTATTTCTAAGGAGAAGTGGTTTCTTTTTGTTTTGTTTTGTTTTTAAGATTTTATTTATTTATTTGACAGAGACAGGGATCACAAGTAGGGAGAGAAGCAGGCAGAGAGAGAGAGAGGGAAGCAGTCTCCCCGCTGAGCAGAGAGCCCGATGTGGGGCTTGATCAGAGAAGCAGGCAGAGAAGGGGTGGGTGGAGCAGGCTCCCCACTGAGCAGGGAGCCTGATGGGGGGCTCGATCCAGGATCCTGGGATCATAACCTTAGCCAAAGGCAGAGGCTTAACCCACTGAGCCACCCAGGCACCCCAAGAAGTGGTTTCTTAACTGAAAGTTCATTTTCTTCAGGAATTCCGAGAAATTTCTTACCTCAAAAAATTGAAGATCAAAAAGCAGGACCGAATATTTCCCCCTGAGACCAGTGCCCCAGTGGTGGCGGCCCCGCCCTCCACAGCTTCGGCACCTGCTGGTGTGAACAGCTCCACTCCGCCAGGTACAGCTTGGGGCTGGCTGTGGGCAGGGGGACCCTGACCAGAGTGGGGGAGGGTCTCCCTCTGTGTCAGTCCTGCTCCCCTTGGCAGGTGGAAGGCGCTTGAGAGGTGGCCTCTTAAGGGCCAGTGGGCCTGATCCGAAACGACATTTTGAGTGTCCTCCTGCCTGCATGATAGACCTTGCTTCCCTGCCTCCTGGCACCCCGAACCCATGTCTGTCATCCTGAGACTAATGTGAGGCTCAGGGCTCTGGCGCACATAGTCCTGTCATGTGCCAGGCCCACAGAGCAGGGCTGATTGGTGTGAGTGCGAACACACCAGCACACAGAGTGAGACCAGTTGGGGTTTTCCGTCTGCTGGAGATACTCGCTGCCTTTGTTCACTCCAAGACGTGGCGGAGTCTGAGGATGGCCACAGTTTGGTGGGTGGAGGACAAGAGTCAGCCTAAACATGGTGATCCGCCTCTTCCTGGGGAAGACTCTGTGTGTGTGTGTGTGTGTGTGTGTGTGTACACATGCACATGCGTTTGGTCATTCTGAGTTGACTGTGTGTATGTGTGTGTGTACACATGCTCATATGTACGTATGGTCTTCTGAATCCAGCTGCTGCTGGTTTGGGGTCAGCGCTGACTTGGCCTCACAGGGAGGGCTTGAGGGACGTCCCCCTCCAGGTTCTGGTCTAGGAGTGCGTGTAGGACTCTCGTTTAGGACTGCAGATAGACACAGCTCTGTCGTGGGCCTTCCTGGTCTAGGGGCCGTGTTGGCCTCAAGTGCCAGGTCCTGCCTTGTGCCTGGAATCTGTCATCTGCTCAGTGTCCTACCTACTGAAGCTTTGTCCTTGAGGAGATGGATTTGTTGGATGGGGTTAATTAATAAATACCATATAAGAAATTGTAGCTTATTTTTAGATTGGAGTTGGGAAAAGAGTAAAAGTAATTGGGAGCTCACGTGATTCCCTCTCCTGTTCCCATCCCACTGGCAGCCCCATGGTCCCCACAGTGGCTTTCCTGCTCTACCTGTGGGGCAATGCCAGGAACCCCACTCACCAGGCTGGCCCATTTGTGGGGCAGCATCATCGTGGGGCTTCTCCCCTGGCCTGGTCCTCTGTATGCCAAGGGATGGGACAGGCTCTCCGCCTGCTGTGCTGTCCTGTCCTCTGCTTTCCCACTAGACCTGGGCCTCTATCTTCATAGAATTTTCCCTCAGGGATGCTGGTCAGAGGGGAGCTGAGGTGTCCCTGAGACCTTATGGCCTAATGACTGTTCTCTCGTCCCAGATAAGCCGTTGTCCAACATGAAGATCCTGACTCTCGGGAAACTCTCACGGAACAAGGATGAGGTGAAGGCCATGATTGAGAAACTCGGTGGGAAAATGACGGGCACGGCCAACAAGGCCTCCTTGTGCATCAGTACCAAAAGTGAGTTGAATCTGTTGTGTAAAGCAGGACCGTATCGTGCCTCCTGGGATGGCAGTGAGGTTGGCGGGGAGAGGGGACGCGCTGAGTGTGGTGTGACACTGGCAGGGCACTCCCAGATGGGTGTCTTTGGTCACAGCATTGTTTGGTCTTTTATGGGGGAAAGCCAGCACCTATATTTGCAAAGCTGCCATGTCTTGTGTGTGTGTCTTCTGTCCCCAGTGGAAGGCTGCTGACTGATGTTCTCAGCCAGTCTGAACTCCTGCCCTCAGAGACACTGATGGTCTTGGCCCCTCCACAGCCCTGGGGTGGGGTGTGACAAGCTAAGGGGTTGCAGAGCCCAGACTCCTTCATACATGAGGGTTGGTCCTTCGGGACCCAGAGAGGATCTTACTTTGTCAAGGGATAGAAACCCATAGAGTGAGGCAGAGCAAAGAAACTGGAATATATGCCAAATGACTGCACAAGATAAAGTGTCCAGGGAAGAATCTTGCAGAATCGGAGGTAAGTAATTTACCAAGTCAGGAGCCAGAAGTCAGGGTCATGAGGTGTGCTCTGCATAGACTCAAGCCATCCCCGTGAAAGCCCGGCGCTGCTGTCAGATCTGGAGCAGACAGCAGCTCCTGCGGATAGCCAGAGCCTTTCTGAGGACAGGACAAGAGGCCTCACGCTCTCTGATGGCACACTGTGTCACAACCTCTAGTGACCAGAACAAGACAGGCTGACATCAGAACACACACAGACCAGCGGAACAGCTTGGAGAGCCGGGAAGCAAGCCTCCATGTACGTGGTTAGTTCATCTGTTGCAGAGGAGCCGAGGTTCATGATGGGGAGAGCCAGGTCTCTGCCTGGCCCCACCGACAGATCCACACAGGTTGGATCGAACACTTGGATGGGAGACCTGGAGCCAAAGAACTCAGAGGAGGAAACAGCGAGCCCCTAGACTTGGTTTTGGTGATTTCTGATGCTGACAGTAAGAGCAGAGCCAGACCAACAGGACCCCGTCAAACTGGAAAGCTTCTGCACACCAGCATCAGCAGCACAGAGAGGCCTCCTGCCAAGTGGGGGGAAGCCACCTGCCAGTCATGCGCATGGGACGCAGCAGGGTCTGGCTGAGGGACACGGGCTCCCTTCCTGCTCCCGCTGTCGGACCGTCTCTCTTGGGGCGCTTCTGCCCGTATCATGTGGCCCCCCTGGCGCTGGGTGACAAGGAGGGGGCTCGGTCAGTGGGGCTGTGATTACGCTTCGCACTGACGCTCCGGCTGTTCTTCCCTGGTCTGAGCAGAGGAGGTGGACAAGATGAGCAGGAAGATGGAGGAGGTGCGCGAGGCCGGCATCCGCGTGGTGTCTGAGGACTTCCTCCACGACGTGTCCAGTTCCACCAAGAGCCTTCCAGACTTGCTCTCGGCCCACCTCCTGGCACCCTGGGGCGCTGAGGTGAAGGCTGAGCCAGAAGAGCCTGCAGTTTCAAGAGCAAAGTCAGGGTCTGCGCTCTCTAAGAAGAGCAAGGGCCCCGTCAAGGAGGAAGGTGAGGCCCCAGGCGTCCCAGGATCCCGGGCCCGTGTGCTCCCAGGACACTCTGGCCGAGACTGCCTAGACCCGTTGGCATACCACCCCCTCACCCTGCCTCCCCACCCCGACTTTCTGGGGTTTTTTTACTCGTTTTCCTTTCTTGTTCTTTTCCAAGGCATCAACAAATCTGAGAAGAGAATGAAATTAACTCTTAAAGGTGGAGCCGCTGTGGATCCGGACTCTGGTGAGCACACAGGAGTGCGAGCGGGCAGGTGGTCCAGAGACGGGGGGCTTCCGGATCACACCTGCGCACCCCTGCCTCCTTGGGCTCCCCTGGGCCTTGTGGGGAGCCTCCCACAAGGAGTGTCCAGGCAGGTGTGAGTCCCCCACCTGCAGACCCCCTTCTCCCCGAGCTTATCGGCCGCCCTTTTAGAGAGAAAACCAGGCGCCATGCCTCTGCAACAGGTCTGGAACATTCTGCGCACGTCCTGGAGAAAGGAGGGAAGGTGTTCAGTGCCACCCTTGGCCTGGTGGACATCGTGAAGGGGACCAACTCTTACTACAAGCTGCAGCTCCTGGAGGATGACAGAGAAAGCCGGTGTGTCTGGGGATGGGGAACAGTCCCTCGTGGTGGCCCTGTGAGGGAGTGGGCCTCTGAGGGCTGTGGGGAGGTCTTTGGCCAGAGGGAAGATACAGGCACGCCACACAGCCTGGCTCCCTGCCATCCAGTGCCCCAACTTCCCAGGACACGCTGTCCTACCATCTCTCGAGACACTCTGTCTGCAGCCCCTTGAGGAATCCAGGGTCCCTGAGCCTCGTGGGCTAACCTGGACTTGGTCTTCTTGGCAAGTGGAAACCGCTTCCCTGCTGGGACTCCAATTGGTGGTTGAAAACCAGATGCTGTGTAGCTGTGGCCTCGGCGGAGGGGGCATTATGTTGGTGCCTACGAAGCCTTGACTGGTGGCCGTTTGTCGGCGCCGAGCAGCTGGGTGCCTCCCATTGCCTCAGCTTCTCACCAGGGCTTTCGTCTAAAAGTGAATATCAGATGGAACCCCAAAAGTCCTATGTATCTAGTAGGCTACTTGGGTTTTCTGAAGACATAAGCCCAGTGTCCTGTGTCTTATCACCTGCTCTGGTGGCCTAGTATTAACTGGTTTTCACAGTGAAGGGACAGTGTGGGCTATCAGGTCTGGACACTTCTCTAGGACAGCTCAGTAGAGCACTTCCCAGATGTTTCCAGGAGGAACTCGAGCAGAGAATGTTTAAGATTTTATTTATTTGATAGAGCACAAGCACAGGGTAGGGGCAGAGGCTAAGGGAGAGGCCTGACATGGGGCTCAATCCCATGACCCTGAGTTCATGACCTGAGCTGACACCAGTTGCTTAACCAACTGAGCCACCTAGGGGGCATCTCTGTTGTGATGTAAAAATTATGTGATGCGTTCTTTCCACCAAGAAAAATGAATCCATCAAAGCCAAGCGGTGTGGCACCTAGGGTGCCAGTGGTGTGGGCCCCCGGTTGCCATGGGAACCAAGAGCAGTGGCCTCAGCCTGTGTGCCTCTGACACGCACACACACCCAGCCCAAGCCCGTAGCATCTGAGCCCAGAGGCTCCAGTATCTAGGTTTTGTCGCTCATGGTTGTGTATCTTGAGTACAAAACTTCCAAGTGATGCTTACTTTTCTTCTGTAAGGAGTGAGATGGGTGTTTATCTTATAATCAGAATTTATACGCTTGTTCTGTGAGCTTGGCTGGCAGATCGAGTGTAACCTGTGCTTTGACACTTTCTGGGTCCATTCACCAGTACGATTCGAAAGGCAGTTCTTGAAAGTTCCAACTCTCCATTTCCTCACAAGTGAAGGTCTTTGTTTCCTTTGTTCCTCTGTGTCCGTGGCATCATCTTGGGGGCCGCAGCTCTGTGTCCCCAGGCAGAACGCAGGGAGGGAACCTGCTCCCAGCACAGGAGCGGCGGGCCCTCAGGTCTGTGTGTGATCCTCCTCTCCCCACTCCCCGCCCACCCCGTGCCCTCACAGCTACTGGATCTTCAGATCGTGGGGCCGCGTGGGCACCGTCATCGGCAGCAATAAACTAGAGCAGGTGCCGTCCAAAGAGGATGCCATCGAGCACTTCATGAAGCTGTATGAAGAGAAAACTGGGAATGCCTGGCACTCCAAGAACTTCACAAAGTATCCCAAAAAGTTCTACCCTCTGGAGATCGACTACGGCCAGGTAATCCCTACTCTTATGCCGTCTGCTTCCAGCAGAAGGAAGAATCATCATAGTAGCCAGACCTCGCCCCGGGCCTGATGGCCTTGCGAGTCAGTGCTCCCCAGCGTTCAAAGGAGGAAACACTTCTTGACTCTTGACAGTGCTCAGTGTTAGGCCAACACCAAAACCAGACAGACCTCGCAGGAGCTCTCCCATATCCCTAAGAACATATATGCGGAGGCGTAACCGTGGAGTAATAACCCAAGTGCAGGATTTCTCTATCGCGACTGGGGGCAGGGAAGGGGTTGAGCCTGAGAATGCGAGGTCAGTTCAACACACAGAGATCAGTGCCCTGCAGTATGACCGTGATTGTAACAGTCACAGTCATGGACGGAGAAACTCGGAAGGAGATCCAGCACCCTTAACACGAGTCACACCCAGGCAGCAACGTAGGAACTCAGCTGACCGTGGTAGCGTCTTTGAGAACATGAGGGGGATTGGTCTTTGAAGTTGCTCCCTCCGCTCATTGGGAAATGGTTCTTACATTCCAGGTGTGGCTTCTAGGCTGACCCCGTGTTTTCCTCACAGGTCGTAGGACCTGGGTTGCCATCAGGTTATTACAGTTCAGAGAGTGGCTTAGTCGGTTGAGCTTCTGCCTTTGGCTCAGGTCGTGATCCCAGAGTCCCAGGGTTGAGTCCCGGGTCAGGCCCCCTGCTTAGCAGGGAGTCTGCTTCTTCCTCTGTCCTTGAGCCCACTTGTGCATGCATAATAACGTAATTACATTGCCCTGGCCTCTGTTGGATTGTGGTTTTGGGTCCCAGATGCTCTTCTGATAATTTCTATTACTTTTTTAAAAAGATTTTATTTGTTAGAGAAAATAGGAGCACAAGCAGGCAGTGGCAGAGAGAGGCAGACGGAAAAGCAGGACACGATACCAGGACCCTGGGATCACAACCTGAGCTGAAGGCAGACGCTTGACCCCCTGCACCCCCCAGGTGCCCCTCTTGTTACACGTTTGTGGCAGGCTCATTTTCCTGTATATATCACCAAATAGCCTTCTGTTATCCCTTGGCTGATAACCTTTGTGGACATTTGTTCTGACAAGATGCTTATTCTGGCTTCTATAGAAAAATCTATTGCAGTTGTCCCCTGAACAGTGTAGAGGGTCAAGGGCACTGACCCCTCCCCATGATGCAGTCAAAAATCCATGTTTAACTTGACTCCCCAAAACTTAATCTGTTGTTGACGTGAAGCCTGACCAATAGCCTAAAATGATTTGATCTCATCTTGTGATATGTGTATTGTATACTGTCGTTTTATTACAAGCTAAGCTGGAGGGGAGAAAACATTATGAAGAAAATCATAGGAGAAGAAAAATACACTTTTTTTCACAGCTTTTTGCTTACGTAGTTTACTTAAGTAAACTACACCCCATGTGGGGCTTGAACTCAACGACCCTGAGATCAAGTCGTGCTCCAACTGAGCCCCTAGGGGCTCATGTTTTTCTTTTTAAAAACAAAACAAAACAAAACAAAAAAAACCCGGGGCATCTGGGTGGCTCAGTCAGTAACAACTCTTGATCTTGGGATTTTGAGTCCAAATCCCACTTTGGGTGTGGAAATTACTTTAAAATATCTTTTTTTAAAAATAGAATTTACTTTGTAATGCTGAGGTTGAGATCCTGGCTTGTCTGACTCAGCAATGCCCCCTACTGGTCAGTTTTTCTAATTTCAAAAATAACATTTAAAATTTTTTGAGAAACAAACTCCTAATCACCCAGAGTTGAGCACAAATTCATGGTGTGGGTCTTTGGTGCTCCTGTCCCTTCACGGGTACTTTCCTCACCAGAGAACTGGAGTTTTGCCCTGCACACTATGTCAAGAACCACCCCCCTCCAACGCCTGCACAGCTTTTGGAAGATGCTGTCCAGTAGTGATAGACAACCACCTTTGTAACCTTGATATTTCAATAGCTGCATTTTAAAAATCTGAAAGAAACCATGAAACTAACATTAGTTATTTATTTTTCCTCCCCTTCCGACCTTCTCTGAAACCAGATCTTTGAAATCTGGTGTGTTTTCAGCCCTTGCAATGTGTCTCTCTGTTCAGACTGGTCACCTTTCAAAATCAGGGCCACTGAATTCAGGTGCACTGTCCTAGAGCAGCATCTGGCAGGGCTGCCCAGATGGCCCGGGGTGGTGGTTTAGGGTCTCTGGCTCCCCTGTGACGGTGCTCCTGAATATGTAAACTTCTCCGCTTATCACCCCCGGAGAGGGAGGCCACAGAGTAGATCAGTTCAAATAAGGTGTTTCACTGTGAACATTGGCCTCCTCAGAGAGCCAGAAGCCGTGACCCTGAGAGCCTTGGAGACTTGGTGTTGCGACAGAAAGCGTAGTTGACAGCCGCATCCAGAGTGAACAGGGCCCACGGCCCGCCACGCCGCTTGGGTGAACACAACAGATGCCAGGATTAGTGTCCACTCAGAGCAGATACCCAGCACTTCTTATTGCTGGGGACACTGTCAGGGACAGGGCATAGTTCCTATCCTCTGGCCGTTCGTAAGTGACAAGGGTTCAGCAGTCTACAGTGCCGTGTGGTCCTGACTTCGCCTGGGTTCTCCAGAGAGTGGGCACACACAGTCCAGTGTTGAAAGTGTGATCACAGGGGCACCTGGGTGGCTCAGTAAGTTAAGGCCTCTGCCTTCTGCTCAGGTCACAATCCCAGAGTCCTGGGATTGAGCCCCACGTCGGGCTCTCTGCTCAGCGGGGAGCCTGTTTCCTCCTCTTTGCCTGCCTCTCTGCCTACTTGTGATCTTTGTCTTGTCAAATAAATAAATAAAATCTTAAAAAAAAAAAAAAAGTGTGATCACGGAGCAGAAGGAGGCCACAGAGAGTGGAGAGTTCCTCCTGTCAGTCTGTGTGGCAGGAAATGGGTGTCTGAACCTTTAGGACTATGGTGAAGACTGCATGGACATCTTCTGGTTGGCCCTGGGGTACAGTAGTACAAGACCGGAGAAGTAACCCGGTGTCCCCTTGGTCCATGGTTTGGCCTGGTGGCTTCCCAGCTCTTCCAGAGTGGGGCCGTGGGCCAGTTCCCAGGGTGGGGAGGTGAGGGCATGAGGGGATGGGAGTGCAGGTCAGCAGGCATGGAGCTGGGCACCTGCAGTGGCCGTTGGAGGAAGGGTCTGGAGCCCCCACGGGGATGGTGGGGAAGCCTCTGGTCCAGGTGCAGATACTACCTCAGCCTTCTGTGCTGGGGGTACCTGTGGCTCCTTTGTCTGTGGCCCAGATGCTATCGCCACTTGGCTTGGGTTGTTGAACGGGGCCTTTGATCAGTTCACTTTTCTCTAAAGGATGAAGATGCGGTCAAGAAGCTGACAGTGAACCCTGGCACCAAGTCCAAGCTTCCCAAGCCGGTGCAGGAGCTCATTAAGATGATCTTCGACGTGGAGAGCATGAAGAAAGCCATGGTGGAATACGAGGTGACCACGCGTACGGGGGTGGCCAGGTCTTCTGCTTGTCCTTTTTTTTTTTTTTTTTTTTTTTTTAAGATTTTATTTGACAGACACAAATCACAAGTAGGCAGGCAGGGGGGTCAGGGAAGCAGGCTCCTGCTGAGCAGAGATCCCAATGTGGGCTCGATCCTGGGACTCCAGGATCATGACCTGAGCTGAAGGCATAGGCTTTAACCCACTGAGCCACCCAGGCGCTCCTCTGCCTGTCCTTCTGCCAGACACCGAGCCAGGCTTCTGGGTCCTGGGGACTGCAGACTTCCCAGGAGGTGGATAGTGTGCCTGAGTGAACTGCCTTTGGGTCCCCGTTCCCCTGTGCGTGTCCCCTTGCTGACGTGGCAATGTGTGCGGGCATGGCTCTGGAGCCGGCCGGAGTCTTCTGGAAGGCAAGTGTAGCCCGTGTACCGTGGAAGAAGTAGGCGGTACTGACGAAGTGTAGAGAAAAGCAACGTTGAGGCATCAGACAAAATTAAGAAAAGGTTGAGGGTGGGGGTGGGTTTGTCCTGTTCCTCCTGCTTAGGCAGGACGAGGGGGCCGTAGTTGAGGCCAGTTGTCCCTGTGTTCTCCAGCCCAGCTTGGCTTTCCCAGAAGGTGAGCTTGGATCCGGTGGCAGGACGGTTCCCCTCCCCGGCTGCTGTTAACGAATGCCGTGGAATCTGCAGGTCCCCTTATGGGCCTGCAAACGCCCAGTGCTTGTGCGCTCCCATTGAAAGTGACCCCTGCACTGACCTCCATCAGGAGGACTGGTGGTAGCTTGCCGATAGTCTCACCAGGGACATGGGCAAGGGAGTGAGTCTTCATTTCTCTTAACGTTTAAGAAGAAACGTCCCACGTGTCCTTTCCAGCTTCCTGTGTTCTAGTTCGTAGGATCTCTTAACTCCTAACAGACCAGGTCTCCCCTGGGACATACCATTTCTGGGCTGGCTCTTGCTCAGGTGACTGTCTCACAGGAGGAGACAGGCCAGAGCTGTTGCAGAGCTCACTGGAAGGCAGCCCATGGTCTGTTGCACGCTCCTTACCTGACAGGCAGCCTTCCTCCACTTCTGCAGGGTGGACCTGAGAATACCCCGGTCTCTCTTTAGTTGGGTATCTGGCTCACTGTTGAGTGAGCCCCATTCTTATCCTCGTGGCCTGTGAGGAGGGGCTGAGGGGCACTGGCACCGACACCCCATAGTTGGAGGATGCTGTTTCTTCAGAGCACTGCCTGCCCCCAGCTGCCGTTGCAACACCTTCCTCATTGGCTCCCGGAGCTGTTTTCCAGTCTGCACCAGCGATGCTGGGCTCCTTTATGTGCCCTGCTCTCTTCCTGAAACAGTATCCCCGCCTTCTTCCTCAGACCAGGCAGCGGCTACTCCACTTCCCAGGGACCAGACCACCCCTCAGGATAGAGACTCTGGCTTTGAGGGGAGGGAAGTGCCATTGGTTTGTGATGCCACGTCCACCACACCCGGCAGGGACTGCTCCCCGTCCATTTCCCTGCAGCTTGTGGCTCTGTCATGCGCTGCAGGTGTTGGGGTGCCCCAGGGAGGTCAGGACACCAACCACAAGGGGCGCAGGGGCCTCCGAAGCAAGCCAGCCCCATTTTCTGGGTGGGAGACAGAGGGTGAGCATAGACTCCTCCCAAGCTCGCAGCAGGCCACATGCATTCCCCACTACGCTTGCCGCTTGTCCTGACAGTAATCCCCAAGGCATACTGCTAGAATCAGTGTGTGACCTTTCAGGGTACCTGATTTGAAAAAAACAGCGTTTTGGGGGGTACAGATCTGTATGTTCAGGAGCATGTACTTAGGAGAACCTTTCTCCCCACTTTCTGGTCCTTATTTGGCTGGGAACGGTTTGGGCTCTGAGGCTCCGGGGTGGCTATGCTGCCTGGCCCTCATCCTCCCTAGGAGACGAGTTGTGCTGGGCCAGGGTGGACTGAGTGTGGGGCTTCAGGCGTCCTTGTTTCTCATCACTGCCATAAACGAAGCGAGCAAGACCCACTCCCCTCCCAGAGCCCGTGGTGTGGGCCCTGGACAAGCCACAGACAAGGTTGGGTGTCTGCTGCTGCCAGGGGCCATGAGCCCCGAGGGGCATTCGCCAGCTTGCCCATGGTCCACTGAATGGAGCGGCTTTGCCAGGGAGCATTCCCCTGTCTCCTCAGATTGACCTTCAGAAGATGCCCTTGGGGAAGCTGAGCAAGAGGCAGATCCAGGCGGCCTACTCCATTCTCAGCGAGGTGCAGCAGGTAGGCGGGGGGCCGCTCGGCTGGCTTGTCTTGGGGGAGCGGTGTAGGGTCACAAGCTGCCACGTCCCAGGGCCTGAGGACCTGGAGTCTCTGTTCAATGCCGCAGGTGTGGTAAGTGCCTGTTCCCTCGCCAAAGTGGTCCCGGAACCAGTGAAGGAGCCGTGTTTTTAGTAATCAGTTATGTAATAAACTCCCTATGAACTGGATAAGGTATTTGGTTCTCCTACCTCATAAAAACGTCCTGATTTGGGGTGTTCTTAGGCTGAGATTGAGGCTCCCATTTGGCTTGGTTGGTGGAGCTCGTGGTTCTTGAGTTCAAGCCCCATGTTGGGTGTAGATCAAGTCTTTTAAAAAGAAACTGGCATTATTTTGCAGTTACTTGGAAATCTCACAGAGAGTGAAATATTTCCTTACTTTGGTTCATGCTCATTGATCACCTCACTGGGCACTCAACCAGGTCCCCCAGTTTGCAGGACCTTCCCCCTGCGCGGTGGGGTGGGGTGTAGGCCTGGCCTGTGAAGGAGGGGCACAGGGAAGCAGACTTCTGGCTGGTGCTGAGAAGGGGCCCCAGGCAACAGCTTCTGAGCCCTGGCCCCTTCCCTGTCCAGAACCCCCAGTGGAGAGGCTGGGAGAGTGTCCTTCCCCACGACATAGAGCCAACTGCTGCAACAGAAAGAAATTGAGGGCGTGGGGCTCGGCCGGGCGGGGGGGCCGGGGGGCGGGTGCTGGGGCCTGCAGGGGGCCAAATTAATGGCCCTTTCACTGCCCCGTGGCCATTCAGGTGCCTGCCCAGCATCACAGCAGTCCGGCTCCTCCATCTCTGCATTTATTGAGCACCTTTTGCATATGGAGCACGAATGGGCACTGTGGCAGGAGGGGGAGCTTATTAGCCTTTCTGTGTGTGGCCACCTGGATCTTCAGGCGCGAGAAAAGCCAATTCTTTCCCTTAAGCTGAAGATCTGTGGATGGGGGACGGTGCTGCCCAAATTCATCGCATTGGGGTTTTACCCCCATTTTGTTGTGAGAAGTTCCCAAACATTGATGTAGTTGAGTTTTAGGAGCGTGCATGAGCTTTCCACCTAGATGTTACACTTGATACCTTGCACGGCATTGGGGGTGGTATGGGTCCCTAATTGTCGAGGTCTTCTAGAAATGGAAGTGGACAGGGGTGGGGCATTCCTGCCCTTGGGCTGGTATGACACCAGCATGAGATGGTCTTGAACGCTTTCACCACGTTTCCTGGCTGTTGCTCATGCCGAGCCAGGTCAGACTCGATGTCTTGGTCTCTGCTCTCTCTCTTCCCCCGAAGGCGGTGTCCCAGGGCAGCAGTGACTCTCAGATCCTGGATCTCTCAAATCGCTTCTACACCCTAATTCCTCATGACTTTGGGATGAAGAAGCCCCCGCTGCTGAACAACGCGGACTGTGTGCAGGTAGCCGGGGCTGCCTGAGAGAGGAGCAGCCTGGGTGTTACTCCTTCTGGCAGGGCCTGGTGCTAGGAGGATCACCTCTGGGACCTCTTTTCTTTTTTTTTTTTTTTTTAAAGATTAGATTTTATTTATTTGACAGAGATCACAAGTAGGCAGAGAGGCAGACGGAGAGAGAGGAGGAAGCAGGCTCCCTGTTGACCAGAGAGCCTGATGCGGGGCTCGATCCCAGGACTCTGGGATCATGATCCAAGGCAGAGGCTTTAACCTACTGAGCCACCCAGGCACCCCTGGGCCCTCGTTTTGAACAGGATTTCTTCCCATGGTGGTGGCCGACCACAGGCGAAACAGATGGGTTTTCCTGCCCCACTGCCTCGGAGCCAGCGATAGTCACTGCCCCCACTTCTCATAGTACCCTTGTAGCTTCGGGCTCTCCCTCCCCCAAGTAGTACCCCCCTCGTTCACTAGGAGCCACGGGTTGATGACAAGCTATTCCTAACCAGCTAGGAGGCCTTCCCATCACTATCCCATCACTCCGTAAGGGTTTTCTCTGCTGAACCTAGGTTTGTCTCCCCTCACCCTGGTCCCAAGCCCAGGGTTTTCCATCTGTTCCTCCAGGCCAAGGTGGAAATGCTAGACAACTTGCTGGACATTGAGGTGGCCTACAGTCTGCTCAGGGGAGGCTCTGATGACAGCAGCAAGGACCCTATCGATGTCAACTATGAGAAGCTCAAGACTGACATTAAGGTAACAGGCCCCCGTCTCTGGTGCATCTGTCCGCTCGTCCTGAGAGCAGCGATCCCCAGACTGGAGTGGGTTTCTCCTGGAGACCTCCTCAGAACAGATTGTTAGGCAGGCTTCCAAGCCAGGGTCTTTGGCACAAGAGACTCATTTTTGAGCGGCCTTCCAGAAAGTTCATTTTTCCTTAATCTAGAGAAGATCTGTCTTTGGAGGCTTGTATGGCTTGAGCTTTAGAAGGTTTGTCATGCCTGGGTTCCTGCTTAGGTGGAGGTGCCTGTGCTGGGGCAGAAGTCCCCTTGCCATAGCCCCTGGCTTGCCTTGACCATGAGCCTGGGATGGGGTGTTCAGATCCCAGGAAGAGCCTCTGCTTCTTGCCTAGAACAGAGCCTAGATCTGGGGGTCCGGGTAGAATAAGCCACCAGATGTCACCTGTTTGGTCCCTGGAGCACCTTCTTCACGGGAATGCTGCAGGCAGGGTTCTCTGGTGAAGGGTTTATTCGGTTTACAATCCTGAAGCCTTTTACTTAAGAAGCTGTGAGGAAAACCAGAATTCCTGGGTTTTTTGCATTTTGGCTGAGAGGACAAAAATCGAGAACACAGCCTTCTCCGTGGCTCACTTGTGTTTGTGCGGGGGCGATTACATCGGTGAAGTGACGGTTATTTGGCAGGCAGAAGCTCTGGCCACTGCACAGCCTTGAGGATTCAAAGACCTGGAGCGCTAGTCGTCCTCCTCAAAACCCAGCCTTGGGGGTGGGTCGTTGTAGGTTCTGACTGCAGTCTTGGCTGTGGGACATCTCTTGGCCCCTGTGCTGGGTGGCTGTGCTTGGGGTCTCCCTTGCGCAGACTCCCCAATGACGTTCTAGGTGGTAGACAGAGACTCAGAAGAAGCAGAGACCATCAGGAAATATGTTAAGAACACTCACGCGACCACGCACAACGCGTATGACTTGGAAGTTGTTGATGTAAGAATCTTCGTCCTTTCCACTTCTCCAGCCTGGCCTGGGTAAAGAACCATTTGCTTTGCTTTAAATTACTAGAGGAGCAACTTACTGTCGGTGGAGGAGAAAGGTTAGTCTTGGGGTTTGGGGGTGCTTAGTGTTCTTTCTCTAATCCTTTTTATTTCTGATCTCAAAGCCTTGTTTGAGGACCTGAAAGCACAATCAGACATGGCAAAGCATCTTGGGCTCACCTCTGTCAGACGGGGTCCTGCCCAGGCAACTGCTCCCCACCCAACCCCGCCTCCTCGCAGGCCGCCACAGCCACATCCTCTGGCTCTGGGGCAGCTGGCCCATTCTCCTGCATCTGGTGGATCTTGCTGTGAGAGTAACGTGGCATCCTCTGTCTCTGGCCCTTCACCCCTGAGCAGATCTTCCGGATCGAGCGCGAAGGCGAGAGCCAGCGTTACAAGCCATTCCGGCAGCTGCATAACCGCAGGCTCCTATGGCACGGCTCCCGGGCCACCAACTTCGCCGGCATCCTGTCCCAGGGCCTCCGGATAGCCCCGCCTGAGGCGCCCGTGGTAGGTGGCTGGCCCAGGGTGGGTGGCGGGCAGCACCCAGAGATGATCTGCACCTTGTCCTCGCGGCCCTCGCTCTGTGGCCAGCGCATCTACATGGCTATCAGCCGTGGCTTCTTGAACAAAAGTGAGGTGTCTGGGCCTTGCCCTGAGAGCTGATGGGCCTTGAAGAACAGGCCAAGAACAGGCCTTGGCCACAGGCCAAGTTGAGTCCAGACTGCCTCCGCCCCCCTCTGCCAGGTGACTTCTGGGAGTCCTGGTGGGCTCCTCAGGAGACTGTGGGAGGGCTGGAGGGAGGCCCTGCTGAGTCGCTGCCTGGGTCATAGAGGTGACCTGCAGGACAGGTGCTCGGAGGCAGTCTTGCAGGCCTCTTGCTGTCCAGGTGTAACAGGTCGGGAGCAGCGAATGGCTGGCTGGTGCCATGTGGTAGCACATGACCTGGGCAGATGCCCTGACCTCCTGCACCTCACCTTTGACTGACAGAAGGAAGTAAACACAAGAGCCTCCATTTATGGGCTGTTGCCACATGCCGGGCACCGATCTAAACGCTTATTAACTTGGTGAATTTTCACAACGGTTCTGTGAGGTTCCCTCCCCCGTTGAGAGAGGAAGACAGCGAGGGGTAGAGAGATTGAGCTTTCTGCGGCCCTGAGTGCCTCCCCGGGACCGGGTCCAAACAGCCCGGCATGTGAGCTTGGCCTGTGGGCGTAGTCCGTACTCGGGAGCTCAGGGGTGCTGCAAATAGCCCCCAGAATGTCTTCTGTGGCCCTTTTCCCACCCTGCAGACAGGTTACATGTTCGGTAAAGGGATCTATTTCGCCGACATGGTCTCCAAGAGCGCCAACTACTGCCACGCGTCCCAGGCGGACCCTGTGGGCCTGATCCTACTGGGAGAGGTCGCCCTCGGAAACATGTGAGTCAGCCTGGCCTTGGCCTGGGGCCACTGCTGGGGACGGACGGGGGTGGTCAAGACAGGAGAGCTCCCCTTGGCCAGGAGGGGACCGTAGAAATTCCCCACCACGATGGTAGAAACCAGTTCTAGTTAAGTGTATGTGGGAGCACCAGGGATGAGGAGTCTAGCCGGGACTCCGGAACTGGCAGCATCCACCTTCTGTGGGCTGAATTGCACGGAGGATGGTTGGTGGGCTGCGCGCGCCCCCCCCCCCCCCCCCCCGGAATACATGCATGCACAGAGATGTTAGATTTTGTGTTTGAGATCAACTCAGATGAACCTGGAGATGAACTTCAGATTCCTGGCAGAAAAAAAAATCTGGTTTGTCCTGCCTGCCTCAGGCCTGTCACAGTGACACTGAGAGCAGGGTCGCGTAATCGGGCAAGGGGGTCAGGCTCATGGTCTGAGAAGCCTCTGGAGCTGCGGCCACAGCCATGTGACCCTGCAGTGGTGGGGGCACAGAGCACTGACTGGGAACTGTGCCTTCGCCTCTGGAAGCCAGGGGTCTGGGGAGGACTAGGTTTTTCTCTGGTGGGCTCCTGCTCACCAGACTGGTGGTTTGAGAGCCCAGGGTCGTCGGAGGCCCTTCTGAGACCTTCCTTTCTTACACAGGTACGAACTCAAGCACGCTTCACACATCAGCAAGCTGCCCAAGGGCAAGCACAGTGTCAAAGGTACCATGTTCCAGAAAGTGCTGCTCCCGCCTGGGTGCTCTGGACAGCCCGGGGAGGGCACCCTCTCTCCCCAGTGGACTGTGGCTCACTGGAAGACAGCTAGAGGGTCATTAGATAATTGGGTCATACCCCCTGTCCGCAGTTCGAGCCTCAGGAACTGGGTGCGTCAGCTTTGCATTTTAACAGGACTGTTAGCTGCAGTGCTGGGGGTCATCCCCTGACCAAGTGCTGCCCGGGGTGTCCAGGCACGTGGGAGCTCCAGCCACCTGATGGTTTAGGGCCTCCGCCTGCCGGGCCGAAGTGCAGTCTTTGGACTTGGGCTCAGTGGAAATATGATCCGGGCTGGGGGGTGAGGCACTGCTCTTACTGAAATCAGGGAGGCATGCACCTCAGGAGCTTGATTTATAGCCCGGGGTTGTATCCGGAAGGAGGACAGAGTGTGCGGTGTGCATGTCTTTAAAGTGAACATGTAGACGCGACAGAAGTCTGATCTTGAACGTTCTCGAGCTAATGTCCTCACGGTTCCTCCTACCACTTATGCCTTCTGTCGTGCAGGTTTGGGCAAGACAACCCCTGACCCTTCTGCCAGCATCACAATGGACGGTGTGGAGGTGCCCCTGGGGACGGGGGTTTCCTCCGGCGTGAACGACACCTGCCTGCTGTATAACGAGTATCCTTTGGCTAGCGAGTGGGGTTACGGGGCTCGGGGCTGCCGTGAGAGTGTGCTCCTTGACCCGCATCCCCTCCAGGTATATCATCTATGACGTTGCTCAGGTGAACCTGAAATACCTGCTGAAGCTCAGGTTCAACTTCAAGACGTCCCTGTGGTGAGCTCGGGCGCATGGCTGACCTTGCACCCGGGGACAGGGATGGAGGTGCCAGCGCTCACGCCCCTAGACCCGGCAGAGGCTGCCACCGCGTCTCAGGAAAGCTCCTCTGCGAATGTTTGCTCACGTGTTAGATGATTTTTCCCCAGCTTTCCGGGGGGTGGGGGAGGGGGTCCTCCAGCGGCCAGCACCCTGATGGGGAAGACTGACAATAGAGGAGATGTGGGGGGTGTCTAGACTAGTCCTGCGGGAGGAGCGCCTGCCTTACTCACCGGCTCCCCCAGTGAAGGGAGAAATCACTCCCCCCTCTTTCTAAGTGTTCACCTGTAGTTTTGGTTTGGGAAAAATGTTAAGCATTTATTTTGAGGTAAAAATAAAAACTAATTTCATACTACTTAGATTTTCTTTTTTTATTTTACATTTATTGTCCCCCCCCTTTTTTTCTTTTTTTTTTTTTTACTTCTTTTATCTGAGTTCTATGGGAAGATCAGAAGGAGGAATATTAACAGTTTCTCACCCTTAGAAACAAAAACGTGCTTTCCTTTTGGACGTGCTGGGATGTGGAAGCTCTTCAGAATATGTAGTGCACTGAGTTAAAAGTTGCATTTGAGGTTCCCGAATCTCCCTCCGGCAGGCAGTTCTGTCTTCCAGATGAAAACGGTGTTACTGACACACCCCAGGGGCTGGTAGTCCTTCTCGATTAAATGGAAATGGTTTCCTCGTCTGTGTCGTGTGTTCAGTGTCATTTTGACTGTGGATCCGGTTTGTCCTCCTGGCATGAGGTTCACAGAGACTACAGGGGGTTGATGGCACTTGAATTTGTGGGGACCCAGAATGTCCAGCAGGAAATAGCCTTGCGGCGGGGGTGAGGGGTGCCCGTCCACACAGCAGGAAACCAGAGGCTGGGAGGCATGCGGACTTGGGTCTCTGCAAGCGCTGTGCAGGTGGACATCCTGTTGGCTGACTATCGACGGAGCACAGCCCCCCACCGCTCCTCTCTGCAGGGGAAGGAGCCTGCGGCAAACAGCAGGGTGACTGCTGGGACACGGGGGCCAATGGCTGAAACCTGAAAGTTACATGGGAGTTTGGTGAGGGAAGCTGAGCCCAGGGCATTCCTGGCCAGGGAGAGGTGGGGGCGGGGGCAGGCTGGCGTTCTTGGAGAGTAGCTGCCTTGAGGGACGGCAGCAGCCGGGGCCCACGGGCAGGTGTCCAATTTCATCCTGCTGGCAGCAGAGTCCTTGCCCTTCTCCAGTATCCTGGACTCGTCCCTGGTGCCTTTGACCTGAGATGCGTCCCAGATCAGCTGGTCAGCAAGGCTCAGGCTTCCTGGATCAGGAGTTTTCTGTGTTCTTCCCCATCCCTGTAGGAGCAAGGAGAGGCTGTCGCCCTCATGGTCCTTGATTAAACGAAGTATTTTTAGGTTGGAGTGATTGCTCAACGGGTTCCCTCGCATCACAACTGATTTTTTTTTTTTTTTTTAAGATTTTATTTATCAGAGAGAGAGGGAGAGAGCGAGCACAGGCAGACAGAATGGCAGACAGAGGCAGAGGGAGAAGCAGGCTCCCTGCCGAGCAAGGAGCCCGATGCGGGACTCAATCCCGGGACGCTGGGATCATGACCTGAGCCGAAGGCAGCTGCTTAACCAACTGAGCCACCCAGGCGTCCCTCACAACTGATTTTCAAAGGACATTCACGTTTCTGAATTCATGTCTTCTCCAAGGGAAACTACGATGCTTCAATATTTATATTTTGAGTTTCTTTCCTCACCTGAAGTCCTGTCCTATCCCAGGGTGTAGCTGAACTGCACCCTGGTGATTGTAATTTTTTTCTGAGCCTTTCAAAGTATTTATTTATTTGATAGAGATCACAAGTAGGCAAAGAAGCATGCAGAGAGAGAGAGGAAGGTTAGCAGGCTCCTTGCCGAGCACGGTGCGGGGCTTGATCCCAGGACCCTGGGATCATGACCTGAGCCGAAGGCAGAGGCTTTAACCAGCTGAGCCACCCAGGTGCCCCTTTCTGAGCCTTTCAAAGAAACCCCAGCGGAGAGTGTAGCCAGGGCCTCCGTTGCCCGTTCCGGTCCCCTCAAAGGCCCACATGCACTGTCTCAGGCACTTGAGGTAGACGCTGCACACATGCTTGTCCCTCTGTCCCTCCAGGGTGGCAGCGACAGACTTGCATTGGTGGCTCTGTCCCTGCCCCTGCCCTGCTTGGGATGTCCCCCTCTGGAGGCTCTCGGAGAGCGCTTTGTCCAGAAGGTCCCAGTGCTAGGCCTGCAGGCTGTCCCCTGAGCAAGAGGACACCCTCCCACCCCTGGTGGTTAGCGGCCCTGCTGGAGGCCTGCCCTGCTTAGGGTCCATCCGCTTTCTCCCAACACCATGATCTGGGTCTCAGGACTGGTCAGCTCCTGTGATACTCCAGTGTTACCAAGGTGGTGTCCCTTCTCTTAAGTTGTGTTTGAAAGCCAGCAGATTGGGGCTCGGGTTTTTAAAGGAATGTTACTAGGCCTTCAAGTTGCAGTTTGTTTGGGGCTAATCGTTCAGAGGTTTAGTGTGGTCTTGTGACAGAGTGCGCCCCGTGTCTTGCCAGCCTCTCCTCCGGTGTGGGAGGGGAAGCAGCGCAGGTCTGTCGACCTGTCTGAAGTAGGCTATGAGAAGACGTGTTTGGAACCTCACTCTGAAAGGTAAAAAGGAACCGGGGCTGTAAAGTCTCCTGGGTGAGCCAAGGGTCATTTGGACCCTTGTCCAAAGGAGGTTGCCCACCACCGGGCTGGGGGCAGTGCCAGCAGCGAGGACAGCCGCATCCCAGGTACTCATGGAGGGAGCGGGCACATGGAGGGAGTGGGTTTTGCCACAAGGGACTCCTTGTGGTGTGTGCGGTGAGCACCCTGGGTAGACACAGCTCCCATCTTGCAGGATCCAGTCTACTCCGTAAGCCCAAGACTGCTGGATGTCACAGTCTCCCGTAGCCACAGTACCTGGGGATGGGGAGTAATCCTCACTGTGACCACATCTGATACCCACCTGCTGTGTACTTCCCACCCCAGAGCTCTGTTGGTGTGGAAGTCTGAGGCCCAGAGCAAGCAATGGCTCCCCTGGGACACAACAGTAGTTCCACTGAAGGGAAGATGAGGCTGCTGCCTGGCTGTTTGAGGCTCCCGAGAGCAAGTTTCCCCCAAAGCAGGGAAAGGAGTACCCTACTGACTACCATGGGGGAGGCTGTGCCATGGAGGTGAGGACCTCATCCTAGCACTCAGGAGCACCTCCTAGACTCAGGAAAACCTCCTCGACTCAGGAGCACCTCCTAGCACTCAGGAGAACCTCCTAGACTCAGGAGAACCTCCTAACACTCTGGAGCACCTCCTAGACTCAGGAGAACCTCCTAGCACTACCAAGTCCAACAGGAACCAGCCACCCCCAGCAGTGACACACAGGACTGTTGAGGACTTGGGCCCTCTGGGTGAAGGGTTGGGCCCTCCACCAGGTGAAGGGCTGATTGGCTGAATTCCTGACCGAGGGCTGGGAGACAGGTCATGGATCATGAGAGGAGTTAAGGCGAGCAGGTTCTCTGACCAGCTGTAGGAATTAGGACTGAAGCAGCACATTGGGACCTGCATCTGGCATGTATGGTGATGGGTTGCAGTGGCTGTGAATATAGACTGGACTCCTGTCCGTCGAGTATCTAGAAAAGTCTAGGTCGGGATGCCTGGGGGGTTCCGTCAGTGAAGCATCTGTTTTGGCTCAGATCATGATCCCATGGTCCTGGTCCGAGTCCCATGTCGGGCTTCTGCTCCTCAGGGAGCCTGCTTCTCCCTCTGCCTCCGCCCCTCTCTCACTCTCTCCCTCAAATAAATAAAATCTTAAAAACAATGCTGTGTAGGTCCGTCCCCCCAGCTCGCTCCACTCCCATCCAGCTCAGCGCACTTTGAACACAGAGGGCTGCCCTTACGGAACAAGTGGTGGGCTCGGGGGGGGGGGGGGCGGGCGGAGTGGAGGTCGGGGTCCCAAGCACGAACCCTGTAGGTCCAGGGTCGCCTGAGCCGTGGCCCCTTTTGGCCCTTTCAACCAGGCTTCTTCCTCATTGACCAAAAAGATGAACCGAGCCATTCATAATCCCTGAAGTCTTTTGGTACCTACCTCTTTGAGCTGTCTGTCTGAAGGGTTTTTTTTAAATCATCTCTACACCCAATGTGGGGCTCGAACTCTCAACCCCGAGACCAAGAGCCACACGCTCTACCGTCTGGGCTGGCTGGGTGGGCCCCCTTTGAGTTGTTAACGAGAATGTGCGTGCTGATCCCGCAAAATGCTTCGGGCGACCTCCTGACCTCGATGTGCCCTCAATAAATCTCAGCCATCACCCCTGAAGTCCCAGAAAATGTTTAGCCTGTATGAGTCCAAACAGGAAGACCCAGATGAGAAGGGAGAGACGAGGTACAGGGACAAAGACACCAACCTTGCGCTTGGGCCGTGTGCCCTCCTGCGATCCCTCATGAGACCCCGCCAGGACTCTGGCCTTCCTGCTCAGTGTGGCCTCCCATGCCTTCCTGCCCTCCCTTCAGCCAAAGGGACCAGACTCCAACACCGCCCCCACCCAGGCCCGGCCCCACTTGTGGCAGGCCTGCTGGGGCTCAGAATAGCCCAGCTGCTGTCTAAGCAGATGGCCTGGGCTAATTTTAGCCGGGCGGTGCTCCCTTAGGGGCCAGGCTGGGCCTTTTGGATTTGAATAAGCTCATGTGTGCCTCTTTGGTTTAGAGCGAATAACAAAGCTTTGAGCGATTGTGACCTGTGTGTCTGCCTAGCACCTTAGAGGCATTCCAGAAATACACGGTTTTAGACAATTTTGTTTCTCTGACCCGGCAAGAGCCCAAACCACACAGCGAGCAGGTGGTGAAGCCCGTGGGGCTGCCGGGGATGAATCGGGAGACTGAGCACTGACAGGGGTGGGGGAAAGCAGACGTGGTAACAGGCAGGTAGCAGGGCCTCTGTGTCCCCCGGCACCGGGGCTCTCTTCCTCTCTTCGTCGGCCCTGGAAGAGTGAACCCCGGAAGGCATTCACACATGATGTTTCTGACCTGTCGGCCCCTGTCTTTGAAGACTGCCCTTCATACAAATCTCTCCAGAGCCAGCCCAGTTAGAGACCTACATGCCAGCTGTCCTTGGCCTCTCTCTCTCTCTGCTGATGACCAGTCAATGAAGAAAGGTGAGGACCAGAGTGGACATCAGTACAATGGGGAGACCCTCTAGTTCATGGCTTCCTAAGCTGGGTCTGGGGACTGAGCAGATGCTCCCTGGTTTTGGGGAATCCTCCAGAACATGGCTGCTTTCGGCTTCAAACAAGGACAGCCCCCACTGGACATCAGCTCTTGTCTCTCAACAAGTGGGCGGTGCCAAGGTTGATGAACTCCGCTCTGCCTTTCTCTTGGTTTCCCCTTCACTGTTGAAAGACCGCAGCTAGACACCTAACAGCAACATCCATGAGCAGGATAGGAGAGACTTGGCCCTCATCCTTCTCTTTTTAACAGAAAAAACAAAACACAAAATAGAACCAAAAAAGCAATGACTTCTCCATTGCTCCCAGGAGACTAATCTCGTTGGCCCAGGTTGGGACCCAGGTGGGGACCTCAGCTTCGAGGGAGGTTGGACAGGGAACACCCAGGCTGTGCGGCCCCGTCTTAGGGCTAGGTGGGCTCTCCCAGCAAGGAACATAGGGTGTGGACTCCCCGGGAGCATGCCCAGGAAGGCAGGACCCTCCAGACCATGGCTCCAGAGAATCACTGAGTCTCCCTTGGCTGCTCTCACCTTCTGAGACTGGTGAAGTTGTAAACCACAGGAACAGAGATAGTGCTCAGAACAGTCCAAGTGGCAGTCTTCAGTGCTGACCCTGCAGACGCGCTGCACTTCCAGGACATTGCCAAGGTCATTGCCAGACACCCCAGACACTAGTGTATGGTGGGGATTCCGGGCCCCTGTGGCGCCCAGCCATGGGCATGGCTACCACGACCTCTAGGTAGGGCTCGGGACTCTCTGGGGGAAGGACGGGTGAGCCCCAAGGGAGCCATCCCTGGCTCTCCTAGGCATCCCCCACCTCAGTCCCGCGTAGGGACCAGGGACACAGTGAGAACCGAGGGGATGCACTGGACGCCTCATGCAGTTAACAGACACTTGACACAACACATCCTATAAGCGTCAGGTCGAGCAGGCACAACAGGTGATCACAACCATTCACTTGCCTCCTGCTGCCCTTTCAGAAGTGTCCGGTGGGGGGCGCCTGGGTGGCTCAGTGGGTTAAGCCTCTGCCTTTGGCTTAGGTCATGATCTCAAGGTCCTTGGATTGAACCCCACATCGGGCTCTCCGCTCAGTGGGGAACCTGCTTCCCACTCTCTCTCTGTCTGCCTCTCTGCCTACTTGTGATCTCTGTCTGTCAAATAAATAAATAAATTCTTTAAAAAAAAAAAAAAAATGACGTGTTTGGTGGGCAGGGGTGCCTAGTGTGTGACCCTGGATCTCAAAATTGTCTCAGCCCCCGTTCCCGTGTGGGGCATGGAGCCTACTTAAAAATAAATAAAATAAATATAAAATAAAATAAAAACATAAAATAGTTCAGCGAGGGGCTCCTGGGGGGCCCAGTCGTTAAGCGTCTGCCTTCGGCTCAGGTCATGATCTCAGGGTCCCAGGATCGAGCCTTACATTGGGCTCCCTGCTCAGCAGGGAGTCTGTATCTCCCTCTGCCCCTGCCCTTTCTCATGCTCTCTCTCTCACTCACAAATAAAATCTTAAAATAAAATCAAAATTTAAAAATAAAAAAATAGTTCAGCAAGGGCATTTTTCTCTAGCCCCTGGAAGAACATCCTGTAGGCAGGCCCTGTGACTCTTACCTAAAGACACATGGCCTTTCACGGCCCACCAGCAGTTTCCATGCCTCTCCACCTACTGAACTCCGACCTGGCTGGACGTTCTCAGAGTCACAGAACTATTCTCAGACCATTTCCTCTGCAAGCCTATCGTGTTGTGAAGTCTCCTTCATAACTTCAATCCGACTGCACACCATTTAATTTTCCTCTTGCACCAACCCTGGGAAACTGAGGCACCGTGTGGCTGAGTGACTTGCCCAAGGCCGTATGGCTAAGTACACGGCAGGGCTAAGTTCTAAACATTCCTCTCATTGCCTGACCCTACACAGATCCTGCTGGATGGATGGACAGAGTGGCACTCCTTGTCAACCACCCCAAGGCCAGTGACCGATGAGCAGAGCTCAGTCATTTGTACAAAGAATCTTGCACCTGCAAGGAAGCTTCTGGGGGGTGATGAAGACACTGCATGTCCTGGTTGTGGCATCCTAGTCACTGAGTTGCACACTTTAAAAAGAGGCAGTTTATTGTAATTAAGTAATCCCTCAGATTCAGTAGATTTTAAAAATTTTTTTTTTTTTTTTAAAGTACGTTCCATACCAGGCTTGGAACCCAAAGTGGGACTTGAACTCATGACCCTAAGCTCAAGATCTGAGTTCAGATCAAGAGTCAGACACTAACATGCTGAGCCTCCCTGGTGCCCCTAGTGTTGATTTTTCAATACCACTGGATTAAGTAGTCCTAGTGGCCTCTGTCCCCAGAGGAGACGAACAGATTGGGGGCGCCATTACACACACCTTGGCAGCCAGATTGGACTCTGAGTCATGAGCTCATGGGAGTCACCAAAGCTCATGCCCCAAAGAGGGCAGAGGTGTCTGGAAGATTTCCAGAGAAGCCACGTGAGCCTACCTCAAGGAGTAGAGAAGACCAGCTCTGGACCCTGCCTCCTGTCTTCCATCAAGCCCAAGCCCGTTTCTTGCCCGTAGGCTCCCTAGCACGGGCTTTGAGCAAACGCAAGAGTTACCAGGACCCCATGCTGACCCCCTTGTAGCTTGAAGTGGGGGGTCCTGACCTGGTGAGCCCCGAAGCCGGTGTCTGAGCGTGAGCGCAGTCTCTGCCGACTGCTTGAGCTTGGACCCCCACTCAACTGTCCGTGAGCCCTGGGGTGGCTCACTGACCTCTGTGTACCCCTTTCCTCATCTGGAAAGTAGAGCCCGCAGCACCTGCTCACGGAGCTGTTCCAGGGACAGACGGATCTCTTTTATCTCATTGTCATGAATTAATAGGCGTGAAGCTCTTAGATCAGTGCCTGGTACACAGCTGCTGGCATGCGGCCACGGCAACGAGGACCATGTTCCCTCCACACTCAAGGGCCACTGAGCGGTTCTGCCCCACCCCTCAGGGCGTGCAAACTATTCAACCATTGCACTTGCTTATCACCCCCATGACATGATTAGTTTTATTAAAATTGAAATTCATTTTAAAATTTCTTTGAGGGGCGCCTGGGCGGCACAGTGGGTTAAGCCTCCGTCTTCGGCTCTGGTCATGATCTCAGGGTCCTGGGATCGATCCCCGCATTGGGCTCTCTGCTGCTCCCCCCCCACCCGCCCTCTGCTGCCTGCCTCTCTGCCTACTTGTGCTCTCTGCCAAATAAATGGATGGAATCTTTAAAAATAAATAAATAAATAAATAAAATTAAAAAGATAAAATAAAATTTCTTTGATACTATGTCTTACATTTTTAAAATCTGCAGCATAGTGCAATTCTGTGAGGAAAAAAAAATTAAAAGCTCTGTGCCTAGAAAAAATGCTTAAGAAGAAAACCTCAAAAATGCAAAAGTAGCAGTGTGTCTAAGTGGTTGACTCATGAGGGATTATTTCTCTTTGGGGTTTTTCGCATCTTTTTTTTCACAAGAAGGCTTTACAATGGGGTCACAGAAATAAAGAATGTCTTTAATATGGTTGGAGGTGGGTATTTCTGCTTTCCAGCCTCACGGTCCTCATCCCTGGTGCGGGCCACAGAGGAGCCTTGGTCCCAGGTGCCCCCCGCCCCTCATCTTTCCCGAGGATTCCCCGGGGCCGGCCCAAGACATGTCGCTGTGTCTCTGCCGGGGTTCCCCGGGGCCTGACCTCCGTGAGCTGGCCCCCAGCATCTCTGCTCCGGCCAGGGCTGCCTTCGAAGAAGCTCCTGACCTTCACTCCCCAGAGCACATGCCTGAAGGATGGCTGGCTGCCAGCCTGGTGCCCCCAGAACACCTCCTCCAGGCCTCACGCCTGGGCAGGGGAGCCTCATTGCCCACGGGACAGATGTTTCTGCACTTCCACGGGACCGGTTGGTTTTTCTGCCTGGGAAGCTGGGCGAACCCCAAAAGGAGGGAATCGGTGAGCTCTCTGTCTGATTTGGGTTAGGGACAGCTGAGCAAGGACGGGTTCCCCACTGTAAGCCCTGGCAAGCTTCTGGGGTGGTTGAAGGAATGTCCCTACCTAGGCCCTGACTGTCAGCAGTTCCTGCACCATCGTGATGAGCCGGACACTCCTGCGGTAAAGAAGGGTGGATTTGTTTGCCCTTAAGAGGAGCAAGAAAGGGGTACCTGGGTGGCTCAGTGGGTTAAAGCCTCTGCCTTCAGCTCGGATCATGATCCCAGGGTCCTGGGATCAAGCCCCACATCGGGCTCCCTGCTCAGCGGGGAGCCTGCTTCCTCCTCTCTCTCTGCCTGCCTCTCTGCCCAATTGTGATCTCTGTCTGTCAGATAAATAAATAAAATCTTTTAAAAAAAAAAAAAAAAGAGGAGCAAGAAAGAGGGAAGCAGGGGCGTATGGGCCAGTCCTTAGTCCCCCAGGGGTCAGAGAGGGGAGGAGGCAGCTGGAGGGCCCCGCACTGGAAAGGAGCCTGCGGCCTGGCCTGGACAAGGGTGTGCTGAGCAGCAGGAAGTCCAGGATGGGGGTTCCCAGCAGAGCCCTCTTCCCCTTACAAGTCCCTAGTCTCAGTGTCCCCAAGAAGATGGCTGAAAACCTGGGCCGTCTCCCTTTAGGAGTGCTGTGTGTCCAGTGAGCCCACTGGGCTCTCGGTGTGCCAGGGGAGCAAGGCTGAGCCCTGCAGCAAGGACAGGGGGCTTTGACTCCTGGGGTGAGAGACTGGTGGCACCTGTGTCCCAGCAGTGGACTCCTCATTTGTTTCCAGTTGTGGAGGGAGGCCTGTCCAGGGACATGCTGCTTTGCCAGCCCCTCACATGGACGTTGGTGCCTGAGCCCATCTCTTGTCTCCACCGCCCCTGCTGTGGCCAGTGGTGACCCAGAGGTTGGGGAACATCAGCCCGGTGCCACCTCAGGGCAGGGAAGAAAGACACGGGACCCAGTGCATTACCACTGCTCCTTTGGTGTTTTGCCCCAGGTGCTCAAGCACAGGTGACCAAGTCTCTTCCAGAGCTTTCCCCTTTGATCTCTCAAACCACCAGACTGAGGAAGCCTTGTCACCCCCCGAAGCCTGGAAGCACCTCCCTCTCTGGTCTGAGGAGAAAATTGTTAGCAAGAGATGATTCGGGGGATGTCTGGGTGGCTCAGTCCATTAAGCAGCTGCCTTGGGCTCAGGTCATCATCCCAGCGTCCTGGGATCAAGGCTCACATCGAGCTCCTTGCCTGGCAGGGAGCCTGCTTCTCCCTCCGCCTCTGCCTCTGCCTGCCACTCTGCCTGCCTGTGCTCTCTCTCTGACAGATAAATAAATAAATAAATAAATAAATAAGAGACGACTTCGGGTGTGCCTGGCTGGCTGTCAGGGGAGCGTGCAACTTGATCTCAGGGTTATGAGTTCAAGGCCTCTGTTGGGTGTGGAGATAACTTTAAAATCTTTGAAAGAAAGAAATGATTTTATAGAAAATCTTGAGGGACACCTGAGTGGCTCAGCTGGTTTAGTGTCTGCCTTTGGCTCGGATCATGATCCCATGATCCTGGGATCGAGCCCCATGTAGGGCTCCTTGCTCAGCAAAGAGTCTGCTTCTCCCTCTCCCTCTGCTCCTCCCCCCACTAGTGCTTTCTCTCTCAAATAAATAAATAAAATCCTTTTTTAAAAAAATCTTGAAAAGCACCTAAGTCAGATATTTAAATATATTCTGTTCTTCGTTAGTCCAAGAAACCCTCTTGGAACTACCAATTTGGAAACAGTTCGAACTTAATGGAAAGCAAAGAAGTTACCAGGTTGAAATGAAATAAAGCGTCAGAGGATGGGTGAGTGGCTGTGGGCCCAGACCCTTAGAACCACCTCTTAGCCACAAGGGCAGGCCTGCTGACCCCGTGTCAGCCGGGGGGCCGTCTGGAAGCCTCAAGCCATCGATCAGCAAAGGTCAGGCGCTCAGCGCCTCTGCTCCGCTGTAGAAGGAAACCGAGCCTGGCAGTGAATGGCAAGAACCTCGGACGGGGCACACAGACAGCGGGGAGGCACGGGAGGAGCAGGGGCAAGGAGGCCAGGCCAAGCCACGGCTGGAGGAATGCCCTCAGGGCTTGGATCTGGCGGTGTTACCTGTCCTTGTGGATTTTCTGATCACAGGTTGTGAGAGCACATCTGTTGTTGGAGCTGGACGGGACCTCAGGGTATTTAACGCACGGATTCCTCCGCGGACAGCCCGCGGGATCTGGGCCATCTCAACTTCCACATGGAAACTTCTGTTGTGAGTGTGTTGATTTTAAAATGTGCCCACAAATTCGTTGGTGATTTTCCCCTCGAACAGTAAGAGCTAATTTGTGTTCCCTTCAATGCAGATGGTATTCCGTGAATGGGTTCTAGAAAAATCGGGCCTAAAAGGCAGTGTGGCTGCCTCCCTGGCCTCTGTCTTAGTTCACTCTGTGGAAGCCAGCTGCCAGGTTGTGAAGACACCGGCAGCCTCAGCAGGGCAAGAGCAAACCTCCCAGAACGAGATCTGCCTGACTCAGTCGGGCCTGTGGGTCGGGGTTCTCAACCTCGGCACTACAAACATTTGGGGCTGGATAATTTTTCTAAGGGACAGAGGGTGGCTCTCCTGGGCACTGCAGGCCTCCACTCACTGATGCCAAGAGTACACACACCCACTCCTTGGTGAAAATCCCAAATGTCCCCCCCACCCCCCGCCACCCCCATTGAAAGCCTCTACATCCCTGGTCAGGTTCATGACTTCCTTTTCCTTCAATCACCCAGAATCATGGGCCAGCAGCACCCAGCTAAGTGGCTTCCGAATCCCTGACCCACAGAAACAGTGAGATAAACTACAGTGTGTATAATTCATAAAATATATCTTACAGAAAATTAATACAACATGTAGCACCTATAGAATATACAAGTTCTTGGGGGTGATTTATTGTGCTGCCATAAATAACCCACGGACATGTGTTTTTCAGAGCAAAAGAAGGGTCTTTACCTTTCTTTGGGTTCTCCAGGGGCACCTGACCCCAAAGGTTGAAGGACCCCAGATCTAGCCCCGCCTCCCAGCCTGTATAAACACCCCTTTCACAGCGTGCCTTGAGCGCTGGTCAAACTAGGACTGCTTGAATGGTCCCGGTTTTCCTACCTCCTAAGGTCACTCAGCTGGTTGGTAACAAATTTGGCTGTAATGTCCTGAGCCAAAATCTGCTGCCCAAGCTCCAGCCTGGGAGGCTGACCTGCTTTTTCAGATTTCCTCACCAGCTCTCAATCCCTGTCAAAACTTAGCTTCTCTGCCCTTCTTTTACTCCTCCTCCTTCTCCACCTTGCCCTCCTCCTCCTCTTTCTTCAGACTCTTGTTAACTAGCATACTTATTCTTGCTAAGTCTGAAAAGATCAGCTAGCAAAAGATCATGCATATCCTGTTTAGCACTCCTAGAAAGAAGAGTGTCGGGCAACTCATTTCCGGGAGTGCTCCCTCTTAGTGGAGGTCCCCACTTGTGCTCCCAGCGTCAGCAACCTGTGATTGCCGGGCCTTTCTCTCCACATCCCCTGTGGCCACGGGTGTGCTGTAAACAACTCCTTCCTGCCACCTCCTTGGACTGCGGCAACATTTCTGATCTCCTTCACCGAGTCCGAAGCAGTCCTTATGCCCCTATCTTCCCTTCCCAGAGGGCTACCTCAAGGGCCCCTTCAGTCTCTGTTGCAATCCACTTTGACCCAGGGCCAGCCCCTCTCCTTCCAACACCGGCCATTGTGGGTCAGAACCACTTGCCAGAAACAAAACAGATGCAGAAAGAGAAAGCACAGAGCGGTGAACCTCTTTCCAGAACCCATCCAGCCAAGGAGAAGGCAGGACTTTCATTGGCAGAGAGCTCACCCAGTAGGAGGCCCATGCCCTGGCTCATTGGCTCGGGGTGCACAGCACAGCCGGTTCTCCTTGGCTAAAAATGCACATGCGAAGGGGACTCTCCTGCAGAGGAAAGAAAGTAACACAATGTTGTGAAAATGTGTGTGTGTCTAAAAGAAAAAAGGTCTGAAGTAACTTTATCATGAGTTAGTGCTAGCCGGATGGCATTCTGTGAGAATATGCACATACATTTGCTCTGCTACTTAGACTAGCCAAATAAAAAGCATTTGTCTCCTGTAAAGCTGTGAACAATTTATTCTAATGGTAGAACTTTTAGATGTCCTCTGCTGACTTTGGCCACCTCAGATCAACTTGACAGACTCTCCAAAGCTTTCCTGTGTGTTTCTTTTAGACGAAGATCCTAGCAGGCAGGGACCATGTTCTGTTTGTCTTTGTATTCTTTAGTCCGCCGTGTACAGTTAATGAGTCCGTACACTCCACAAGGATGCCCAGCCAGGGCTGAAATCCAGCCTGCTCTTCCCTAATCAAGCACCACTACTTGAGATTGGGTCTGCCCAGAGGAGTGTACTGCTTCTATTTTACGTGACCTATAGGTTTTCCGCATTCCCTGATAGTGCCCTTTAATTCTCATCTCCTGAACATTGTGAGAACGCAATACATGCTTGCTGAACGAGGAATGAATCAATGAAAGAATGAATGGACAGACTTTGCTTTCAGGGAGGTGATTTATTTATTTATTTATTTATTTGCCAGTCCAACAGTCATTCCCCACCTCCCTGGCCCCAGTTTTCCCCCCTGCTATTCACCCCTTCTCCACCCCTCTACACATTAGGAATTCTTGAAATCCCTATGTCCGGGGTACATCCCCACCCAACTGAAGCAGACCATGAGGAGGTGGGCATCAGGCATCAGGGTTTTTAAAGCTCCCCAGGCCACTCCACACCCACGAGGTAGGTGGTCAGTACCTGGTACCACTGACTGCCACAGTTGTGGCGATCCCATTCCTCTGCTGGCACACAGGTTAGGACTCAGCATGTGACCCAGTCCTGGCCCATGAGGCTTAAGGGGAAGTCTGCCATGGTCCTTCAGAAAGAGGTCCTCACTGAGGTGAGGTGGAAGAGGGTGGCTCCCTCCCCTGGACATTCTGATGTCTGGATGTGTAGATGAGGTCACCATCAGTCACTGTGAGAAAAGCTCGCTCCTTCTCCAGGATAAGCTGCCACGCTGAGGAAGGCAGGCTGAGGAGAGGGGAGGGACCCAGGTCCCTGGTAACTTGCCCAAAATGCATGACCCCCAGCCTGAAGACACGCTATTTCTTTATTGTTCAAAGTCATTTGAGTGAGGTTATTCTGTTACTTAGGAAGGTGTAGCAGAGCCAGTTAAGAGCTCTCAATATATAAAGGACTTTAGGGAAAAATTTACTTTGTTGGAAGAAAAGTTTTGTGAGAGTGTGTGTGTCTGTGTGAGAGAGAGGGGTGAGGAGAAAGAGACAGAGAGACAGAGTTCGTGTATGTTCCCCCAGAGGAAAGCAGCAGGTGAGGAGCAAGAGGAAAACCGATGGGGAGAGGGGAATAGAAAGCCAAGAGCTTTCTAAGGGCCCTACCCGGCTCAGTCAGTAGAGCACAGGATTCTCGATCTCAGGGTTGTAAGTTCAAGCCCCACGTTGGGTGTAGAGATTACTTAAAAATAAAATCTTTAGAGGTGCCCCAATGGGTCTGCCTTTGGCTCAGGTCATGATCCCAGGGTCCCAGGATCAAGGCCTGAGTCGGGCTCCCTGCTCGGCGGGAAGTCAGCTTCTCCCTCTCCCCCTGCTTGTGCCTACTCTCTCAAATAAATAAATAAAATCCTAAAAAAATAAAATCTTTAAAAAAAAAAAGCCAAAAGCTAAATATAGACAAAAATCCATAAACATAGTTTGGGAGGAAATTATGCTTTAGAAGAGGAACTAGAATCCTACACAAGAAGCTGGAGGAGGCAGTAAATAACCTTGAGGACATAAAAGCACTGGTGATTGATGGAGTCGCAGCACGGCTGCTGGACACAGACCCAGGGGGAGGTTTAGAACCCAAGAGCTGAGGTCGTAGGAGAAAGAACAAGTTCCAGGACTGGTGGGGGGAGGGGCAGGGAACACACCAAGAGTTGGTTATTAATACCCGCTGTGTTTGCTCATGCTGGGGACACCATGAATCCAAGAACACCTGCAACCAATGGGCAGACTCTCCTCTCAAGAAGCCCCTGGAGAGCACTCCATCCTGCACTTAAGATGCACATAGTAAATATTAGTTGAGGCTCCTGGGGCGCCCACAGGGTTTAGCACCCAGCACTTGGGTTTGGGCTCAGGTCAGGGTCTCGGGGTCGTGAGATTGAGCCCATCTGGGCCCTGCTCTCTCGCCCTCTAAAATAAATGTCTTAGATAAATAAATATGGGTGGAATCAACCAGGGACAATATATGATCGACAGCAAATTGTTGGATCAAGGCTAGTGTGTTTTGGGGATGCAGAGGAAGGGACATTGGCAGACTCGCTGGAGTGATTCTGGAAAGGACCATGGACCGGAGGAGCCTCATGTTGACAGGTACAGAGGATTCACAAGAGCACAGATGCTCGTGTCATACATGAGCATGTCATACATGACATGTCATACATGATCCCTGGCAGTTGTTACAGTCCAAGTAATTCCTATCACGATCTGGAGACAAGTGCACTATCAAAGCAGTCAAATTTGATGTGCGATTATTTTTAATTTGAAAAAGGCAACACATTCCATCCAAACAGAGAACTGTATGAAGAAGGTGAAGTAACTAACAATATCCTTGTGCCACTCTTTTCAATGTTAGCAGTTTCTATATTTTTAAGCAAATGAACGGGCACCATGTAGAAGCTTTGTTGAGAGACCTTTGTGAAGCTTGGTGCTCCTCCTGTGGACGACTGGGCCTGCCACCGTCATTCTGGAGCAGGGACACCAACTTATTGGCTGTGTGATCCTGGAAAGTTCCCTAAACACCTGCAATGTTAGTAACATGAGGGATAATTACAGTGCTTCTCTCAGCAGCTTGTGAGAATAAGGGAGAAAAGTGCAGGTAGTATTAACTGGAGACTAGTAGGTAGTGGTCATTCTGTAAATGGTAACTACTCATCATTACACACGTGCAAAATAACCACTACCACAGGCATACAGGCCCTCTAAGGCTTAAAAGTGAATGGGCCAGAAAAAAGGAAAAAAGAAATAACCAATAATTACGAAATAATGACGAAATAACCAAAGGAAGCTGCTATTAACATTTTGGTACATTTCTTTCTGGTCTGTTTTCTATATAACATGTTTTGGGTATAACCCTACTATAAGTATAAATTCTGCATCCTGCTCTTTTGGAAGACATTTTTTAAAAATTCACCACCTTCGGGGCACCTGGGTAGCTCAGTTGACTGAGTGTCTGACCCTTGGTTTCAGCTCCAGTCATGATCTCAGGTACCTGAAATCAAGCCCCACACTGGGCTCCACACTCAGTGTGGGGTCTCCTTCAGGTTCTCTCCCCCTCTGCCCATCCCTTGTGTGTGCTAATACATAAATAAATCTTTATTATTTATTTTTTAAAAAAGAGATGTTATTTATTTGAGAGACAGAGAGATCCAGAGGAGCAGCAGATAGAGGGAGAGGGAGAAGCTGACTCCCTGCTGAGCAGGGAGCCTGATACGGGGCTCGATCCCAGGATTCCGGGAACATCTGAGCTGAAGGCAGATGCTTAACTAACTGAGCCCCCCAGGCCGCCCAATAAATAAATCTTTTTAAAAATTGAAACAAACTGGGGCACCTGGGTGGCGCAGTCATTAAGTGTCTGCCTTCGGCTCAGGTCATGATCGCAGGGTCCTGGGATCAAGCCCCATGTTGGGCTCCCTGCTCGGCGGGGAGGCCTGCTTCTCTCTCTTCCATTTCCCCTGCTTGTGTTCCCTCTCTCGCTGTGTCTCTCTCTGTCAAATAAATAAAAAATATTTAAAAAAATATTAAAACAAACTAACAAAAAGACTAAGGAGATCATTTTAAGACCATTCGGCCAGCTTTGTTCTGGACTGGCTATTTCTCTCCACATGCATTACAATCTGATCAAGTAGGTTACGATGTAACTGTCATTTAACACAAGGGAATGAGGCCTGGAGAGGTAAAGTCACTTACTTGTCCAAGGCACTGTGGTAGTCACCGATGGCCTCCAGGGAACCAGGCCCTCCAGCGTGCCCTCCCCTCATCGGGCATCTGAACTGACCCGTGGCTCCCTTTAACCAAGAAAATGGCCATTCCAGCTTCCTGCTTGTGGTCAGGAATCCGGCTGTTCTGCTGGAGAGGCCGGTTGGGCAGACTGGCTGGAGAAGCCCTGGCCCTTAGCCTGCACGGAGAGAACAAGGTTCTCATAAGAGGGTAATCAAATGTATTACAACATGGTTTTACTTAATTCCACTAGAAATACCTACCAAAAGCCCTCAGCTCTGAATTGCCAAAAACCCAGGCAGAAATCCTCATTTTACTGTATCAGTAAACCGAGGACTGTCTGACTCACCTGCTAACTGGAGAGCAAGGCTCTACTTGGGGGTACAGTGACTAACGGATACAGTCCTTATTCACTCAGGAGTGAACAGGGGTATGCATGAGTGAAGCAGAGTCCTGATGCATTCAGGAAAAGGTAAGCTCACCAGAAACCAAGTATCTACTTGAGTTGTCTTGTTTGGTTTCTTCACTGATCAAGTGTTTCCTTACATCCTGTGGATGCATACGGGTCCCGAAGGGGTAGTTTTTCTGGGTGAGAATCTCAGTCACTCTATGGAGCCGTCTACTCCTTCCATCTGGAAGGCTCTGCTGACAGAGGAGCTCCTCCTTGGGTAGACTCGTCTCCTGGGCTCCCCTCATCGGTGTTCAGGTGGGAAATTCTGAACTGTGACTGTTCATGTGGCGGGGGGGATAGGTCTTTCTACTTTCCCTCTCATAGGATAACCTATCATAACTTTTTCACAGTTCATTACACAAGGTATCTGGTGAAAGAGGTTGCTACTATTCTTCAAGGAAGTGTTGTTCTTCCTCAGTTCTGGCTCCGTTCGTTCCACAGACCGAAGAACAGAGGCCTCCCTAAGTCAACTGCAGGACACCAGTGAATTCTGCGGAGCGTAGTCTTTAGAACTCGTGCCTCAGTTGTATCAGAAATACAACAGGCAATGTTTAGTTCCTTCCGGGTACAACCCAGGGAAAGGAGAAGACAGGAAGGGGGCAGGGAGCTGGTTTCGCGTGCTGGGATGTGAGCCCAGGGTTTATGTCTCACTGGAGCCCCCTGAAATTGGTTTAATGATGCCTTCTGCTTTGTTTCCTTTTGTTTGAACCAAAGGATACCTGACCTCGGTCTCAGGAGAAACAGGTATTTGATGACCCTCCAAGGGGTCATTCTAAAGAAACAGGACCTGCCAAGAATTCAATTTGCATCTTCCTGTGGTCACTTGGTTTCAGTGGGAGAGGTGGCTTCTCTTTCCAGTATAGTTTGCAAAACAGTAAATAGTAGCATGCTTGGTGAAAAGACAGAGTGGGAAGGAAAACATTTGGATGTTGTTTGGTCTTTTCTTTGGTCTTTGGTTTGCTGTTATCATTGAAAATTGCCCAGCAGAGGTCTTTGGCTTTGCATTTTCATTAAGTGGCTTAGAAAAGCATTCTGTAAAAAGTGACTCCGAAAGGTTTTCAATGGGAGCACCTGGGTGGCTCAGTCTGTTAGGCATCTGCCTTTGGCTCAGGTCATAATCCCAGGGTCCTGGGATCAAGTTCTGCCTTGGGCTCCCTGCTGGGCAGCAGGGAGCCAACTTCCCCCTCTCCCTCTGCCTGCCATCCCCGTTTGTGCTTTCTATCAAATAAATAAATCAAATCTCAAAAGATAACAGCAAAGTTTTCCAATTGAGACAAAACCCCAAAAGTCTGAAAATACGGTCTTCTAACAGCTTTACTGAGATATAATTCATATACCACACGTGTCACCTATTTGAAATTTTCTATTCAATGGTTTTTAGTAGAGCTGTGCAAACATCACTACAGTCAGTCAATTTTAGAACATTTTCATCACTCCCAAAAGAAACCTTATACCCCTTAGCAATCCCACACACCCGCCCCAGCCCCCAGCCAATCCATGATCTACTTTCTGTCTCTACTTGCTTATTCTGGACATTTCCTATAAAAGGAGTTATATAATATGTGGTCTCTTGTGACTGGCTTCTTTCACTCAGCATGATTTTAAGGTTCATCTATGTTGTAATAAGTATTAGTACTTCCTTTCTGAAGAATATTGTTATATGGACACAGTTTTTTATTTATTTATTTATTTATTTATTTATTAAAGATTTTATTTATTTATTTGACAGACAGAGATCACAAGTAGGCAGAGAGGCAGGCAGAGAGAGAGAGAGAGGAGGAAGCAGGCTCTCCGCGGAGCAGACAGCCTGATGCGGGGCTCGATCCCAGGACCCTGGGATCATGACCTGAGCCGAAGGCAGAGGCTTTAACCCACTGAGCCACCCAGGTGCCCCTATTTTTTATTTTATTTTTTAAAAAAGATTTTATTTATTTATTTGACAGAGAGAAATCACAAGTAGTTGGAGAGGCAGGCAGAGAGAGAGAGAGGAGGAAGCAGGCTCTCCGCGGAGCAGACAGCCCGATGCGGGACTCGATCCCAGGACCCCGAGATCATGACCCGAGCCGAAGGCAGGCGCCCTGGACACAGTTTTTTAAAAACTAGCTGCTTTTATTATAAAATAAAAATTTTAGCGGTGCCTGGGTGGTGCAGTGGGTTGGGCATCCGACTCTTGGTTTCGGCTCAGGTTGTGATCTCAGGCGTGTGGAATCGAGCCCTGCTTTGGGCTCCACGCTCAGTGGGGAGTCTGCTCAAGATCCTCTCTCCCTCATTCCCCATCCACCCCTCTCCTCTGTGCTCTCTAAAATAAATAAATCTTGGGGAGTCTGGTGGGTTAAGCCTCTGCCTTTGGCTCAAGTCATGATCTCAGGGTCCTGGGATGGAGCCCTGCATCGGGCTCTCTGCTCTGAGGGGAGCCTGCTTTCCCACTCTCTCTGCCTGCCTCTCTGCCTACTTGTGATTTCTCCCTCTGTGTGTCAAATAAATAAATAAAATCTTTTAAAAAATAAATAAATCTTTAAGATATATAAAAATTTTACTGTAGAGAAGTGATAAATGCAGATATAAAGAAACTAAAACTGACACTACCCAGGGATAGCTACTGTTGGGTAGTGTCAACTGTGGTGTGACAGTAACACATCCATCACCAGGCCCTTAAATTGTGTATTCCAAATTCTAGTTTACACATATATATGTGTAAATGGAATCATACTGTGTGTACTGTTGGTGCAACATGGCATTTTTTTTTACTGTGGTAAAGTATATGTAATATACGATTTACCATTTTAGCCATTTAAAAAAAATTTTAGTCATCTCAACACTGAACATGGGGCTTGAACTTACAACTCCCGAGACGATGAGTTGCACGTTCCACTGACTGAGCCAGCAGGTGTCCCTGTTTTAACCAGTTTTAAGAGTGGGGTTTGGTGGCATTATGTACGTTCACATTGCCCCGCGGCCATGACTGCCATCCATCTCCAGAACCCTTTCATCGTTCCAAACAGAAACTCAGCACCCACCACACACTAACGACCCCTGGGAACCTGTTCTATTTTCTCTCCCTATCAGTGTGACTACTCTATGTACCTCATGTAAGTGAAATCTGTACAGCATTTGTCTGTTTGTGACTGGATTATTTATTCAGCAGAATGTCTTCAAAGTTCATCCACGTTGCAGCATATTTGAGGATTTCCCTCCCCCCCCTTTTTTTTGAAAGAAAGGGAATAGGAGAGTGGGAGGGAGGCATGGAGGAAGAGAGAGAGCACATCTCAAGCAGGCTCCATGCTGAGCATGGAGCCTAACCCAGGGCTTGCTCTCACAACCCAGATTATGACCTGAGTGGAAACATGAGTCAGATGCTTAATCAACTGAGTCATCCAGATGCCCTCTTATATGTTATTTTAAATTGGAATACACAATTTAAGGGCCTGGTGATGGATGTGTTACTGTCACACCACAGAGGCAGAAATGAGGCAGGGAGAGGGGCTCAGGTTCCTGATTCCCTCACCTGGTCGATGTTGTCCTTGAACAAGTTTTCAGGTTGTTGGGAGAATCGAGTAACCAATGACTTAAACTCTCTCTCATAAATATCCAATAAAGAAGCTCAATGAAGATAGTTTCGTGGCTTGCTTGCAGTCTCACAGTTAATACATGGTAGCTATGGGGCTGGGAAACAGCTTCAGGCTTCAGACCACATGTGAGTAGACTCATTTAGGGTTTTAGTTTAAAATGCAGATTATCAGGGCACCTGGGTGATGCTGTGGGTTAAGCCTCTGCCTTTGGCCCAGGTCATGATCTTAGGGTCCTGGGACCGAGCACCCCCATCAGGCTCTCTGCTCAGCAGGAGCCTGTTTTCCCCTCTTTGCCTACTCGTGATCTCTCTCTCTGTCAAATAAATAAAATCTTTAAAAATTAAAAAAATAATAAAATGCAGATTATCAACAATCTATTAGAAAACTTGAAAGACCCTACCCCCAAACTGCTTCAGTTGATAAATTCAGCAAAGTCACAGGATATAAAATCAATATGCAAAAATCTGTTGCATTTCTGGACACAAATAAAAAAGCAGCAGAAAGAGAAAGGAAGAAAACAATCCCATTTAAAATTGCAGCAAAAATAATAAGGTACCTAGGAGTAAACCTAACCAAAGAGGTGAAAGCCCTGTACTCTGAAAACTATAGAACACTGATGAAAGACACTGAAGAGGACACAAAAAAAGATACTCCATGCTCATGGACTAAAAGAACAAATACTGTGGAAAATGTCTCTACTACCCAAAGCAATCTACACATTTACTGCAATCCTTATCAAAATACCAACAGCATTTTTCACAGAACTAGGACAAACAATCCCAAAATTTGTGTAGAACCACAAAAGACCCCACAGAGTGAAGCAATCTTGGAAAAGCAAAGCTGGAGGCATCACAATTCTGGACTTCATGTTTTATCACAGAGCTATAGTGATCTAGACAGTATGGTATTGGCACAAAAACAGATACAGAGATCAGTGCAACAGAACAGAAAATCCAGGGATGGACCCACAACTCTATGGTCAACTAATCTTCGACAAAGCAGGAAAGAATATCCGATGGGGAAAAGACAATCTCTTCAGTAAATGGTGCTGGGAAAACTGGGCAGCTACATGTGGAAGAATGAGTCTAGACCACTTTCCTACACCATACACAAAAAAAGACTCAAAATGGATTCAAGACCTAATTGTGAGACCTGAAACCATAAAACTGCTAGAAGAGAACACAGGGAGTAATGTCTCTGACATCAGCCATAGCAATATTCTTCTAGATAGGTCTCCAAAGGCAAGGAAAATAAAAGCAAAATAAACTACTGGGGCTTCATCAAAATAAAAAGCTTCTGCAGAGAAAGGAAATGATCAACAAAACTAAAAGACAAGCTACTGAATGGGAGAAGATATTTGCAAATAATAGAGAATAAAGGGTTAGTATCCAAAATATATAAAGAACTCACACAACGTGACACCCCAAAGTAATCCTATTAAAATGGGCAGAAGACACGAACAGACATTTCTCCAAAGAAGACATCCAGATGGCTAACAGACACATGAAAAGATGCTCAGCATTACTCATCATCAGGGAAACACAAATCAAAACCACAATGAGCGATCGATCACCTCATGCCTGTCAGAATGGCTAAAATCAACAAGACAAGAAACAACAGGTGTTGGCCAGGATGTGGAGAAAGGGGAACTGCTGTGCATGGCTGGTGGGAATGCAAGCTGGTGCAGCCACTGTGGAAGAGAGTACAGAAGTTCCTCAAAAAGTTAAAATAGAAAAAAAAAAAATTAAAATAGAACTAGCCTACCACTCACTAATCACACTCCTGGGTATTTACCCAAAGAATACAAGAGCACTAATTCAAAGGGACACATACACCCCCAAGGTTTACAGCAGCATCTACAATAGCCAAAGTATGGAAGCAGCCCATACAATATATCCATTCCCATGTGTGATTTATACACACACACACACACACACACACACACACACACACATATATATGGCGTATTATTATTCAGCCATAAAAAAGAATGAAATCTTGCCATTTGCAACAACACAGATGGACCTAGGGCATATTATGCTAAGTGAAATAGGTCGGTCAGAGAAAGACAAATACTATATGCTTTCACTCCTATGTGTTCTTTAAGAAACAAACAAGAGGCGCCTGGGTGGTTTAGTCGGTTAAGTGTCTGCCTTCGACTCAGGTCATGATCCCAGGGTCCTGGGATAGAGCCCCCCCCATCCGGCTCCCTGCTTGGTGGGAAGCCTGCTTCTCCCTCTCTGACTTCCCCTGCTTGTGTTTCCTCTCTTGCTGTGTCTCTGTCAAATAAATAAATAAAATCTTAAAAAAGAAAGAAAAAGAAACAAAACAAACAAAGGAGAAAAAAAGACAAATCAAGAAACAGATGCTGAGGGGTGCCTGGGTGGCTCAGTGAGTTAAGCCTCTGCCTTCAGCTCAGGTCATGATCTCAGGGTCCCGAGATTGAGCCCCAAGTGGGCTCTCTACTCAACAGGGAGCCTGCTTCCCCCTCTCTCTGCCTGCCTCTCGGCCTACTTGTGATCTCTCTCTCTGTCAAATAAATAAATAAAATCTTAAAAAAAAAAAAAAGAAAAGAAAAAGAAACATTCTGAACTCCAGAGAACACACTGACAGTCACCACAGAGGAGGTGGGTGGGGGATGGGGGAAACAGATGATGGGCATTAAAGAGTGCACCTGTCTGTGATGAGCTCCAGGTGATGGACGGAAGTGTTGAATCACTCAGTTGTACGCCTAATATTACACTGTGCTAACTATACTGGAATTTTTTTAAAAATTAAGTTTAAAAAGCAACAAAAAATAAAATACAGATTATCAGAAAAAGAGCCTAAAATTACTTAAACAGCAGACCTGCTGTTCTGTGTGAAATCTGCATTAGGACACAAGCTGGTTTGCTTTGGTCTAATGATACCTTGACCATGGGCTACTTTGCCACACTTGACATATCTCAGCCCTCTATTCTTCCATTCTGAGTGGACCTTTTCTGGAACTTCTCTCAAAATTGGTAGGACTTACTCTCACCTGCTGACAACAGGGAATGAATTGTTTTTGGCCTCTTGGAAGGTAGATCAGAATGTATCTAGACGGCACCGGAGGGGTTAAATTAGTGAAGTAGGGGTTACTTTGTAAAATTGAACTTTTCACCACACCGCTCCCCTTCCTACCTCAGAAGTGGCCTCAGTTTCCCAGGCAGAAGCTGGCAGGGATCGGCAACAGTGAGACCTCACCCCCCACCCCATTGCAAAGTGGTGGAAGCAAACAGCGGACGTTTGAGCCAAATCGTGTGCGCAAAACTAGTATGAGGCCTGTCCATTTACCAATTTATAGAATCCTCAAAATCCGCTGTGATTCTTCGTACTTTGTATGTGAGAATGTGAAGCGCAGACATTTAAGAAACAACCCTGCGAGGTGCCTTGGGTGGCCCAGTAAGTTAAGCGAAACCCGACTCTCTCCTGTGTGGGGCTCAGGTGGAGATCTCCCGAGATCGAGTCCCGCAACCAGCTCTACATCGGCCTTTTTACTCAGTGCAGAGTTGGCTTGAGATTCTCTCCCTCTGCCCCTCCCGCAGGTGCGCTCTCTCTAAAATGGTTTTGTTTTTTTTTTTTTTTTTTTTTTAAAGGAGGCCTGGGCAGGTGCAGACGTGTCTCCCCTCTTTCGCCTGCCCACCCCAAGGAACTTCTCCGCCAGCAACCAACCATACGTGTCTCCAGGACCGTCCTCTCGGGGCACCGCAATCCACGGCCCACATTTTCGTTAGGGCACAGATGCAAGCTGGCTGCCCTCTTACTCAGAACCCGGTTCTGAGTAACAGTACAAAACAGAACCCGGTTGTTCCATGGCTCTAGTGGGCTGGGCAAGCCCCAGCGGTGAGCCTGGCCTCCACCGCGCTTCTAGTCCCCGAAATTCACCTGCGTTGCCTTGTCCTGGCTTCACTCTCTCCGCGACCCCCTGAATTCCCGGCGGGGAAGGCTCAGGGCTCACTAGCAACTGTTACACAAACTGTTGACAAGCTACGGTGGCTTTATCACGGACGGTGCCATCTCTCCCGCAGCGGGACGAGCTGGCATCGGTGCTCCCGGGCTGACTGGGGCAGGGGACCCGCCGCCCCGCCGCTGACTCCGGGCGCCGGGCCGGCAGTGCCCTCCCCGCCCGCCGCGAGGTCCTGCAGCAAGCACAGCGGCTGCCCGGCGGCCGGCCGACTGGCCCAAGGCAGTGACCCAGCCGGGGCCCTCCCGCAGGCTCCCCACGGCGGGGAGGGCCGGGCGCGCCGGAAAAGCGCCGGCCAGCCCACAGGTGCCGCCCGCCCGCCGCGCCTCCGCCCACCGCGCCCCCGCGTCCTCTCCACCCCCTCATCCCCTCCCCGCCGCAGCCGCAGCGCGGCGGCGAGCCCCGGACTGCCGGGCGGGCCTCGGGCTCTCCCCGCGCGCTCCGGCGCGGGGCCTGGCAGCGCGGCCTCCTCCGCCTCCCTCCGGCCCGCGGCCGGCCCGGGCGCGTGGGGGAGGGCGGGGGCCAGGGCGGGGGGCGCGGCCCCAGACCCTCCCGGCTGCACCCCCTCCCCGGCGGCCGCGGGCGGAGCCCAGCCGCCTCAGCCCGCCGCGGCGGCAGCGGCGCGGCGCCGCGGGCAGCGAGCTCCGCATTCGAACCTCCCTCGCAAAGACAGTCTCCGCCCCACAATGCACCGCGGCGGGCAGCCTTTGAAAAAGCGGCGCGGCTCGTTCAAGATGGCGGAGCTCGACCAGTTGCCTGACGAGAGTGAGTAGCACCTCAAAGCGCCCCCCGCCTCCTGCCGACCGCCCGCCCCCGGGCTGCGCCGGCCGGGACGGGCGGCTGTGCCCTCCGCTGGGCGAGCGGGCCGGCTGCCAGCCCCGCCGCGCTCCCCCGGTGCTCCCACCCCGGGGTTGCCGCCGCGTCGCCGCCTTTGTTATGGTGTCTGTGTGCTGGTTTCTGGGGTGGTGTGAGCGCCGGGGCCGGAAACCGAAAGCCTGGGGGCCCGGCGCGCGCCTGGCGGACGCGGGGGCCGCTGTCCCGGCCCGACTCGGGCCCCGGGCCGGGTGGGGGAGGAGCGGCCCCGGGACCGCGGGGGCCGTCCGCGCCGCCTGCCCCGCTCGCCCGGCGCGGAGGGACGCCCGGCAGGGTTATGTAACCCGCCCGGCCGGGGCCGCGCGGGGCGGGGGCTAGGGAGGGGCTGCCGGGGCCCGGGGTCGCGTCCTGTCGTGGCTCCTGTCTTTGCAGGCACTCGGGATCCCCGCTGTTCTCCCCCCACCCCCTCCGGTGTGTCCACCCCTGGAAGTGTTTCCGTGTCAAAGGGCCGGCCCCTTCTCCTGGGACCACAGGTGGCTGTGGACCTTTCCAGGGAGACCCAGGCTGGGCGCCCCAGTGTGCAGGTAGCCCCCAGCCCGTAGACTTCCTGGTGTGTGTTGGTGCCTTCAGAATCACGGGGGTACCTTTCTGCATGGCTGAGAGCATCTCAGCATGGTCACACGGTGCCCTTCCTGACACCCACCCCTGCGATAGCCTGCCTTGACGGTGTTTACTCATCCCGCCGCCTCTGACCTGCACACTCACCCGTGTTTAGTAAGTGCAAGCACCAATTCCGTAGTTTCCGCATGGCAGGGCGGAATTCTGTAATTTGCAGTGTTGTATGAGGTATGGAAGAAGGCAGGTATTTGAGTTAGTTACAGAAGGGTCCTGATCCACACTCACTATTAGGTTTATGGGTGCCTATCATCTTGGAGAGTCTTAGTGTAACAGAACAGAAATCTCAGTCATGGCTAAATCCCAACTGTGGAAGCTGGAGGCAGATAGACACCCTTAAAATGAGAGATACATACAGCCAACTCTGTTTTTTCTGTGGGGTCATGTATCCTTAATGTGTTACAAAGTGAAAAGTTCAAGTTACCAAACTGGTGAAAAGAGTTTGTGTTTTAAATTTGTTCTAGACCAGGGGCGCCTGGGTGGCTCAGTGGGTTAAAAAGTCTCTGCTTTCGGCTCAGATCTTGATTCCAGGGTCCTGGGGTGGAGCCTGGCATCAGGCTCTCTGCTCAGCAGGGAGCCTGCTTCCTCCTCTCTGTGCCTGCCTCTCTGCCTACTTGTAAACTCTGTCAAATAAAATAAATAAAATCCTTAAAAAATAAACAAATTTGTTCTAGACCAGAGTGAAGTTGCAGTAGAATTTTCTGTTGGAGGGACATACTCAATTGTGTAATGTCCAGGAGGGTAGCCTCGAAGCACCTGGGGTTGCGGAACTCTTCCAGATGTGGCTAGAGTGACGGAGGAACAGAATTTTAAATTTTATTTTATTTTCATTAGTTGAAATTTACGAGGTTATATGTGGCTAGTACTGCATTGGACAGGGCACCTCCATAGGCCATCCATGAGTTTTGTTTTTTCTGTTTTGGAGAACACAATTGTGATTTCAGATGCCCCCAAATAAGGGTGGGCCTACTAAACAACGTGCTTGTCATCTAAAATCTGTGTTCTCTTTAGAATAGATATTTTCTCACGGCTTAGAAGTCACACCCACTAAACCTGTTATTTTGATTACTGTGGTCATTCTGTTGAGATGACAGGTGTTTTAAGTGGCCTTCTTTTAACTGTCATTTGGAACATTCTCTTGTCATTGTTAAACGTTTACTGAGGACTTACTGTGGTTCTTTGTAGAGACTTGGGACTCACAGTAGGGTTCAAATTCCAGCTGTACTCTCAAACTGTATAACTGACATTTATATTACTTTGTGACATCTCCGGTCCATTGGGATGTATATGGGCGTATACCTGTGTTTGTGTGGTGTAGGTCTTGTGCAGTTGGCCATAACATGTTGAAAGCAGGAATTACCTTGCTTCATTGGTCACACGGACCTACATACATATTAGGTATGTTTAGATACTTGATTTATACTGAATCAAAAGTAGGATAAGAGGCATTTCTAATGAACCTGGAGCAGAGTCTTGGAAAAGGAAAGTGATTTCAGTTTGATACTGGAAATAGCTGTGTTCCTCTGCCAGTTTTAGTCAAAGGGGCTAGCTCATAAATTAGCCAATAGCCAGTATAACATTATCAATAATAAAAGCTACCATCTGAGTACTTGCTGAGAACCAGATGCTGTGCATAGCTTGTGATACACATTTGCACACTGAGTGCTCATATCAGTTGACTAAGTACTCTTACCAGGGGGATTGTGTGTGTGAGGTATCGGAGGCTCTCTTCTGCCCAGGCCTTTCCTTTGAGCTCCCGGACTCAGTATCCCTTGCCTGTTTCACCTCTCAGATGCCTTAGCAGCCTTTCACACTTCACGGGTTCAAGACCTATGTCATAATCCAGGGGTTCCTGTCTTAATGAACAGCTCCACTGTGCGTTCACTGAAACCTAAATAGCTTGGGTCCTCTCTCTTCTAGGTCCCATACTGAAGCCATTACTTTGTCTTGTAACTTTTACCTTCTCCATGTCAGAATCTGCGTACTTCTCAGCATCTCCTGCCCCAGCTCAGGTGACACTCCTGTGCATCAGTCACCACCCACGGCCTGCCCCCACCCCGCAACCTACACATGGCCGGAGCCATCCTTCCAGAATGTGTACATGTCATCCTGCTGCTTGGAACACTTTCGTAGCCACAAGAGCCTTTGGACTCTGGCCACACTCCACCTCTCCAGCTTTAGTTTGTAGCACTCTTCCTCTCATCCTGTCCCTTTGGGCTAAATTTGGCCTTTTTCTTTCCCTGTACTCCCCAGGCTGGCTTCTTTTTTTTTTTTTGCAAGGCCTTTGCACATGCTGCTCTCATTATCTGGAATCCTCTTCCTTCCCCTCGCTTGCTGTTGACAGCTACTTATCCTTCCGATCCCATTTTAAGCTTCTTTAGAAAGTTATTTTCTGTCTGTGACAAAGATTACATCTTCTTATTAAATCTTTTCCTACTACCGTGGAACTCCTTGGAGGCACCTGTCACAGTTGCAGCTTTACATTTGTTCACGTGATTGGCTAGAAGCCTCCTGAAAAAGGTACCTTTCTGTTTTGCTTCATGCTTGCATTTCTGGTTCCATGCATAACACCTGGCTCACTTTGACCTTTTTTCATGGCCCTCTTCATTTGCTAGCTACTCCCTAAACACAGTACCCTTTCCCCCTGTTCCTTGAATGTTCTAACCATTCTATTTCAGGGCTTTTTTTTTTTTTTTTTAACTTGTTATTTCTTCTGCCCAGACTTGTTGCTTGGACCTCCTGCTCCCTTAACACTAGTCCTTTTTATTCATTTATTTATTTTATTTATTTTTAAAAGATTTTATTTATTTATTTGACAGAGAGAGAGAGGCAGCAAGAGAGGGAACACAAGCAGGGGGAGTGGTGGAGGGAGAAGTAGGTTTCCTGTTGCACAGGGAGCCTGATATGGGACTTGATCCCAGGACCCGGGGATCATGACCCAAGCCGAAGGCAGACGCTTAACGACTGAACCACCTGGGTGCCTCAAAACTAGTCCTATCTATCTATCTATCTATTTATTTATTTATTTTTAAGGTTTTATTTACTTACTCGACGGACAGAGATCACTAGTAGACAGAGAGGCAGGCAGAGAGAGAGGAAGAAGCAGGCTCCCCACTGAGCAGAGAGCCCGATGTGGGGCTCGATCCCAGGACCCTGAGATCATGACCCAAGCTGAAGGCAGAGGCTTAACCCACCGAGCCACGCAGGTGCCCCAAAACTAGTCCTTTTTAAATGTGACTTCCTCAGAGAACCCTTCCCTCACTCCCCTTTGTAAAGTAACCCACCCCCACTCAGAGATCCCCTCATTTGTTTCCTTTATGACAGTGGCCACGCATCATTATCATTTCATGTACTCGTTTATTGTGTGTCTCTTCCCACTGGAGTGTAAACTATCAGAGAGCAGAGACTTTGTCTCTCAACCTTCAGGTAATCCCAGCCCCTAGAATAGTGTGGTAGCAGGCATTCAGTGGGGACTTCATTGTTGTTGTTGACTGATCAAAGTAATGGTAGCAATAAGCATGATCTAAAAATTAGCCATGTGCTATGCGCATTGTTATCCAAGAATTTTTACATATGGTAACTTGCATAATCCTCATTTTACAACAAAGAATCAGCAGCACAGAGACTTGAAGTAAATTGCTTAAGTAACCCAGCAAAAAGTGGCTGAACCCAGATTGAAACACAGCTAGCCTCCATGTGTGCTCTTGACTGCTATGCCATACCACCTCTCGGAAAAACGGTTAAAAGTGGTAGGTCAGAAGCCCCAGGACAGAGTCTTGCCTTCACGGAGAAGGAATGGATATCCTTGAGGTTCATACCCCTTCGTTCAGATCTTTGCTCAAACATCACCTTTCAGAGAACCTACTCATGAGCACCTCTTAGCAAAATTGTCTTCCCTCTTCCAGCTCACCTTCCTGTTATCCTGCTTTACTCCCCACTCTCCGCAGCACTCACCATCACTCGATGTGTGTGTGTTTGTCTCCCTTCCCTAGAATTTAATTCTATGTGCATGGAACTTTGGCTCTTTTTCATGCTGTTGTATCTCCCATGCCTATAGCAGGGACTGGGAGCGGGGGTATGGTTGGCACTCTCCATATTGACTGGATGCTACCACTCTTTCTAAGATGAATGATATTTCGGGGCACCTGGGTGGCTCAGTGGGTTAAGCCTGTGCCTTTGGCTCAGGTCATGGTCTCAGGGTCCTGGGTTCGAGCCCCACACTGGGCTCTCTGCTCATCGGGGAGCCTGCTTCCCCCACTCTCTCTGCCTGCTTGTGATTTCTCTCTCTGTCAAATAAATCTTTTTTGTTTGTTTGTTTAAAATGAATGATATTTCTCTTGATAGCTACATGGATATGTGCCCTGTCCACTAGCTGCTTCCCAGGTGTGTTGTTCTGTGTGAAGCTTTTTAGCTAGACTTTATGGCCTCTCTCCACCATGTCGCCCCACAGTTCTACTTCCTCTGGTCATTAAACCAGCGTGCTGTTTGGAGGCTGGTCAGGTGTCTTGTTACCTGGTCTCCACATCTGTGCAAGAGACTAGAGTGAGAGCGAGGTGACTTTGGTGTTATGGCATGTCTGTTCCAGAACCCTCTCATCCTGCCCTGCAGAGGAGAAGTCAACTGAAGTTCCGGGATTGGAGTGGCATAAAAATATTTCATAGCCAGCACCGCAGTACATTCTCGTTGCTTCTTCTAAGCCTGTTGTCTGCTTATAAGAGTTGTAAATTGTGGCTGCTTCTGTTAAACACCAAGGAGAATTAATCTGTCTTCTTTGATGTTTTACCTAGTTCATATTCTTCTTTCTTACTTTATTCCTTGGAATCATCCTTTATTTATTTATTTTTGTGTTTTTATGAAGTGCCATAATGGATTGGCTCCTTAGAGTTATTTTACACATTGTGAACTTGCCATTTAAAAATTTGTCTTTTCTCAGTGCAGGTAAATGACCAACCTTTCAAATAACATTAACCACTGCCTGATCTTAGATTATATTCTGGCAAAATTTAATGGATATCATAGTAATGAGATGAGAACTAGCTGGTTCTAAAATAAAACAAATTTAAAAATAATGAATGATATGTAATGATTTGATTATAATAAAAGCAAAAGTGTTCCAAACAGTTTTGTTTTTTTTTTTAAGTTAAAAGAGGGAGATTTCACTCATCTATAATTCTGTGAATAATTTCTATTTCAGAGCATAGGAAGGATTTTTCTGTTAATTTTTGTTGTTGTTGAGCTATAATTGACATTTAACATTGTATTCGTTTTAGGTGTACAACATAATGATTTGATGTATGTGAAATGATTGCCTCACCTGGGTTAGTTAACACCCATCACCACACATGGTTACAATTTTTTTCTTATGGTGAGCACTTTTAAGATCTATCTTCTTAGCACCTTTCATGTATACAATACAGCATTGTTAACTGTGGTTGCTGGGCTGTGTGGTACATCTCTGGGATTTATTCATCTTGTAACCGGAAGTTTGTACCTTTTGACTGTTTTTACCGTTTTGCCCATGCCCCCAAACCCCACCTCTGGCAACCACCAGTCTGTTCTCTGTATCTAGGAATTCAGGTTTTGGGTTTGTTTTTTAAGATACCACATATAAGTGAGAGAGACCATTCTTTTTTTTTTTTTTTTTGATTGACTTGGACTTCTTTGCAATATACATATCCAATTCTGAGATTTTCAGTTTATTGCTCTCCTTGTCTCATAAAAATGTATTTCCCTCTGGTTTCTTCTGCTTCTCCTCACCCATAGATCCCATCCTTTATTCACACCAGAGCCTGTAGCCCAGTGTGTCTTCAGAGTGGGCCTGAGGGTTACCTGCAAGAGAACCCCTGAGGACCTTTATTAATAATACAGATTCTGCATGCTTGAGGAGCTTCCTGGTTTTTCTAATATACATTAAGGCTGGTTTCAAGCAATGAACCCCTCTATCAGTATGCTAGTCCCTCTGGCTCTTCTGAACTCCCTTTTGCAGCTTGGGTCTTGAAGGGTTGCACACACCTGCATCTAGACTTTCCCAGGCACCTGTTACCTCATACCTATAGCACCCATGGATGATTTTTATTTTCTCTTCTCTCTGCTGTATTACTGCTTCTGGACTTTGGTTCAGTAAACGTCAGTCCCTGTCTCTTATTCTTCAGCACTCGAATACTGGATGGGGATCCAAAATCTCTCTGTGCCTACTCTCCCTCTGCCCTCTCTTGGAGAGGCTTCTGGTCTCACTTGAACAAGACTCCCAGATCTCTCTCTCTAGCTCTTCCTCACCTAATGGGACTTCTGGCCAGTAGCTTGAATGGCTCTCTGGTTACCTCTGATTGCATACCACTGTTACTCCAGCTTCAGCACCACTGAAACTAGACAGGTCACCCTGTAGCCAAGTTCTTTTTCTTTCACATTGATTATGAAATAATATTGATTTGTTTTCATTGCAGGCTCTTCAGCAAAAGCCCTTGTCAGTTTAAAAGGTAAGATCATAGCACGATTCTGTAGGTATGGCATAAGCTAGAAACTTAATTCATTAAATTGATTTGGGTACAGTCTTTTCTGTCTAAATTAGGATTCAGTATAGCTTTTAAGTATTGGTTTTCACTGGTGATAATTTTAAATTCATGGGCTGTTTTAGGAGAATTGGTCCTTGGTTGTTGGAAATTATTAAGAATTTTTTTCCCTGAGAACTATTGATTAAAGACTTTTTTCTTTTTTAAATTTTTTTAAGCTCTATGCCTGGTATGGGGTATTGGGCTTGAACTCACCACCTGGAGATCAAGAGTTGCACGCTCCACCAACTGAGTCAGTCAGACACCCCAAGAACTTTTTTTTTTTTTTTTAAGATTTTTAAGTAATCTCCACACTGAATATGGGGCTTGGACTCATCACCCTGAGGTCAAGAGTCACATGCTCCCCATGAGCCAGCCAGGTGCCCCAAACCCCAGGAACTTTTCAACTAGACATTGCAGACGTCTTACTAGAGTGAAAGCATTTATTGAGTAGCTCTGCTCAGCTGTATTTTTGCTGAAGAGTTTATATTTTTAGCGGGGCACCTTTGTGGCTCAGTCAGTTAAGCTCCTGGCTCTTGACCTCAGCTCAGGTCTTAACCTCAGGGACCTGAGTTCGAGCCCTGCATTGGGCTTCATGCTGGGTGTGGAGCCTACTTAAAAAAAAAAAAGGAGCTTATATTTTTAGGAAGTCTGCTTTCTAATAATAATGCAAGTCTCTTGAAGTAAAAGAATGGCAGTACTTTTCTTTTCCTGAGAACAGGGTTATACATGTTCCTTGCTCTTGCTCTTTCTTTCTGCAAGTAACTTAGACCAACCCTCTTACTGTAGTTTGTTTTTAATTTTTGCTTGAGCAGGATTCTACTAAGTAAGTAAATCTGGAACCAAGCCATGCTCATAAGTTCACTAGTACTTTTAGTTTTGAAAGCTATTGTATTGTGCTTTGGATTGATTTATCAAATCAAGTCCTGGCTTGAAGACACTTACCTTCCAGAACTTCCCTAATTTATTTGCCTAGCAGGATCAATCCTGGCCCACCTTTTTTCTTTTGTATTTAAAACATAACATCTGAAAAAGTATTCCATTATTCTTTTCCTTCCAATATAAAACTATTTCTTTTTTTAAAAAAGACATATACAAGTGATACATTTCTTACAGAAAAAACATTAGGAAATGCTGATAAGCAGCTAGAAGAAATTAAAATAACTCTCCTGGGCGTATTCATCCTAGCTTTCTAGGTCTTTCTCTATATAAACATATCCTTTTTATAAAAACTAAACTACCATTCTGTATTTTCATAATATGTCTAATCAATTACTTGATTGGATTTTTTCTGGTTGCATACAACTCTGAATACATTTCTTTGGATCAAGGAAAACAGAAACACCCACACATTTTATTTTTGTATATCTATGGTTTCACTTACTGAAGCAGGAAACATTTAGAAATATACTCTAAAATCAAGGTTAGAAGCTTTTTCCCATTTTTCCACTGCACTGTTTCAGATTGTACTTAAGCTTCTTCGCAAATTAGTATAAAGGAATTACTAAAAACACAAAGAAAGAAACTACACATATTTTAATGTGAGAATTTAATACTTTCACGATGCAGTGCCTTGTCAAATTATATATATAGAGTTTGGCAAAAAAAAAAAAAATACAGGAGAGATTTTTCATTTGTAATAAACTGAAATTACTGTGGTCAGTATTTTTTCCATATTGGTAAATATTTTAGATATATTGCTATTAATAAAAAGGCAATATTCATTGTATAAAATCCTTTGAACTAAACTGAAATCTTACTAGTAATAATTACTTATTACAGAGGGAAGCTTATCTAACACATGGAATGAAAAGTACAGCTCTTTACAAAAAACACCTGTTTGGAAAGGCAGGAATACGGGCTCCACTGTGGAGATGGTAAGGAATTAGTTCTTCTTACTCTTTAGAATATGATAGTTAAATTGTTTCTATGATTGTCACATGTGCAGCTCTTATAGGACAGTAAGAGTTTTCCAGGGTTCTTCCTGACCCCAAGCATCTGAGTCTTTAAGTGCCATTGAGTGTAGTATACAACCATACTTCGATAAACAGTCTGTAGCTTTTGATAATCTGGTCATCAGTAAGCATTTGTTAAGTAATTGCAGTTTCTTTAAATAGGAGGAAAAAACCTCCCAACAACTCCAAATTATCCTTATATAAAAAAATTCATGTGGTTCTGGTCCCTGCAAAAAGATGTATAAGTAAGTGGTGAGATAATAAAATCTTGTGTAGGTCAAGGGTAAGTACATGTAAGTTAGAAGGGCAGAAGGGACTTCTTTCAGAGCTCTGGAGTATTAGACTCTCGGTGGGTTTAATTTCAAGGGTCAGTGCCTCTTAGCCTTGACCAGGGTGGGCGCTGCTCATATGTTTTAGCCCTCTGTAGCTACCTCCCTTCTGACTAGGCATGCAAGTCCGTCTGCGGCAGTGGGAGAAGGATTTGAAATAGGATGTTGGTATGATTCGACTATTATTTCTGTTGTTCTGTCTGAATGAGGCCTCTGATCCTGGGGTGGGCTGTAAAATTGTTCATATTTTCAGACCCTTTAGTGTATGATGTCCTCTGAGTACTTCAACAAGTTAGTACTGGTTCTGCAGTCTTGTTTGGCCTACAGTCACTTACCAAATACCTACAACAGGTGTCTTGTACTGTCACTCACAGATGGAAATTCGATTAACAATTTTTGACAGCGTATTTAGTACATTATTATACATTGAGAGTCACTCTTTAGAGTGATCTAGTAACTTCGCCCAGCCCCATGCAGCCAACACAGTGTGTGATACACCCAACTGCTCTTAATCCAGGCACTAACATCATGAGAACTGGAATTTCCAGAACTTGTTTTCCTCTCGTCACCATTCAAGGCTGCTAAGAATACTCGGGTTCCAGTTTTAATTATTAGCTAGGTGTTTCATTTAGTCATCAGCTAGATGTTTTGATTGTTAAAAAATTGCATAAATATGTACTACTTTGTAAATCTGTTTGTATTGGATGTAGTTTACTTTGTATTACCCATCCTTACCCTTGCAGGCCACTGATAGTCTGGCATTAGCTGTGTCTCCCAAGTATATAATTGTATTTTGGAATAAAAATGGAAAGTGTTCAATGTTTTTATTAAACAAATTTCTACTGTAGCCTTTCAGAAATTCAAAACGAAGTCGACTCTTTTCTGATGAAGATGACAGACAGATAAATACAAGGTCACCCAAAAGAAACCAGAGAGTTGCAATGGTCCCACAGGTATGTGTATCGCTAGTGTTATGTTCCATGTGAAAGGAAGTGATCAATTGCTCAGCATAATAAAGTTTTTTTTTTTTTTTAAGATTTTATTTATTTATTTGCCAGAGACAGAGGGAGAGAGAGCGAGCGAGCACAGGCAGACACAGAGGCAGGCAGAGGCAGAGGGAGAAGCAGGCTCCCTGCCGAGCAAGGAGCCCGATGTGGGACTCGATCCCAGGATCCTGGGATCATGACCTGAGCCGAAGGCAGCTGCTTAACCAACTGAGCCACCCAGGCGTCCCTAAAGTTTGTTTTTTATTATTCTGTTATATTTTGAGTAACAAGTTCTTTTTCTTAAGTCACCACTCCAACTCCGCTCTTATATTAGTCACCTAGAAAGGCCATTAATTATTGATGGACTTTTCCCGGGAGTAGAAAGCCGGTTCTCAGTCTTACAAATGCACACTTTTATTTTTTTTTTTAAAGATTTTTTTTTTTTTTTTTTTTTTAAATTTATTTGTCAGAGAGAGAGCGAGCGAGAGCAAGCATAGGCAGACAGAGTGGAAGGCAGAGTCAGAGGGAGAAACAGGCTCCCTGCGGAGCAAGGAGCCCGATGTGGGACTCGATCCCAGGACGCTGGGATCATGACCTGAGCTGAAGGCAGTTGCTCAACTAACTGAGCCACCCAAGCGTCCCAAATGCACACTTTTAAGCATGAGGAGGAGAGTGGACTTTAAGCAGATAGATTTGGCAATAGGGAATCAGTTTGGAGTTTTGCATGGAAATGAGAGGGGGGAAAGCATTTTACTTTATCACAGAGGAAAGTGTGTTGAAGATTAACTTACCCAAAGGAGGAAACTGTGTAGCATGAAGTCATATCTTCTTTTTAATTTTTGGCATTTTTTTTTCAATAAGAGAATAATTTATTTGATTTCCTCTCATTAGTTTTTTTTTTTTTTTTAAAGATTTTATTTATTTATTTGACAGAGAGAGATCACAAGCAGGCAGAGAGGCAGGCAGAGAGAGAGAGAGGAGGAAGCAGGCTCCCTGCTGAGCAGAGAGCCCGATGCGGGACTCGATCCCAGGACCCCAAGATCATGACCTGAGCCGAAGGCAGCGGCTTATCCCACTGAGCCACCCAGGCGCCCCACCTCTCATTAGTTTTTTAACTTTTTTTGAATTAAAGTAAAATGAACACACAGGGTTATGTTTCAGGTATACAGTGCTATGATTCAACAGTTCTATACATTATTCAGTGCTCATCATAAGTGTACTCTTTAAGGATTTATTTATTCATTTTAGAGAGAGAGAGAGAACAGGGTGGATAGGGGTAGAGGAAGAGGGAAAATCTCAAGCAGACTCTGAGCCGAGCACAGAGCCTGACTCTGGGGCTCAATCCCATAACCCTGAGATCACAACCTGAGCCAAAACCAAGAGTTGGACTCTTAACTGACTGCGCCACCCAGGCGCCTCACGCTAAGTGTACTCTTAATTCCCTTCTCCTAGTTCACCTATCCCCCCCCCACCATCTTCCCTTTAGTAATCACCAATTCTCTGTATTCCAGACTCTGGGGTTGTTTTGTTTTGTTTGTTTCTTTGTTTCTTAAAATCCATGTATGAGTGAAATCGTATTTATCTTTTTCTAATTTATTTCATTTGTCATCATACTCTGTAACATTACCCATGTTGTTGCAAATGGCAAGATTCCATTCTTTTTTATGGCTGAATCGTATTCCATTATGTATATGTATATGTATATGTATATAATATATTCCATATATGCCATCCGTTTATCTATGGATAGACACTTGGGCTGCTTCCATATCTTGTCTATTATAAATAATGCTGCAGTAAACACAGCAATCTGTCTTTTCAGATTAATGTTTTTGTTTTCTTTGAGTAAATAACCAGTAGTAGGATTATTGAATCAGAAGATAATTCTATTTTTAATTTTTTGAATAACCTCCATACTGTTTTCCAGAGTGGCTACACCAGTTTACATTCCCACCAACAGTGCACAAGGGTTCCCCTTTCTCCATGTCCTCGCCAACACTTGTTATTTCCTGTGTTTTTTATTTTAGCCATTCTGACCGGTGTCAGGTAATATAACACTATAGTTTTAATTTGCATATCCTCAGTGATTAGTGATGTTGAACATCTTTTCATGTGTCTGTTGGCTCTTTATAGATCTTCTTTGGAAAAGTGTCAATTCAGATCCTCTGCCTATTTTTCAATTGGGCAGTTGGTTGTTTTTTTTTGTTCGTTTTTTTGGGGGGGGGTGTTGACTTGTATAACTTCTTTTTTAAAATAATTTTTAAAGTAATTCCAGTTTTCTGATTCATTTTATTTATTTTTAAAGATTTTATTTATTTGGGCACCTGGGTGGCTCAGTGGGTTAAAGCCTCTGCCTTCGGCTCAGGTCATGATCTTAGGGTCCTGGGATCAAGCCCTGCAACAGGCTCTCTGCTCAGCAGGGAGCCTGCTTTCCTTCCTCTCTCTCTGCCTAACTCTCTTCCTACTTGTGATCTCTGTCTGTCAAAGAAATAAATAAAATCTTTGGGGGAAAAAAAGGTTTTATTTATTTGAGAGAGCGCACAAGCACTGGGAGGGGAGAGGACAGAGGGAGAAACACTCCCCACGGAGTGGAGAGCCCATTGCGGGACTTGATCCCAGGACTCCGAGATCATGACCTGAGCCAAAGGTAGACACTTAACGACTGAGCCACCCAGCGCCCTAGTTCTTTTTTTTCTTAATTAAAAAAAAAAAAAGAAGTCTGTTTATTTTAGAAAGAGAGTGTGGAGGGTGGGAGGGACACAGGGTGAGGAAGAGTCTAAAGCAGACTCCTGCACTGAGCACAGCACCCAGTTCAGAGCTCAGTCTCATGACCCGGAGGGCACAACCTGAGCCGAAACTGAAAGCTGGACACCCAACCGACTGCACCACCCAGCACCCACCCACCCCCTTTTTTTAACACCCACCCCCCTTTTTTTTAGTATATGTACTGCTGAAGCAAGCACAGCACCCAACCCCTTTTTTAAAAAATTTTTTTAGGGCGCCTGGGTGGCTCATATGGTTGGGTGACTGCCTTTGGCTCAGGCCGTGGTCCTGGAGTCCCAGGTTGGGCTCCCTGCTTGGTGGGGAGACTGGCTTCTCCCTCTGACCTTTCCCCTCTCATGCTCTCTCTCTCTCTTTTCTCTCTCAAATAAATAGGTAAAACCTTGGATTGGCAGGCAAAGGGGGAGGGAGAAGAACCCTGAGATGATGACCCAAGCTGAAGGCAGATGCTTAACTGGCCAAGCCACCCAGGCATCCCTTTTTTTTTTTTTTTTAAATATTTTATTTATTTATTTGACAGAGAGAGATCACAAGTAGGCAGAGAGACAGGCAGAGAGAGAGGAGGAAGCAGGCTCCCTGCTGAGCTGAGAGCCCGATGCGGGACTCGATCCCAGGACCCTGAGATCATGACCTGAGCCAAAGGCAGGGCTTAACCCACTGAGCCACCCAGGCGCCTCCTTTTTTTTTTTTTTTAATTAAAAATATATTCATTTATTTATTTTAGACTTGTATAAGTTCTTTATATATTTTGGCTATTAACCCCTTTTTGCTTTTTTTTTTTAAAGGTTTATTTATTTATTTATTTGACAGAGATCTCAAGTAGGCAGAGAGGCAGGCAGAGAGAGAGGAGGAAGCAGGCTCCCTGCTGAGCTGAGAGCCCGATGCGGGACTCAATCCCAGGACCCTGGGATCATGACCTGAGCTGAAGGCAGAGGCTTTAACCTACTGAGCCACCCAGGCGCCACCCCCCCCTTTTGGCATCTTAAAAATATCATAGTAGACATGTGAGAATCAAAGAAAAGGATGAAAATTTTATAAGGAAAATATTATTTTCAAGAATAGTACAACTTTTCTCATGTCAAATTTATTTTTTTAAAACATCTTTTTTTTAAGACTTTATTTATTTATTTGACAGAGAGAGAGAGAGATCACAAGTAGGCAGAGAGGCAGGCAGAGAGAGGGAGAAGCAGGCTCCCTGCTGAGAAGAGAGCCTGATGTGGGGCTTGATCCCAGGGCCCTGGGATCATGACCTGAGCTGAAGGCAGAGGCTTAACCCACTGAGCCACCCAGGCGCCCTCTCCTGTCAAATTTATAATACCTGATAAAATTATTGCCTACGTCCCTTTCATTTGTTTCCAAAAGTGGTATAAATTATCCAGTAGGAGGGGTCGTAGTAAAGGTGATTTTTCTGTACCAAGGATTTGGCACTTAATAAATTAAAGGCGTAACCAGCAATATTTATAGCAATAGTTAAATAAATAACCACTGTTTCTTGTATTGACTTTAGAAGTGTTGTATTATTAGAATAATTTGGATGTCTTAAGTTTGGATTTTATTTATTTGTATTTTTTTAAAAGATTTTATTTATTTATCTATTTATTTATTTATTTATTTGACATTCAGAGATCACAAGTAGGCAGAGAGGCAGGCAGAGAGAGAGGGGAAGCAGGCTCCCCGCTGAGCAGAGAGCCCAGTTCCGGGCTGGATCCCAGGACCCTGGGTTCATGACCTGAGCCAAAGGCAGAGGCTTTAACCCACTGAGCCACCCAGGTGCCCCTATTTTAAAGATTTTATTTATTTCTTTGACACAGAGAGGGAGTGAGTGAGCACAAGCAGGGAGGGGCTGAGGCAGAGGGAGAAGCCAACTTTCCTCTGAGCAAGGAGCCCAATGTGGTATCTCGATCTCAAGACCCTGGGATCATGACCTGAGCCTTAGCAGATGCTTAACTGACTGAGCCACCCAGGCGCCCCTCCCCTTTATTTATTAGGAAATTTTTCAAACCTACAGAAAATTGGTCTTGATGACTGTGAACCCATCCTGCCCCATCTCTGTCCACTGTCCTTCCCCCAGGCGCATCATTCCTTCTGGACCTAGTTTGCAAAGTGCTTTCTGCTTCCCAGCCATACGGAACAGATACAAATAAGACAAACATGATATGAGACTCCTTCAAATATGTGAAAAGTTTTTGGGGACGCCTGGGTGGCTCAGTTGGTTAAGCAGCTGCCTTCGGCTCAGGTCATGATCCCAGTGTCCTGGGATCGAGTCCCACATCGGGCTCCTTGCTCGGCGGGGAGCCTGCTTCTCCCTCTGTCTCTGCCTGCTATTCTGTCTGCCTGTGCTCGCTCTCGCTCCTTCTCTCTCTCTGACAAATAAATAAAATCTTTAAAATATATATATATATGTGAAAAGTTTTTATATCCTATGAGTTTTCTCTTTTCTTCTTTTAACATACCTATTTCTTTCTATCTTCATTTATATGACATGGCTTGTTCCCTTCCCCTTCTAATCCCAATCTGCTGTATTCTGTGGGTTTCTTTAAGGAGCCCTGTCCGGAGCTGACTAATTGTAAAAACCAACTTTTATTGAGTACTTAGTGTGTGCCAGATTCTGTTTTTTGGTTCTTTTTTTTTAAATTTTAAAGATTTTTATTTATTTATTTGACAGGCAGAGATCACAAGTAGGCAGAGAGGCAGGGAAGCAGGCTTCCCGCTAAGCAGAGAGCCCAGTGTGGGGCTCGATCCCAGGACCCTGGGATCATGACCTGAGCTGAAGGCAGAGGCTTTAACCCACTGAGGCACCCAGGTGCCCCCAGATTCTGTTTTAAGCACTGCGTATATGTGACTTTGATTTAGTCTTTGGCAACTGATGACCTAGGCTATGGCCTTATTTCCCATTTTCAGCTGAGGAAACAGACAGAGGCAAGTAACCTGCTCCCCATCCCAAAGCTGGCAGGTGAAGGCTGACACACAGATGACCTGCAGCCTGTCTCTGGGTCTCCTTTTTTCTGTTGTCCTAACAGCTTTATTTTTATTTTTTTTTTTTAAGAGTTATTTATTTTAGGGCAAGTGGCAGCGGGTTGGGGGGAGGTTGGGGGCAGGGAGCAGAGGGATAGGGGAAGTGGACTCCCTGCTGAGCACAGAGGCTGCTATGGGACCTCAGTCTCACAACCCTGAGATCATGACCCCAGCCGAAGACAAGAGTCAGATTCCCAACGAACGGAGCCACCCAGGCATCCCTGGTCTATATTTTCTGCCAACAATACATCATAGTGTCCATTTTCCCAAATGCTTGCCAGTTCAGTATATGAACAAACATGTAGGTTGTTGCCAATCTGGTATTCACATCTCCCTGGTTCTAGGTAGCATTCTATTGATGAGTGATGTCGAGGTATTTTTCATGTATGTTTAAAAATGATTTCTATCCTGTAGATTTTTTTTTTTCCTATTTTCTGTTAGATTCTTGGTCATTTTCTTATTCATTTGTAAGAGTTTTGTATATAATTAAGAATATTAGGCCTTTGGTTGCTTATATTGGTTGTAATTTTTTTTAGCTTATAGTTTGGCTTTTGACCTTGTTTCTGTATTTTTACCATGTAGAATTGAAAAAAACTTAAGGTCAAAACTGTCTTTGCTTTTATGACTTCTTGGTTTATACTTACTCAGAAAGATCTTTCCTAGTCTAAAATTTGTACTTTTTGAATTCACTCAAATTAGTTTCTTTTTTTTTAACGCTTTAATTTTCAATCCATCTGGAATTTATTTTGGAGTTAAGAGTGAGGTAATACTGCAACCTTGTTTGTTTGTTGTGTGTGTGTGTGTGTGTCTCCCCACCTCCCACCCCCAGGACTACTTAGTTGTCCTGATAACATTGAGTGAGTAATCTTTATACATTGATTTAAAATGCTGCCTGTATCACAAGTTAAATTCCTATATGTATTTAGGATTATTTCTAGACTTTGAGTCTATCTATGTCTAGTATGTCTCTGTATGTGCTAGTGTCAAATTATTTTAATGTGACTTTATGTAGTGTTTTAACATCTGGTAAGACATTATTACATATCCTTTTAAAAATTTTTTATTTATTTTATTTTTTATTTTTTAATTTATTTGACAGAGATCACAAGTAGGCAGAGAGGCAGGTGGGAGTGGGGAGCAGGCTCCCTGCTCAGCAGAGCCAGACATAAGGCTCAATCCCAGGACCCTGAGATCACCACCTGAGCCAAAGGCAGAGGCTTAACCCACTGAGCCACCCAGGTGCCCTTTCCTAAGTATTCTTGCACATTTATTTTTCCATAGGTACTTTAGAATCATCTTGGCTAGGAAAAAATCCTGTTAGGATTTTTCTTGGCATTGTGCTAATATTATGAATAAATTTATGCTGTGTGTCATAGTTGTAGCATTGAAACTCTCTATCCAAGAACTGGTTTTAGTTCCGTTTAATTCAAGCCTTGTTGTCCCTCTGTGGACTTCAAAATATTTTCCCATGTTGATCTTGAACATTTATTAAGTGTATTCCTGGGTTTTTGATACTTTTGTGCTTGTCATTTTGGCTTTCATAAACAGGATATATCTTCTGTTCTACTGTAACTAACTCTTACTTATACAGAGAAAAGAGGTGTTTTTTTTAAGATACTGATTTTTGTATGTCGACTTTGTATTTGCCCACTTTATTCAATTCTCTTACTATTTTATTTCATTTTTTAAAAGATTTTATTTTTTTAATTTGTCATACAGAGATCACAAGTAGGCAGAGAGGCATGCAGAGAGAGAGGGGGAAGCAGGCTCCCTGCTGAGCAGAGAGCCCGATGTGGGGCTCCATCCCAGGACCCTAAGATCATGACTTGAGTCGAAGGCAGAGGCTTAACCCACTGAGTCACTCAGGCACCCCAGTTCTCTTACTATTTTAAATGGTTAGGTTGTTTTCTTTTTCTTTTTTTTAAGATTTTATTTATTTGACAGAGATACTGGGAGAGGGAACACAAGCAGGGGAGTGGGAGAGGGAGAAGCAGGCTTCCTGCTGAGCAGGGAGCCCAATGCAGAGCTTGATTCCAGGACTCTGGGATCCTGACCTGAGCTGAAGGCAGACGCTTAGTGACTGAGCCACCCAGGCACCCCTGTTTTCTTGAGTTTTCAAGGACAGTCATATCATCCGGAAATAATGATTTTGTTTTCTCTTCTTATTGGATAATTCCATCAAAACAATGTTAAAAATTGTAGTGATTGTCAACATCTTGGTCACATTCCTCACTTTAATGACAATGTTTTTAGTATTTTAGCATTGAATATGATAATGACTTTTGGATTGGAATGAGGAGAAATAAATTTTTTTTTTTAAGGGTTCAACAACGCATGATTTTTATTCTCTTGCTTCTGAAAGCTTGTATCAAAAATATATATATATTAAACCAAGGAAAATAACCGAAGATTTATGGGCTTCTTGTGCTTTGAAAACGGGAAGGGGAAAAAAAATGGTAGCCACTAATTTGCTCAGACACAGCACGCTTAGTGGTCCTGTATTTTTAAATTTTTAAGAATGGTTTTTAAGTGAAAGGGAAAACATCCACTGCCACTTTCCAGAATTTAAACAAAGGGCAGTAGACATTCTTTACACCCAAATAAAACTATGGCAGTTCACATGTGACCAAGGTGAATGTAGAATGGAGATGCTCTAAACATGGCTAGGACTCTTAGCAAAACTAACACACTAAAATCATATGATTATATTTTGAAAGAAAATGCACAAAAACCAAATAGAAATTTTGAGATTTTTTTCATTTGAAGATAAATCTTAATGCTATTAAATTCAGAAGTATGCTAATTTAAATACCCAATTCTATTTATCTAAAACACACATTGCAAACATACAAATTATCTATTCTCTCCACATGTCAGAGCCCATTCATTTCATGGTTTGGAAATGCAGAGAATAGATTCCCCTTAAACTGCAAGTCAGCAGGTGTTTCTTTACAGTTAACTTTAGCAAAATTCATACAAAATAGTAATTGACAATGATCTTCTTTACTTGTTAACTCACAAGGAAACACCTTCAAAACTGCATTTTGTTGAAGTTTCTGTACTAAAATGTAGAAAAACTGAACTATACAAATATTGAAAAGTTAAAAATTCCTTAATTTTTTATTCCTGGTATCACTACCATAATTTACAGGGCAATATACCTGATGTAATGAAAAAGAAAAAGACAAAGCTACAACAGATAAAAGACCTCAGGAATGTACATCTAATTGACACTACATTGCATTAATCAATAGCTGCACTTTTTGCAAACTGTGGCTATGACAGTCCTGAACAAGAAGGGTTTCCTGTTTAAGCTGCAGTAACTTTTCTGACTATGGATCATCGTTCCTTCTGTGGCAGATTTTTATAGTTCCTCTAATGCATTTGGGACGACGGTCTCAAAGTAAGCTGCAGCTTTCCTGACAACTCCTCGCTCTCTCTCCTGCTAAGAACTGTAGCCCTTTTCTTCTGAAAATTTTTTAGAACCTTCTGCTACCATATCCACCACTTCCACCACCAGAGCCATAACCACCACCATAGGGACTGCCCGAGCTTCTTCCACCAAAACTGCCCCCCTTCATGGGTCCATAATTTGATTGCTGTTGTCCACTATAATTTCCAAAATCATTATAGTTACCACCTCCAAAGTTTCCTCCTTAATTATAACCATCATATCCTCCACTACCACCTCCATATCCACCTCCTTGGTTTCCATATCCTGGTCCACCACCACCATAGCCTCCTCTACTACTGTAACCAGGACCACCACCATAGTTGCCACCATCACCTCCAAATCCATTATATCCACCATCACCTCCTCCATAACTACCTCTGCTGCCACCACCACCACCACCGTAGCCTCCTCTTCCACCAAAGTTTCCACCACGGCCAAAGTTACCACCACCTCCAAAGTTCCCTCCATGACCCATGAAGTTGCCAGATCCACCTCCATGACCTCTTTGTGATCCAGCAGACTGCATTTCTTGTTTAGAAAGGGCATTTTTCACTTCTCAATTATGCCCATTAATAGTATTTCTGAACAACAATTTTATCAACTGTATCATGATCATCAAAAGTTACAAAAGCAAATCCTCTCTTTTTTCCACTCTGCCTGTCTTCCATAACTTCTATGGTTTCAATCTTGCCATACTTTTCAAAGTAGTCTCTCAAATTATACTCTTCTGTATCTTCTTTAATACCACCAACAAAAATTTTCTTCACTGTTAGATGGGCACCAGGCTTTATAAAATCCTCTCTAGAAACAGCTTTCTTTGGTTCCACTACACGCCCATCAACCTTGTGTGGTCGGGCACACATTGCTGCATTCACCTCTTCAACACAAGAGTAAGTCACAAAACCAAAACCCCTGGAATGTTTTGTTTGGGGGTCTCTCATCACCACACAATCTGTAAGTGTACCCCATTTTTCAAAATGTTCTCTTAAACGATCATCTGTAGTTTCAAAGCTCAAACCACCAATAAACAGTTTTCTCAACTGCTCTGGTTCCTTTGGATCATGGCCCTCCATTTTGAGACCAGACTCGCCTCTTCCAACTCGAGTTCAATCAGGAGAAATAAATTTTATAGGTTAAGAAGGTATCCATCTATTTTTGTTTTCTTGGTCAGTAGAGCTAAAGGTCTGTCAGTTTTGTTGATATTTTCAAAGAACTCTTGGCACCTGGGTGGCTCAGTCAGTTAAATGTCTGCCTTCAGTTCAGGTCATGATCCCGGGGTCCTGGGATTGAGTCCCGCTTTAGGCTCCCTGCTCAGCAGGGAGTCTGCTTGTCCCTCTCCCTCTGCCCCTCCCCCTGCTCTCTCCTGTGCACTCTCTCTCTCTCAAATAAATGAATAAAACTTAAAAAAAAAAAAAAGAAATTTTCTTTTTAGGATTTTATTTACTTATTTGAAAGAGAGAGCACAAGTGGGAGAGGAGCAGGCAGAGGGAGAAGCAGGTTCCCTGCTGAGCAAGGAGTCTGATGAGGGGCTCCATCCCAGGACCCTGGGATCATAATCTGAGCTGAAGGCAGCCACTTAACCAACTGAGCTACCCAGGCGCCCCTAAAAAAAATTTTGTTTTCATCATTTTGTCTCTTATTTTTCTATTTCACTTATCTCTGCTTTAATTTTTATTTCCTTCTTTCTACTTGCATTGGGTTTTCTTTGCTCTTTTTTTTCTAGCTTCTTATTCTTAAGAAGAACAGGTTATTTATTTGAGATCTTTGTCTTTTTCTAATATAGGCATTTACCTAATAAACTAACCCCTCTCCTGCCTCCCCTACCCCAGGCACTGCTTTAACTGTATCATTTAACTTTTGACATATTGTATATTTTTAGTCATTCTGTCTAATTCTGTTGAGTTTTTGTTAATGAATATTGAATTTTATCCAGTATCTTTAGCACCAGTAGAGGTGACCACATGATTTTTATTGTTTTTATTCATTAATAATGACAGTCTCAGTAATTTTCTAATACTGGACCACCCTTTCGTTCTGGACACAAATTCCACCTGATTGTGTTGTATTCTTTTGATGTTCTGATGATGTTTATCCGGTACCTTTTTTAAAAGCTTTTAAAAATTTGACAGAACATTATATGTTTCAGGTACACAACATAATGATTTGATATTTGTATACATGATGAAATGACCACATTAAGTATATAGTTAACATCTGTCACCACAGTTACAAACTTTTTTTCTCATGAAAAGAACCTTTAAAATCTGTTAGCAACTTCTATTTTTTATTTTTTTAAAGATTTTATTTATTTGACAGAGACACAGCAAGAGAGGAACACAAGCAGGGGGAGTGGGTGAGGGAGAAGAAGGCTCCCTCCCCATTGAGCAGGAATCCCAATGCAGGGCTCGATCCCAGGACCCTGGGATCCCGACCTGAACCAAAGGCAGACACTTCACCAACTGAGCCCCCCCCTCCCCGCGCCCCTGTTGGCAACTTTTAAATATGCAATACAACATACACTGTAGTCACCATGCTGTGCATTACATCCCCACAACATAATGACTTTGTAAGTTTGTACCTTTTGACCCCTTTCAACTCATTTTACTCCTTCCTTCCCAGCAACCACCAGTCTGCTCTCTGTATTTATGAGTTTGCATTGTGTATTGTATGTTTTTTTGTTGTTTGTTTGCTTTGGTCTGTTTTGTTTCTCAGGGGAGGTTTTTTGTTTTCCTCTGACTATTTCACTTAGCATAATGCCCTCACGGCCCATTCATATTACTGCAAACAGCAAGGTTTCATTCCTTTTTTATAGCTGAATGATATTCTAGTGTGTGTGTGTGTGTGTGTGTGTGTGTGAGAGAGAGAGAGAGAGTGTGTGTGTGTGTGTGTGTGAATGTATGTATATGTATATGTATATATATACCACATCCTCTTTACCCATTCATCCATTAATGAACACTTAGGTTGCTTCCATGTCTTGACTGTTATAAATAATACTTCAGGAGCATTGGCATGCAGATATCTTCTCAAGTTAGTGTTTTTGTTTGCTTCAGATAAATTCCCAGCAGTGGAATTATTGAATTATAAGGTAGTTCTATTTTTAATTATCTGAGGATCCTCCTTACTGTATTCCACGGTGGCCTCACCAATTTACATTCCCACCAACACTGCATGAGGGTTCCCTTTTTTCCACATTTGCACCAACACTTGTTATTTCTTAACCTTTTGATTCTAGTCATTGTGAAAGGTATGAGGTGATATCCCATTTTGGATTTGCATTTCCCTGATGAGTGGCTGAGCACCTTTTCATGCACCTGTTGGCCATCTATATGTCTTTGGGAAGATGTCTCTTCAGATACTTTGCCCATTTTTTAATTGGATTGGTTTTTTACTCTTGAGTTGTATGAGTTTTTATATATTTTGGATACTAACTGTCAAATTTACAATTCACAGATATTTTTACCTATTCTGTAGATTGCCTTTTCATGTTGTTGATGTTTTTTTCTGCTGTGCAGAAGGTTTTTAGTTTGGTGTAGCCCCACTTTTAATTTTTCTTTTCTTTTTTTTTTTTGGATGCCTTTGCTTTTGGTGTCAAAAAAATCATCACCAAGACCAGTGTCTAGGAGCTAACCACTTATATATTTTCCTAGATTTTATGGTTTCAGGTCTTAACATTTAAGTCTTTAATCTCTTTTTTTTTCAGATTTTATTTATTTATTTGACAGACAAAGATCACAAGTAGGCAGAGAGGCAGGCAGAGTGGGGTGTGGGAAAGCAGGCTTCCCACTGAGCAGAGACCCCCGCCCCCAACGTGGGGCACGATCCCAGGACCCTGAAAGCATGACCTGAGCTGAAGCAGAGGCTTAACCCCACTGAGCCACCCAGGTGCCCCTAATCTATTTTTTTAAATTTATTTTTTCTTATATTTTTAGAGAGGGAGAGGAGCCCACGTGGCACTTGATCTCATGATCCTGAGATCATGACCTGGGCCAAAGTCAAAGTTGGATGCTTAACTGACTGATCCACCCATGGGCCCCAAGTCTTTAGTATAGTTTTGTGTATAGTGTAAGATACTGTCTAGTTTTATTCTTTTGTATGTGACAGTCCGGTTTTCCCAACACCATTTATTAAAGATATCCTTTCTTCATTGTATATTCTTGCCTCCTTTGTTGTAAATTAATTGACCACATATGCATGCGTTTATTTCTGGGCTCTCTATTCTGTTTTATTGATCTGTGTATCTGCTTTTGTTAATATGATACTATTTTGATTACTATAGCTTGTAATGTAGTTTGAAATTAGGGAGCTTGATGCCTCCAGCTTTGTTCTTCATTCTCAACATTGCTTTGGGTATTTGGGATTTTTGTGCTTCCATACAAATTTTAGGATGTTCTACTTCTGTGAAAAATTGGAATTTTCATAGGAATTGCATTGAATTTTAGATTGTTTTAGATAATATGGCAAGGTCCTGGGATTAAGCCCTGCCTTGGGCTCCCTGCTCAGCACAGAGTTTGCTTCTCCCTCTCCCACCCTCTCGCCCCCGACTCGTGGGGTCTCTCTCTTCCAGATAAATAAAATCTTAAAAAATAAATAAATAAAAGGGCACCTGGGTGGCTCAGTGGTTTAAAGCCTCTGCCTTTGGCTCAGGTCGTGATCCCAGGTTCCTGGGATCAAGCCCTGTGTTGGGCTCTCTGCTCGGCAGGGAGCCTGCTTCCTCCTCTCTCTCTGCCTGCCTCTCTGTCTACTTGCGATCTCTGTCTGTCAAATAAATAAATAAAAATCTTTTTAAAAAGAGGGGGGCGCCTGGGTGGCTCAGTTTGTTGAGCCACTGCCTTCGGCTCAGTTTGGGGTCCCAGAGTCCTGGGATCCCGTTGTCGGGCTCCCGGCTCTGCAGGTGGTCTCGGTCTGCTTCTCCCTCTGACCTCCCCTCTCATGTTCTCTCTTTCTCTCTCTCTCTCTCAAAAAAATAAATAAAATCTTTAAAAAACAAAGTCATGCAAACAAGTGATATTTTTTGACATTTTCTTTTATTATCCTTCGGTAGATTTTATCTGCTTATGCTGTCTTTATAAAAATAGTTGGGAAGTGAGGTGCCTGGGTGGCTGACGTTGAGCGTCTGCCTTCTGCTGGGGTCATGATCCCAGGGTCCAGAGATCCAGCCGGGCATCTGCCTCCCTGCTTGGCGGGAGGCCTGCTTCTCCCTCTCCCACTCCCCCTGTTTGTGTTCCCTTTTTCACTGTCTCTCTGTCAAATAAATAAATAAAATCTTAAAAAAAAAAAAAGTTGGGAAGCTCTCTCTTTTTTTTTTTCATTGAATTAAAACATTTTAATAGCATTGGTGCTGTGATTGATACAGAATTCACTGGTGAAAACTTCTGGGCCTGGTGGTTGTTCGTTTGCATTTTCTCTCTCTGTCACAATTACCTTCTTTTTTTTTTTTTTTTTAAGATTTTATTTATCTATTTGAGATTTTATTTATCTATTTGAGATAGAGCATGAGAGGGGAGAAGGTCAGAGGGAGAAGCAGACTCCCCATGGAGCTGGGAGCCCAATGTGGAACTCCATCCCAGGACTCGGGGATCATGACCTGAGCTGAAGGCAGTTGCTTAACCAACTGAGGCACCCAGGAGTCCACAATTACCTTCTTCCTATGTACTTAAATTGAAATTGTATCTCAGTGTAAACATGGTGGGGGCAAATGATTTCACCTTCCTTGGAGGCTTTACCTTTATAAGAAATACTCAGAATGTTTATTAAATAACAAAATAATTTATGCTGTTGTATCTTTTTTGAGCACTTAATGATAATCTGCCTTTTTACAAATGTATTTGACATTATGGATGTTCATTTTTACCTGATGAACCTGTAATTAATGTCTGTTTTTTTTATTGTATAGAAATTTACAGCAACAATGTCCACACCAGACAAGAAAGCCTCACAGAAGATTGGTTTCCGATTACGCAACCTCCTCAAGCTTCCCAAAGCACATAAATGGTGCATATATGAATGGTTCTACTCAAATATAGATAAGTATGTATCATGGTTTACGTCGTGGATGTCACCTGAACCAGAAATTCTCAAACATTATAAGCTGTTTTGTTTTCTGTAGGTCTGTTTTGATTCTTTTTTTCCCCGATTTTTTTTTCTTCATTCTACTTTGAGCCATATCCATTCCTCACAGTTTGCTTTTCTCCTTCTCCTTTCACAGAAGTGGTTATATATTTTTGTGAAAACTCAAATGAAAATATAATCCGTATTATAATTTACAAAGGCCATGGAGTAGAGAGGCTTTAGAACAGAGTTCCCATATTTATAATGAACAAGAAAGGTTTTTCCTTTTATTTTTTTTAAGTTATTTATTTATTTATTTATTTATTTATTTTAGAGCATAAGCGGGGAGAGAGGAAGGGGGAGAGGCAGACTCCCTGCTGAACAGGGAGCCCGATGCAGAGCTTGATCCCAGGACCCCGGATAACCTGAGCTGAAATGAAGAGTCGGATGCTTAACTGACTAAGCCACCCAGGCACCCCTAGACAAGATGTGTTTTATACATCTTGGGATTTTATTTTATTTTTTAAAAGATTTTATTTATTTATTTGACAGAGATCACAAGTAGGCAGAGAGGCAGACAGAGAGAGAGGAGGAAGCAGGCCCCCTGCTGAGCAGAGAGCCTGAAGTGGGGCTCGATCCCAGGACCCTGGGATCATGACCTGAGCCGAAGGCAGTTGCTTGACCCACTGAGCCACCCAGGCGCCCCTCTACATCTTGAGATTTTTTTTTTTTTTTTTTTTTTAAAGATTTTATTTATTTATTTGAGAGAGAGACAGTGAGGGAGAGAGCATGAACGAGGAGAAGGTCAGAGGGAGAAGCAGACTCTCCATGCCGCTGGGAGCCCGATGTGGGACTCGATCCCAGGACTCCGGGATCATGACCTGAGCCGAAGGCAGTCGTCCAACCAACTGAGCCACCCAGGCGTCCCTACATCTTGAGATTTTAAATGCTAGTATGTTGGTAGAGAAGCAGTTACTAATGGTACAAATGATTCAGTAAAATATTTAGAATAGTCTTTCTTTTCTCTTTCTTTTTTTTCTTTTCTTTTTTCTTTTTTTAAGGATTTTATTCATTTATTTGAGAGCAAGAGAGAGAGAAAACCAAGACAGGGGAGGGGCAGAGGGAGAGGGAGAAGCAGACTCCCCTTTGAGCAGGGAGCCCAATGCCAGGACCCTGGGATCATGACCTAATCCTGGAGAGGCCTACAGTTTTCTAAAATTGATTTAATCTCAAGGAGGACTCCATGGTGTTGGTATTACCTTTGGGAAAAAATAAATTGTAGCTAACATTGTTTGTCCTCACTGGATATAAGGACAGTGCTAGGATATACGAGGATGTACTCATACATGAGATTTAGCAAAAATCAGTGTCTCCTGGAATCTCCAGCACAGTCAGTATTTCTTGAGTAACTTGTATACATTGGTTGTTTCACAGATATAACACTTTTAGTTTTAGCTTTGAATTTGTGCCTATTTTCTTTTTTTTAATTTTCTTTTTTAAATTTATTTATTTGACAGAGAGAGAAAGAGATCACAACGAGGCAGAGCAGCAGGCAGAGAGAGAGGGGGAAGCAGGCTCCCTGCTGAGCAGAGAGCCTGATGTGAGACTTGATCCCAGCACCCTGAGATCATGACCTGAGCCAGAGGCAGAGGCTTAACCCATTGAGCCACCCAGGCGCCCTTTGTGCCTGTTTTGTATATGTTCTGGGCAGAAGTGAAAGATGGCACTTGGTGTTGAGTATAATGCTGAAAATTAGAAAGCATATTTTGAAATTTATGACCCTGAAGTAACTTATCATGTCTTAACCATTAAAATACCATTTCTGTTTTATAGGCCACTGTTTGAAGGTGATAATGACTTCTGTGTGTGTCTGAAGGAATCCTTTCCGAATTTAAAAACAAGAAAGTTAACAAGAGTAGAATGGGGAAAAATCAGGCGCCTTATGGGAAAACCACGGAGGTAAAAATAATATTTTTATTAAAAATGAAATCAGTAATTTAGTTTGTAGTGTAATTACCACATTGATTCTTTTTCATCATCACAAAGACTAGTACTGAGACACTCTTTTTCAGAATAATTATATCTTAAATATATCCTGTTAACCAGCTTTCAGGTAGGTGCTTTTTATACCTATGCATCTTAAATATACAATTCCATTTTTGTTCAAATTACAGGCTTTGTATATAATTTTCTTACATTGTCTATGCCCACTATGTTCCATAAAATATTTTATTTATTTTTTAAAAAGATATTATTTATTTATTTGACAGAGATCACAAGTCAGCAGAGAGGCAGGCAGAGTGAGAGGGGGAAGCAGGCTCCCTGCTCAGCAGAGAGCCCAATGTGGGGCTCGGTCCTAGGAACCTGAGATAATGACCTGAGCTGAATGCAGAGGCTTAACCCACTGAGCCACCCAGGTGCCCCCAAAAAATACTTTAAAAGGGCACTAGAAAATATAGCTGATCCTTTAACAATGTGTGGGATTAGGGATGCCAACCCTGCAGTCAGAAATCTACATAAAACTTTTGACTCTCCAAAAACCTAACTACTAGTAGTTTGTTATTTACTGGAAGCCTTACTGATAACATAAACAGTTACACATATTTTGTATGTCATGTATATTATATACTGTGTTTTTACAATAAAGTAAGCTAGAGAATAGAACATGGTATTGCGAAGATTGTAAGGAATGGAATATATGTTTACAGTACCGCACTGCATTTGTCAAAAAAAAACCCCGTGTATAAGTGGATGTGGGCGGTTACATCCATGTTTTTCAGGAGGTAACAATATTTAATGAGGCTCTCAGGGTATCCCTACATTGTTATTATCCTTTTAAAAACTGTTTATCACTGCAAAAGCCTTCTTACAACTGCGTGTCTTACTTTATATAAAAACAGGATAAGGGGGTAGGAGAAATAAGTGAAGGGGATCAAAAGGTACAGACTTGCAGTTATAAAAGTAAGTCCTGAAGTGTAGTGGACAGTGTGATGACTACAGTTAATAATACTGTAACATGTATTTGAAAATTGCTGACCGTGGGTCTTAAAAGTTCTCATCCCAAGGAAAAAAATGTTCTAACTACATATGGTGTCAGATGTTAACAAGACTTAGTGCAGTGGTCATTTCACAATATATACAAATACTGAATCCCACTGTTTTACACCTGAAGGTTACATAGAGTGTTATATGTCTACTATACCTCAATAAAATAAAAACACAGGTTATCTCAAAAAAACAAATCCCCAGAAAGAAAAATCAAGTCAACCTATCCGATATGTTATTTTCTGATAATTACTTTTCATGTGAAATGACTTTTCCTTTTACAGTGATATCTTGCTTTCTAACACATTGGAGAACCTGATATGACTTTTGAGTGAAGTTTTGGAATCTGTTAGATTATTAGTTCTCATATAACATCTCTCTGCCTAGTAAAATCAGGTACAAGACTTTCTCAGTTTATTTAAAAAATTTTTTTAAAAGATTTTATTTATTTATTTATTTGACAGAGAGAGACAGTGAGAGAGGGAACACAAACAGAGGGAGTGGGAGAGGGAGAAGCGGGCCTCCCGCCCAGCAGGGAGCCCAACGTGGGGCTTCATCCCAGGACCCTGAGATCATGACCTGAGGTGAAGGCAGATGCTTAATGACTGAGCTACCCAGGTACCCAAGACTTTTTCACTTTAGATGGTGCAAAAATCCAAAAAATGACTAGGGCAAGTAGAAACAATTTAATTTTAATGATTTCTGTAGATAGTGATGAAATGCAAGGAGAACCTTTAATTGAACTGATAATATTTTATTTCTGTTTTAACACATGACGTTGCTGATGATGTTTTTAATAGTTCCCTCATTTACAAGAATGTGGGCGTGTTACACACACACACAAACACACACTGGATATTACCATAAAAAGAATGAAATCTTGCCATTTGCAACAACGGGAATGGATCTTGAGTGTATTATGCTGAGTGGAATAAGTCAGACAAAGAAAGACAAAATCATATGATTCACTCATGTATAGAAACTAAAAGAAGAAAAGGGGCACCTGGGTGGCTAGGTCAGTTGAGCGTCTGCCTTTGACTCAGGTCATGATCCCAGGAGAGCCCTGAATTAGGCTTTCTGCTCAGCAGGGAGCCTGCTTCTCGCTCTCCCTCTACTGCTCCCCCTGCTTGTGCTATCTCACTTGCTCTATCAAATAGGTAGATAAAATCTTTAAAAAAGAAAAAAAGAAAGAAAATGGAAAAAAAGGTCAAAAAATTTTTTAAAAACCTCTTAAATACAGAGCACAAACTGGTGGTTACCTGAGGGGAGGTGGGTGAAATAAGTACAGGGAATTAAGAGGTATAAAATTCTGGTTATAAAAAGAATAATTTGGGTGCCTCGGTGGCTCAGTGGGTTAAGCCTCTGCCTTCAGCTCGGGTCGTGGTCTCAGGGTCTTGGGATCAAGGCCCACATTAGGCTCTCTGCTCGGTGGGGAGCCTGCTCCCTCCTCTCTCTCTGTCTGCCTCTCTGCCTACTTATGATCTTTCTCTCTGTCAAATAAATAAATAATTGTAAAAAAAAAATAATAATTCATGGAAATGAAAAAAAAAGCACAGCATAGGGAATAGTCAATAATATTGTAATAACATTTCGTGGCAGGTTTTGACTGCATTTATTTGGTCAGTATTGAATGGTGTAGAAAAATTGTCAGCTCCTTACGTTGTACACCTGAAACTAATATAATGCCGGGTATCGTTTTCATGTCAATGAAAAAAATACAAAAAAGTATAAACCCAATTAACAAATTCCTAAATGATTTGAATGGATGCTTCACCAAAGATGTAAGGATATCAAATAAATACTAGAGAAAGTAGTCAATATTTGATCAATAGAAAAATGCAAATGAACCCATAATGTCTAAAATTTACAAGATTAAGGGTGCCTGGGTGGCTCAATTTTTTTTTTAGAGAATTTTAGGTTCACAACAAAATTGAGAGAACAATAGAGACATTTCTTATATACTCCCTGCCCTCAGAGATGCACAGCCTTCCCCCTATTGGTATGTTCCACCGCAGTGATACATTGTGAAAGTTGATGAGTCTATATCAGTTTATCATAATCCCCTAAATCCATGGTTTACATTAGGGTTTACTCTTAGTATTGTTATCTGTAGGTTTTGAAAAATGTATAATGACATAGATCTATCATTATAATGTCATATACAGTATTTTTACTGCTCTGATAATCTTTTATGCTCCACTTATTCCTTTTTCTCCCTAGGGCCCCAACTCCTGGCAACTGCTGGTCATTTTGACTGTCTCCAGGGTTTTGCATTTTCCAGAATGTCATATGTTGGAATCATACCATATGTGGCCTTTTCAGATTGGCCTCTTTCACTTAGTAATATGCATTTCAGGTTCCTCTGTATCTTTTCATGGCTTGATAGTTCATCCTTTTTAGTGCTGAATAATATTCCATTGTCTGAATATACTCCTCTATTTTTTTATCCACTCACTAAGAGACATTTTGGTTGCTTCGAAGTTTTGCCAGTTATGAGTAAACTGGTGTAAACATCCATGGTAATGTTTTGGTGTGGACATAAGTTTTTAGCTCATCTGGGTAGATACCAAGAGTATGGTTGCTGGATTGTATGATAAGACTGTATAGTTTTATAAGAAACCACCAAACTCTCTTCCAAGGTGTCCACGCCATTTTGCATTCCCACAAGAATGAACAAGAGTTTCTGTTGTTCCACATCCTTGCCAACATTTGGTGTTGTCTGTGTTCTAGATTTTGGTCATTCTAATAGATTTGTAGTAATGTCTCACTTTATTTATATTTCCCTAATGACATAGTATGGTGAGCATCAAAGTGGCTTGTCATCTGTATATCATCTTTGGTAATATTTGACTTCTTTTGTTTCTTAAAAGGTTAAACATGCACTGACCATATGACCTCGCCATTCTATTTCTAGGTGTTTAGTTAAGAGAAATTAAAGCATATATTTATACAAAAACCTATACAGAAATGTTCATAGCAACTTTGTTGTAATGACCCCAAACTGGAAACAACACAAATATCCACCAGTAGGAGAATGGATAAACAAATTACGACACATTCAAAGAAAAGGTTACTATTCTCCAATAAAAAGAATGAACCACTGATGCATGTGACAAAATGGATTAATCTTAGAATAATTATGCTGAGTGAAAGAAGCCTGACGGAAGAGTTCATACTAAATGATATTGTTTATATAAAATTTTAGAAGATAGAAGCTAAAATGACAGAAAGCAACTTAGTGATTGCTTGAGCAGTGGAGATATAGGAGTGGGAGGATTGTGAAGGAAGGATAATAAAGTGCCACAAGGAAACTTTGGGGAGTGATCGATGTTTTCAGATGTTCGTGATCTTGTCTGTGATGATGGTTTTACAGATATATATTTTGTGGCACAAAGCTATGTTTAAGTTACTTTGGTTCATCCCAGTATTTGAAAATAGAAGTAAGATAGGCCCTAAAGATAAGAGTAAATTCAGTATTTATGCTTTAAGGCAGGAAGTATAGTTAAACATTTACACAGAAGTAAGCCTCATCTTTAGTTCTTTATTGGTGTGCTCACTGGGTCACAGGGAAAATATCATGTTCTTCTGAACAGAATATTATAATTGAACTTCATCCCAGGAGGAGACCTGGGATCCAGATGCAGTGTTGTCAAAGAATGGTGAACAAATCCTCCTGCTGTGTAGGAAAGGATAATGTAGATTTGCTTATAACTCTATAACTCTTGCAAAGTCCCATTTTAAAAAATATATAATTTACTTTGAAGGGAAACAATTATTATTTCTAAGAACTCATTCTTAAATATATTACTCCAAAGAGAGGAAAAGAAGGAATGGTGAGATGGGTGGTCTGATTTCAAGTTTTGTATTTTGGTTTTTTTTTTTAAAGATTTATTCACTTTTGAGAGAGAGAGAGAGAGTGCGAGTGAGTGTGCGATGGGACAGAAGGAGAAAGAAATTTTAGTAGACCCCTTGCCGAGCTCGGAGTCTGACCTGGGCCTTGATTTCACGACTCTGAGATCATGCATGACCTGAGCCAAAACTAAGAGTCAGATGCTCAACTGACTTGTCACCGGGGGCCCCCTGATTTCAAGTGTTTGTATAGGATAGTTATCAGTTTATATGATTTTTATAATTTATTCTAGATGTTCTTCTGCATTTTTTGAGGAAGAGAGATCAGCATTAAAACAGAAACGACAGAAAATAAGGCTCTTACAACAAAGGAAAGTTGCAGATGTTTCCCAATTCAAAGATCTCCCAGATGAAATTCCTTTGCCCCTGGTTATTGGAACCAAAGTTACAGGTAAGTGAACATAACCTCATTACCATTTTGCTCTATAATTTTTTTTTTGCTCTATAATTTTTCACCAAGATAACTGCTAGATAACCACTAGACAAGTGGCTTTTAAATTTTAAAAACTTAAGCTAGGAATGCCTGAGTGACTCAGTGGTTTAAGCCTCTGCCTTCAGGGTTCTGGGATAGAGCCCCACATCAGGCTCTCTGCTTGGCAGGGAGCCTGCTTCCCACCCCCACACCCCGCCTGTCTCTCTGCCTACTTGTGATTTCTGTCTGTCAAATAAATAAATAAAATCTTAAAAAAAAATAATAAAAGCTTAAACTATAGTTCTATAGCAGTGTACTGTAGAAGTTATTATTTCTTCATCTGTGGCATCTGGTTTTTAAGCTGCTTGGGAGAAAGCGTACTGGTTCAAAGCAGTGTCTACTACAACGTAAACTAAAGCAAACTGCCACAAAGATGAAATTTAAAATTCACTGGAATAAGCATGGCTAGACATTGTTTGAATTTCTAAAATTTTAAATTGTCCTGTCTTTTGCTTTCACATCATTTCTTTTCTTTTCTAATCAATCTTAAACAGTTAACTCACAAATACCATTGTTTTTGTGCTCTTTGGGTTTAGGGATAGTCCATTTCTAATGACTGAATAGTAATTATTCAGTAGGTAGTTTGCTCAGCATTTTAATTTAAGGGTGTAAATTCTGTCAACTTATAGATGTGAGTCTTTCTGTTCTGTTCAGTTATGATGTGGAAGAAAAGTACCACCAAAACTCCAAGTGTAGGTTAAGCCTTAATAATTTAGTAAACTAAAATTACAATTTTTGTAACACAGGAAATAACGAGGTGTTAAGTGAATAGGTAGATTAGTAACTGCACTGAAAGGGATTAAACAGTGGTTGGATTTATCAAAGAATATTTTCTGGAGGAAAGGTAACCTTGAGTTACATATTAATATCACTTTTCCTGGTTATAAAAGTGGTACATGTTTCTAGTATATTATAAAAATGGGTAATTAAGAGAAAAGGCAGACAAAAGAGAGGAGACTGTATCTTGCACATGAAATCCAGGTAGAAAAGTGAAGAATAGATTTGGTCATAACTTACCATGACAGGCTTAACCATGTACAGAAGTTATAGATGGGGGCACCTAGGTGGCTTAGTGGGTTAAAGCCTCTGCTTTCGGCTTGGGTCATGGTCCCAGGGCCCTGGGATCAAGCCCCGCATCGGCCTCTCTGCTCAGTAGGGAGCCTGCTTCCTCCTCTCTCTCTGCCTGCCTCTCTGCCTGCTTGTGATCTCTGTCTATCAAATAAATAAATAAAATCTTTAAAAAAAAAAGTTATAGATGATCTCTCTGTCAAAAAATTAATCTGGGGATGAGATTAGAAATTAAGTGAGGAGGGGCACCTGGGTGGCTCAGTGGGTTAAGCCTCTGCCTTCAGCTCAGGTCATGATCCCAGGGTCCTGGGATGGAGCCCCATGTTGGGCTCTCTGCTCAACGGAAAGCCTGCTTCTCTCTCTCTCTCTCTTTCTCTCTGCCTGCCTCTCTGCCTATTTGTGATCTCTCTGTCTGTGCAAATTAATTAATTAATTAATTTAAAAGAAAAAGAAATTAAGTGAGGAGGAGATTGTAGACTTGAAAAAATACATTAGTTCTAAAACACCATATGGGGCACCTGGGTGGCTCAGTGGGTTAAGCCTCTGCCTTCGGCTCAGGTCATGATCTCAGTGTCCTGAGATCGAGCCCTGCATCAGGCTCTCTGCTCAGTGGGGAGCCTGCTCCTCTCTCCCCCGCCCACCTCTCTGCCTACTTATGATCTCTGTTAAATAAATAAATAAAATCTTTAAAAAATAATTAATAAAAATAAAACACCATATAAACAAGTACAGATATAAAGTCTGTAGTACAACTACAAATCAGAGAAGTGTCCGAATGCATGGAATGACATAAAAGTTAATTGTTTCAGAATTTTAAGCACTGGCAGTTTTATGGAGGGTCTGTAAGTAGGTATTCTCATTGTAATGGAGAATAGATTGGACAGGATGTATCAGGATATGAGAAAAGGGTGTGCCTGGGTTGCTCAGTTAAGCCTCTGCCTTTGGCTCAGGTCATGATCCTGGAGTCCCAGGTTAAAGCCCCATGTCTGGCTCCCCCCTTGGTGGAGAGTCTGCTTCTCCCTCTGCCCCTTACCCTGCTTGTTGCACTCTCTCTCTCACTTGCTCTCTCAAATAAATAAATAAAATCTTAAAAAAATATATATGAGAAGAGTTTGGGGCACCTGGGTGGCTCAGTCGGTTAAGCATCTGCCTTTGGCTCAGGTCATGCTCTCAGGGTCCTTGGATCAAGCCCACATCAGGCTCACTGCTCAGAGGGGAGTCTGCTTCTCCCTCTCCCTCTTCTCCTCTCCATGCTCATGCACACACACTCTGTCTCTCAAATAAATAAAATCTTTTTTTTTTCTTTCTTTTTTTATTTTAAGAAAAAACCAACTGAATGGCTCAGTTGGTTAAGCGACTGCCTTCGGCTCGGATTGTGATCCTGGAGTCCTGGGATCAAGTCCCACGGTCTCCCTGCTTAGCAGAGAGTCTGCTTCTCCCCCTGAGCCTCCACTTCTCCTGGTTTCTTTCTCTCTCTCTCAAATAGTTAAAAATCTTAAAATAATAATAATAATTTTTTTAAAAAGAATTATTTTTTCATTTTTATTTTTAAAATTTTACTTATTTATTTATTTAGAGAGCACAAGCAGGGAGGAGAGAGAGTAGGTTCCCTGCGATCAGGGAACCCAACTCAGGGCTTAATCCCAGGACCCTGAGATCATGATGTGAGCCAAAGGCAAATGCTTAACAGACTGAGCCACCCATGGCTGAAGAAAAAAAATCCTAGTAATAATATATTGTGACACATGAAAATTATATGAAATTCAAAGACCTCATTATGGAGGAAAGATGGTCTAAATTTAGTTTATAACTGAAACAGAATAATAATAAGAGGAAGCATGGTAGGGCCAAGAAATCTGCCAGTAATTTTTTGTCTACCAGAAGTAGTTCAGCATACTGTCTAGCGTGCAATACAAAATTATTAAACCTATGTAGGAACACGAACACAGGTTCTGTAGTCAAAAAGCCATCAGTAGAATTCGATGCTGAGATGGCTAAGATATTGGAACTAGCAGTGGCTTCAAAATGTTTGTTATGGGGGTGCCTGGGTGGCTCAGTGGGTTAAAGCCTCTGCCTTCCGCTCAGGTCATGATTCCAGGGTCCTGGGATCGAGCCCCACTTTGGGCTCTCTGCTCTGGGGAGAGCCTGCTTCCTCTTCTCTCTCTGCCTGCCTCCCTGCCTACTTGTGATCTCTCTGTCAAATAAATAAATAAAATCTTAAAAAAAATGTTTGTTATGAACTTAATATAAATGTGGTCATAATTAGTGGAGAAATCTCAGAGATAAAGAGGAATTATTTAGGTATAACAAATTTAGAAGTGAAAAGTATAGTATCTGAAAAGAAAAATTCTTAATGGGCTTCAAAACAGATCAGAAATAGTAAAAGCAAGGGTGAGTGAACCTAAGAATATATCCATAGACATTATCCCACTGTGAGAGCAGCAGACAAAACTGGGAAAAACTGTGGTAGAGCCTCAGAGGCCTCTGGGACAATGTTAAGCAATTTCACAGATGTATAGAGTTCCTAAAAGGAGAGGAAAGACACATGGCACAGGGAAACAAACAGAAGAAGACAAAGGATAAAATATTCCCACATTTAATTTTTTAAAATTAAATTAAAAGGTACAGATCCAAGATACTCTGAACCCAACCCAGATAACCCACATGTTTGCAAAGCCCCAACATACCATACAGAAAAACTACAAAGAAAATCTTGAAAGCAGTCATAGAAAAGCAACATATTACATAAGAGGAAAATTTATGAATGGTAGCTGACTTTACATAAAAAAATATGCCAAAAGTAATGCCAAAAGATATTTTTCAGATTGAAGGGAAATGATACCAGATGGAACCTCAGATCTACAGAGAGGAGAAGAAATTTTCACGGAAAATGGCACATATGTAAAATGGAACAGTCGTGTTGCAAGGTTCTTGAATTTGTTATGAGAGCATACAGTATTGACTGTGAATAGACCATAGTAGGTAAAGATTGGGTATTCTGATCTGTAGAGTATTGAAGTTCAAAACCTTCAGGGTGCATCAGAATTACCTGGAGAGGTGGATGAAACACAGATTGCCAGACCCCTTCCTCCCACCTAGTTTCTAATTCAGAAGGTCAGGGGTAGGGCCTGAGAATTTGCATTTTAACAAGATTCCAAGTGATACTGATGCTGCTGGTGTGGGGCTATACTTTGAGAACTAGTAGAAGTTTTTTTTTTTCTTTAGAGAGAGAGAGTGAGCAGGGGGAGGGGCAGAGGGAGAAGGACGGAGAGAATCCCAAGCAGGCTCCACACCCAGCACAGAGTCGGACAGGGGTTTGAGATCATGACCTGAGCCAAAATCAAGGGTCAGTTGTTTAACCAACTGAGCCACCCAGGCAGGACCTACTTTTTAAAAAAAATGCTAAGAAGCATACCTAGAAAGCCAACAGAGAAGTTAATTTTGAAATTCTAATAAATAAATGAAAAGACAATAGGAAAGAAAGTACAGGGCAGGGACGCCTGGGTGGCTCAGTTGGTTAAGCAGCTGCCTTCGGCTCAGGTCATGATCCCAGCGTCCTGGGATCGAGTCCCACATCGGGCTCCTTGCCCCGCAGGGAGCCTGCCTCTCCCTCTGACTCTGCCTGCCACTCTGCCTGTGCTCTCTCTCTCTCTCTGACAAATAAATAAATAAAATCTTAAAAAAAAAAAAAAAAGAAAGTACAGGGCATAAATAGAAAATAAACAGCAAGAAGGTAGACTCAAGTGTGGTCCTATTTTCATTATATTAAATGACAGTGAACTAAGCACTATACTGGAAAAGCAGAGATTATCAGACTAGGTTTAAAAAAAAAAGAAATGCCTGGGATGCATTGATAATTTAAAAGCAAATTGATAATTTAAAAGCAAAATTTAAAAGTGAAAAAGATAGGCATGCAGATATTGACCATAGAGAGCTGAACTGGCTATAATGTTAGACAAAATAGATTGCAAGATAAGGAATATTTGATAATGATAAAAAGGTCAATTCAGAAAAATGTAACAATCCTAATATACATTCATTAATAAGTCCTTCATAACAGAACTTTAAAATACTTAAAGCAAAAACTGAGACAACTAAAGGAGGCCATATACAAATCAGCAGTCATAGTTGTAGATTTTATCACCTCTCTACTAGTGACTGAGAAGAGGAAAAGAAACCAGTACAAATACAGAGAATCTGAGAAACACTGTCAATTTTGATGATCCAATTGATATATATTTTTTAAGATTTTATTTATTTATTTGAGAGAGAGAGAGAGAGGAGGGACAAAGAGACCCTGAGATCTTGAGCTGTGCTGAAGGCAGAAGCTTAACCAACTGAGCCATCCAGGCACCCAGATCCGATTGATATTTTTGAACACTAATCCCCAGAACTATAGAATACATATTCCTTACACATGCACATGATTTGTTTGTCAAAATAGACCATCTGGTGGCAATGTCAGTACATTTTAAGAGATTGAAATCATACATAGAATTTCTCTGAACACAGCAGAATTTAATTAGAAAGCAAAACAATAAAATCCTGAAGACACTCAAATATTTGGAAACTAAATGTTCTACTTCTGAATAACTCCTGAGTAAAAAGAGGAAGTTCAAGGGAAAATAGCAAATACTTCTAATATAAAAATAATAAAAATACAACATAAAAATTTGTGGGGTGCAGCTAAAGCAGTAGTTACAGGAAAACCTACAGTTTTAAATGCTCATATCAGAAAAAATGCTTATATATTTTTAAAACTGTCTAAATTTGCATTTTAAGAAACTAGAGCAAAAACCCACAGCTAACATCATACCCACAAGGAGCTGTTAAGAGCTTTCCCTCTAAGATAAGGAATAAGACAGGGGTAACCATTCTCACCCGCATAGTACTAGAAGTCCCAGCCAGAGCAGTTGGGCAAGAAAAAGAAGTAAAGGCATTCAAATCCGAAAGGAGGAATTAGAATTATCCCTGTTTACAAATGAAATGATTGTATCTGGAGAAAACCCTAAAGACTCCACCCCAAAACTATTGCAAGGATATAAAATCAATATTCAAAAATCATTGCATTTCTGTATATTTATGTTCAAAATACTTGAATAAGGGGCGCCTGGGTGGCTCGGTGGGTTTAGCCTCTGCCTTCTGCTCAGGTCATGATCTCAGGGTCCTGGGATCAAGCCCCACATCGGGCTTTCTACTCAGCAGGGAGTCTGCTTCCCCCTCTTTCTCTGCCTACTTGTGATCTCTCTCTATCTGTCAAATAAATAAAATCTTAAAAAAAAACCAAAAGGGGCACCTGGGTGGCTCAGTGGGTTAAAGCCTCTGCCTTCGGCTCAGGTCATGTTCCCAGGGTCCTGGGATCAAGCCCCACATCAGGCTCTCTGCTCAGCAGAGAGCCTGCTTCCCTTCCTCTCTCTCTGCCTGCCTCTCTGCCTGCTTGTGATCTCTGTCTGTCAAATAAATAAAATTTAAAAAAAAAAAATCTTGACGGGACGCCTGGGTGGCTCAGTTGGTTAAGCAGCTGCCTTCGGCTCAGGTCATGATGCCAGCATCCTGGGATCGAGTCCCACATCGGGCTCCTTGCTCGGCAGGGAACCTGCTTCTCCCTTTGCCTCTGCTGCCATTCTGCCTGCCTGTGATCTCTCTCTCTCTCTCTCTGGCAAATAAATAAATAAAATCTTTTAAAAAAAAAAACTTGAAAAAGAAAACAATCCCATTTAAAAAAAAAAAAAAAAGAAAAGAAAACAATCCCATTTATGATGAGATCAAAAACACTAAAATACTTGGGATTAAATTTAACCAAGGAAGTGAAAAATCAATATGCTGAGAACTATAAGACACTGATGAAAGAAACTGAAGATACAAAAAAGTGAAAAGAAATCTCATACTTTTGGATTGGAATACTCAATATTATTAAACTGTCCATACTTCCCAAAGCCATCTATAGACTCAGTGCAGTCCCTGTGAAAATTCCAATGGCGGACGCCGGGTGGCTCAGTCGGTTAACTTTCTGTCTTCAGCTCAGACATTGATCCTGGGTTCCTGGAATGGAGTCCCAAGTCAGGCTTTCTGCTCAGCGCGGTGTCTGCTTCTCCTTCTCCCTTGTCCACTCCCACTGCTTGTGCTCTCTCTCTTTCTCTCTCTCTGGCAAATAAATAAATAAAATCTTTTAAAAAAAAATGAGTTCTGCCAGGATTTTTTTTTTTTTTTTAAAGATTTTATGTATTTATTTGACAGAGAGAAATCACAAGTAGATGGAGAGGCAGGCAGAGAGAGAGAGAAGGAAGCAGGCTCCCTGCTGAGCAGAGAGCCCGATGCGGAACTCGATCCCAGGACCCTGAGATCACGACCTGAGCCGAAGGCAGCGGCTTAACCCACTGAGCCACCTAGGCGTCCCAGTTCTGCCAGGATTGATCTGTTGAGGCAGACAGTTGAGGCAGACAGCATTTTTTTAATTGAAATTGATATGCTTATTCTAATGTTTATATGGAAATGGAAAGGTTAACCTAACCCAGAAATGGATCCACACATATGTACAATTGACTTCCTGAAGGCATCAAAGCATCTCAGTGGAAAGGAAGGGCATTCCAGCAATGCTGGAGCAATTAGCTATCTGTATGAACCTTGATACTTCCGTAAACTACACAAAAGGATGATACCTAAGATGAACCAAAGGGCTAAACATGAAAGCTAAAATTATAAGGCTTCTATAAGTAAATACAGGAAAATATCAGTGTGATTTGTAGTAGGCAGATATTTCTTGGCTCTGACAAAGAAAATAGGGGCACCTGGGTGGCTCAGTGGGTTAAAGCCTCGGCCTTCGGCTCAGGTCATGATCCCAGCGTCCTGGGATCTAGCCCCACATTGGGCTCTCTGCTCAGCAGGAACCCTTCTTCCCCCCAATCCCCCACTGCCTGCCTCTCTGCCTACTTGTAATTGCTCTGTCAAATAAATAAATAAAATCTTTTTAAAAAAAAAAGAAAGAAAGAAAATAACAAATGATTTTTAGGTATAACTTAAAAACTTTTGCTCACTGAAAACTACCATTAAAATAAATACGCAGGCGGCATATTGGGAATAAATATTTCCAAAATGTATATCTGAAAAATGACCTATATCTAGAAAATATAAAGAACTCTATAAGTTAATAATAAAAAGTCTGGTTCAAATAACGAGACAAAACACTTGAATAGACACTTGCAAATAAGCACATAAGAAAATATTCAACATCATCAGTCATCGGAAAAATGTAAATTGAAAGCGCAATGAAGTGCCACTACACACACCCCAGAATGGCTAACGCTGAAACAACTAGTAACACCAAATGTTGTCAAGGGTGTGGAGCTACATTAATTCCTGGGCTTTTTTGGTGGCATTGTGAAATGGTCTACCACTTTGGAGAAAAGTGTAGCGTGTTTTACAAAATTAAATTTATGCCTGCCCTTTGATCCAGCTGTTTTCCTCCAAGGCATTTACTTAAGAGAAGTGAAAACAGCTGTCCACAGAAGAATGGCTATATACTAGAATGTTCACAGCACCTTTGTTCATAATTTTAAAGCCCAAACCTGGAATTGACAACAGGGAAATGGATAGACATAAGATAATATTTTTTAAAATTTTTATTTATTTATTTGACAGAGATCACAGGTAGGCAGAGAAGCAGGTGGAGAGAGAGAGGTAGAAGCAGGCTCCCTGCTGAGCAGAGAGCCTGATGCGGGGCTTGATCCCAGGACCCCGAGATCATGACCGGAGCTGAAGGCAGAGGCCCAACCCACTGAGCCACCCAGGCACCCCAACATAATATTTTCTTATAATGGAATATAAATTGGCAATTAAGAGAAACTGCTGACTTGTAGATTCACTTCAGACAATATCCTGAGCAAAAGAAGCTGAAAGCTACAGAATGCATATTGTTAGGTTTTCATTTCTATGAAGTTGTAGAATGAGCAAAATTGATTCATGGCAGAAAAATACCAGAGGAGTAGTTGCTGCTGAAGAAGGTATTGATTAGGAAGGAGGAACTTTCTGGAATGATAGGAATACTCCATGACTTGATAAAGGTTTGTTTTACATGGATATTTACCATAACTTACAGAACTATACACTTACATATGTTTCATTGTATGTAAATTTTACCTAGAAAGAAAAGTGCTGTAAACAAACAAGATTCCACTTTCCTTACTGCAAAAATTTTTTTAGTAAATAAGTAGTGGTAGACCAAATTTTCCTCAAAAACAATAACAAAATGAATTTTTTAAAAAAGATTTTATTTATTTGACAGAGAGAGACACAGCGAGAGAGGGAACACAAGTAGGGCGAGTGGGAGAGGGAGAAGCAGGCTTCCTGCCCAGCAGACAGCCCGGTGCAGGACTTGATCCCAGGATTGGGGATCATGACCTGAGCCAAAGGCAAATGCTTAACAACTGAGCTACACAGGCACCCCAACAAAATGAATTTTATTTATTTATTTTATTATTATTTTTTTAAAGATTTTATTTATTTATTTGACAGAGAGAAATTACAAGTACACTGAGAGGCAGGCAGAGAGAGAGAGAGAAGGAAGCAGGCTCCCTGCCGAGCAGAGAGCCCGATGTGGGACTCGATCCCAGGACCCTGAGATCATGACCTGAGCCGAAGGCAGCGGCTTAACCCACTGAGCCACCCAGGCGCCCGCCAACAAAATGAATTTTAAAAGCAAATTGGGGGGTTTTGCAGTAAGAGCAGAGCAGGCAGGTAGAAAGTGTCTGGGCTTTGTGAATGGCTCATAGTACAGAGTGAAAAGCTGAGGAGTTCTGACAAACACCAAGGTGCTCAATGTGATGGTAAGTCTGAGTAATGGAGTAGTCTTGGGGAAATGTCTAGATAGCACAGTGGAGCACACTGGACAGGAAATTGTTCATTAGACATCCATTACTCCGAATGACTCTAGAACTAAAAGTGTGAGGTCAGGGACTCAGAGTATGAAAAAGATTTTGAAATCATTTGTTTGTTAGGAAATTGTGAGAATCTGAAGTATCCCAAAGGTAATGTAGTTTGTCTAAGTTGAAGGGGTAAAGGGAAAGAGACCATCACGAAGACAGGAAAGATATGATTTATAGAAATAAATAGAGTTAAGATTTGACAGTTTTGGGGTGCCTGGGTAGCTCAGTCGTTAAGCATCTACCTTCAGCTAAGGTCATGATCTCAGGGTCTTGGGATCCAGCCCCGCATGGGGCTCTCTACTTGGCAGGGAGTCTGCTTCTCCCTCTCCCACTTCCCGTGCTTGTGTTCCCTTTCTTGCTATGTCTCTCTCTGTCAAATAAATAAATCAAATCTTTAAAACAAATAAAAAATAAAAAATAAATAAAAGAGAAGTTTTGACAGTTTCTTGTTAACCCAAACTCTGAGTGGTAGCCCATACCTGAGGCTCTGACCCATAATCTTTAAAGCTGTCCTTTGATGTCTGTAATAAAATTGCTTTCTAGACTTTCGGGGTGCAATTAGGTGTACTCACCACATTACCAGCAAACCATCTGCTGTGCTTAAAGAACTGCATCTTGGAGCTCCTGGGTGGCTCATTCGGTTGAGCATCTGCCTTTGGCTCAAGTCATGATCTCAGGGTGCTGGGATCAAGCCCAGCATTGGTCTCCCTGCTCAGTGGGGAGTCTGCTTCTCCTTCTGGCCCTCCCCCCACTCATGCATGCACTTGCTCTCTCTCTTTTGAAGATTTTATTTGATAGAGAGAATTGTAGGACAGAGGGAGAAGCAGAGTCCCTGCTGAGTAGGGAGCCCAATGCAAGGCTCCATCTTGGGACTCCAAATCATGACCTGAGCCGAAGGCAGATCCTTAACCAACTGATACCCAGGCACCCCTCTCTTAAATAAATAAATAAAATCTTTGAAAAAAAAGAAGAGGAAGAAGAACTGCATCTTTTTCTTGCATTGTGCATTTGGCCTTATAAACATCCAAAGGAACAGAGTGGCCATGTAATTTATCACCCAAGTGGGTATACTTCTGAATGTGAGAGGAGGTACTGTTAATAACTGAACTGGGATAACAGGTGTAAATGAACATTGTCCTGGGTTAACCAGCTAATGGGGTCACTCTCCTTAAAGGATGCATTGGAAAATTTTTTTCTTATTATTAAATGATCTCAGAAGCCATAGGATAATGCTGGTAACCACAATAACATGTTTTTTTCTTATTTTCCTGAACTTGGCATTCTGACCTAGAATCTACTTTTTCCTGAGTGATCATGTATACTAACATAGGTTGCTGCTCTTGTTTTTGGTGATTTTTTAGCTTTGCATTGTCAGCACAGTGATCCCATATGAAAATGACTGTCAAAGGGCCCCCTGGGTGGCTCAGTGGGTGCCACTCTTGGTTTCGGCTCAGGCCATGATCTCATGGTGGTGGGATCAAACCCCACTTTGGGCTGTGTACTCAATGCAGAGTCTGCTTGACATTCTCTCTCGCTCGGGTGTGTGTGCTCTTTCTCTAAAATAAATAAATCTTTTAAAAAAAGAGAGAGAGAGAGAGAGAGATCACTGTTAAGGAGAGCGCTGCATTAGAGACAAAGAAGTTTAAACCAAAATATATTTTAGTTTTTCAGCCACTTAAGTAGAACTGAATAGAAGTTAGTCATCACTTGAACAAATAGATATTCCTGTTATAGTAGTGGAACCTGACTTGCACTTCAGATATAGATCTGTGGAAGAGGGGCGTAAATGTCCTCTGCAGGGGCATCTAGTGGCTCAGTCAGTCAAGCATCTGCCTTGGCCTCAAGTCATGATCCTGCAGTCCTGGGATCAAGCCCCGCATCAGGCTCCTTGCTGAGCAGGGACCCTGCTTCTCCCTCTGCTCCCCTCCTTGCTTGGGCACTTGCACTCACACACACACACTCTCTCTCTCTCTCTGACAGATAAATAATAAAATCTTAAAAAGAAAAAGTTACTGAGACTTGTTTTATAGCCTAGCAGATGGTCTGTCTTACAGAATGTCCCATGTGTGTTTCAGAGGATTGTTTCAGTGTTGGATCAAGTGTTCCATATATGTGAGTTAGACATATGGTTGAGAGTATTGTTTATACCTTCTGTACTGCCCTCTGACCTTCCTTGTTTCTGATGAGATTGTCTCTGATGAGATGTACCTGTTAATATTGTTGCTGTTCTGTATGTGATGTCATTTTTCTCTTGATGCTTTCAGTATTCTCTCTCTGTCCTTAGACTTTGGAAATTTCACTATGATGTTTTAGGTGTGATGCTCTTTGTATTTCATTGAGCTCTTTGAATGTTCAGTGAGCTTCTTGGCTTGGTAGATTAATTTTTATTTTTTTATTTTTATTTTTTAAAGATTTTTTATTTATTTATTTGACAGACAGAGATCACAAGTAGGCAGAGGCAGGCAGAGAGAGAGAGGAGGGAGTAGGCTCCCCACTGAGCAGAGAGCCCAATGTGGGGCTCGATCCCAGGACTCTGGGCTCATGACCTGAGCTGAAGGCCTTTGCTTTTGCCACCGAGGCGCCCCAGCAGATTAATTTTTTAATCGAATATGGGAAATTTTTTGCCATTGGTTCTTCAGTTATTTTTTCTGCTTTCTGTCTTTTGGGACTTTCATTACAAATATGTTGGAAGCTTGATCTCTTTCTGTAGGTGTCTGAAGCTCTGTTCTTTTTCTTCCAATCTTTTTTCTCTCTGTTCCTTGGATTGAATAATTTCTCTTGGTCTCTGATTAATAGATCGTAATCCATACTTCTACAATACATTATTTGAAACCAAATTCAGTGATTCTTCTACTATCTCAAATTTCCTCTTTATATCTAGAGTTCTCATCTGATTCTTTTCTAGGTTCTATTTGTCGAGATATCCTATCAAGTATTGCCATCTTTCTTTTAATTCTCTGAACATATTTATAGTATCTACTTTTTTTATATAGTATCTACTTTTTTTTTTTTTAAGATTTTATTTATTTATTTGACAGAGAAATCACAAGTAGGCAGAGAGGCAAACAGAGAGAGAGAAAGGAGGAAGCAGGTTCCCTGCCAAGTGGAGAGCCCAATGCGGGACTTGATTCCAGGACCCTGAGATCATGACCTGAGCCAAAGGCAGAGGCTTAACCCATTGAGCCACACAGGCATCCTAGTATCTACTTTTGAAGTCTTTGCTAAATCTATCATTTCTGTCAATTTCTACCTAATACCCCTTTTATCCTGATTAAGAGTCCTGCTTTTTTATTTCATTACATGTCTAATAATTTTTGGTAGGAAACGACATTTTAGGGACACCTGCGTGATTCTTTGGTTAAGCAGCTACCTTTGGCTCACATCATGATCCCAGGGTACTGGGATCGAGCCCCACATCAGGCTCCCTGCTCAGTGGAGAGCCTGCTTCTCCCTCTTCCTCTGCCTGATGCTCTGTCTACTTGTGCTCTCTCTCTCTATCCCTCTGTCAAATAAAATCTTTTTTTCAAAGATTTATTTATTTATTTGACAGATTACAAGGCAGAGAGAGAGAGGAAGGGAAGCATGCTCCCCGCTGAGCAGAGAGCCTGATAAAAATAAAATCTTTAAAAAGAAAAACTTGACATTTTAGATAATGATCATAGTAACACTGCCTTCTAATTTTTTGATAGTTGTGTTTGCTTTCATAACTTGTCTTGTGCAACTGCTGATATTCTCTGGTCAGGTTTTTTATTCTTATATTTTTAAGCTTGGCTTCCTAGGAGTTGCATCTGTGTCCATAGAACTTAGTGACCAACCAGTGAGTTGGGCAGAGGTTGTACACAAGCATCTTAATAAGAAAGGCCTCAGATCGATCCATATATGCGTTGGGAGACAAAGTTGCTGTCAGTTTTCAAGTGAACCTTAGCTTTTACTTTTTACCAGGCTTGCTTACATCTTCTCTACCCATTCACATAGTTTTCCAGTGAGCTAGGGACTTATGGAGAGCTTTTGGCCTTTTATGGCTCTTTAGTTTCTAGGATCTCCCTGTTCTGTCACTCACCTCAGCCAGAACTATACCTTGGGCTTACAGAACTGTGAGCTTCTCTTACTCTCTCCTGGTCAAGTTTACCACTTTTAACTGGCAGGGTTACAGGTATTACCCATTGGTCCGCATTGAGTTTGCCCCCTCTGGCAGTCACAGCCATTCATTAGTAAAATGATTCCTACCAACCAAGGGAGTGGTGATGGTGAGGATGTGAAAAGCCATAGGCAGAAAGGCCACTGACTTCCCCTGTCCTTACCTGAAGCTTTAACAACTTTTTAACAATAAGCATTTCTTTTTTTTTTTTTTCCTTTCAAGATTTATTTGTTTCTTTGAGAGATAGCATGAGGGGAGGGCAGAGGGAAAGGGAGAGAAGCAGACTCTGTGCTGAGCATGGAGCCTGACACAGCAGGACTTGATCCCATAACCCCAAGACCATTACCTGAGCCAAATTCAAGAGTTGGATACCCAACCAACTAAGCCACCCAGACGCCCTAACAGTAAATGTTATGTAATTGGGTTATTTTTTTTTCCACTTTATTTTTTCAGTGTTCCAAAATTCATTGTTAATGCACCACCCCCAGTACTCCATGCAGTACGTGCCCTCCATAATACCCACCACCAGGCTCACCCAACCCCCAACCCCCTCCCCTCCAAAACCCTCAGTTTCCATAATTGTTTTTTGCATTTGGTCCATTTTCAGAACCCTGCAGTGGTTGTCTTCGACAGTCACAGCCGAGGTGCAGTACACCACCTCTGCTAGTATGAGAACAGTGGGAGCACTCCTGAAATTCAAGGTCCCAGATGCCAACCTTGCAGGCAGGTCTTTCTGAGGATCCCAGTCTGAGGCCTGGTGTATTAATCTTTTCTGAACATCATCCTGGTCTTTTTCGGTAGTTGAACTGTTCCTAGTGTTTCACTTGAGTATAATAATCAAAGTTCTTCTGTTGACTTTTTTTTTCTTCAATTTCAGGTTTAAAGCAATGATTTAAAAGTATTTTACCCTTATGTATCCATGTGGCTTTAAATCTTTAAAAATAAAATTTCCTCTGATATATGATTTCATTCATACATCAAATTAGCGATCATCATTTTTTAAAATTTGTTTTTATTTATATAAGATTTTATTTATTTATTTGAGAGAGAGTGAGCACAGGAGAAAGCATGAATGGGGGACAAGGCCAGAGGGAGAGGGAGGAACAAATTTCCAGTTGGGCAGGGAGTTTGACATGGGGCTTGACCCCAAGACCCTGGGATCATGACCTGAGCTGAAGGCAGACACTTAACTGACTGAGCCACCCAGGCACCCGATCATCATTTTTTTTTAAGATTTTATTTATTTATTTGACAGAGAGCACAAGCAGGGGGAGCGGCAGGCAGAGGGAAAGGGAGAAGCAGACTCCCCTCTGAGCAGGGAGCCCAACTCGGGACTCTATCCCAGGACCCTGGGGTCATGACCTGAGCCAAAGGCAGATTCTTTTCTTTTTTTTTTTTTTTTTTTTTTTTTAAAGATTTTTGTTTATTTATTTTGAGAGAGAGAGAGACAGAGTGAGAGAGTGCATGAAAGGGGAGTTCATAGGGAAAAGCAGACTCACCGTGGAGCTGGGAGCCTGATGCGGGACTCGATCCCAGAACTCCAGGATCATAACCTGAGCTGAAGGCAGTCGCTTAACCAACTGAGCCATCCAGGCGCCCTCTTTCTACATTTTAAATTACATGCTTGGAGCAGTCTTACATTTGACAGTTTGTTGTGTCTACCAAATATCTTAATACCTTTTTGTTTCTTTTCCCAGCTCGATTACGTGGTGTTCATGATGGTCTCTTCACTGGACAAATAGATGCTGTGGATACTTTTAATGCTACTTACAGAGTAACTTTTGATAGGGCAGGGCTTGGAACCCATACCATCCCTGACTATGAAGTTCTTGTAAGTATTTAATAATACGCTTGTGTCTTCTGCCTATTAAATATGTTATTTGAGATGCCTGTCTGGCTCAGTTGGTAGAGCACATGACTCTTGATCTTGGGCATGTGAGTTCGAGCTCCCCGCTGGGTGTGGAAATTACTTTGAAAATTTAAAAAAAAAAATTTTTTTTTTTTAAGGTTTTATTTATTTGAAAGAGAGAGAGCACAAGCATGAGGAACAGTAGGCAGAGGGAGAAGCAGGGTCCCCACTGAACAGGAAGCCTGATGCAGGGCTTGATCCCAAGACCCTGGGATCATGACCTGAGCAGAAGGCAGACACTTAACTGACTGCAAACAAACCAGATGCCTCAAAAATGTAAAAAATCTTAAAGCTGTGTTATATAGAATTTTCTATGGACTGTATTTTGTGATAGATTCAAGAATTCGGGTCATGGAGGAAGATCCTTAGGCGTTCACAGTCCTGCCTGCTAGGCCCCTGGACCAGAACTCTACTCAAGTCTTCAACATTGTCTAGAAGTGAACATCCCTCCGCTGTACCTTACCCACACAGCATTTTAGTGTGACAGAGCCGATCCCTCCTCCATCAATAACCTTGGGAAATAAGCTGCATGACACTTTTATTCCAAAGCTTTGTTGTTAAAGTTTGGTCATCTCACAAAATGATTTTAAAAGTATGAACTAGGGCGCCTGGGTGGCTCAGTGGGTTAAGCCTCTGCCTTCGGCTCAGGTCATGGTCTCAGGGTCCTGGGATCGAGCCCCACATCAAGCTCTCTGCTCAGCAGGGAGCCTGCTTCCTCCTCTCTCTCTGCCTGCCGCTCTCCCTACTTGCGATCTCTCTCTCTCTGTGTCAAATAAATAAAATCTTAATAAAAAAAAATAAAAAATAAAAGTATGAAGTAACATCTTGTACGTTAGGATTTGTTCTGTTTCATCCTCAGAATTATACAGGATGGCTTTTAATTACCCTCACTTTTTTCATGATGAAACTTAAGGCATAGTACATTAAGTAATTTATTCAAGGCTCTAGAGCTGGTAGAGATAGGCTGAGACCAGAATCTGAATCCTTTGAATTCCTTTAAACTACTAGGCCATTATTTCCCAATCATGTTTGATTTAGCAAAGTCATAAGAGTTATGCACCTTTCTGATAAGTCCAAATAACTTTAAGAACCAAACAACTCTGGGCGCCTGGGTGGCTCAGTGGGTTAAGCCGCTGCCTTCGGCTTGGGTCATGATCCCAGGGTCCTGGGATCGAGTCCCGCGTCGGGCTCTCTGCTCAGCAGGGCGCCTGCTTCCTTCTCTCTCTCTCTCTCTGCCTGCCTCTCTGTCTACTTGTAATCTCTGTCTGTCAAATAAACAAATAAAATCTTAAAAAAAAAAAAAAAAGAACCAAACAACTCTGCAGTGTAATAAAGTTTTTAAAAAGTTGAATAATTAACTTTTTTTCTAAGATTTTAAAGTAATCTCTACACCCAATGTAGGGGTTGAATTTACAACCCTAGATCAAGAGTTGCAAACTGTACTTACTGAGCTGGCCGAGAGCTTTAATAACAAACTTTTTATTTTTTAAAGATTTTTATTTATTTATTCGACAAAGAGCACAAGCAGGGGGAGCAGCAAAGAGAGAGGGAGAAGCAGGCTGTTGAGCAAGGAGCCTGACGTGGGGCTCAATCCCAGAACCCTGGGATTATGAACTGAGCCAAAGGCAGATGCTTAACTGACTGAGCCACCCAGGTGCCCCAGTAATGAACTTTTTATAATAGAATTGTTTGCCACTAAGAATTATGGAAATAAAATTGTTCACTTTGTCACCTCCCTTTTTAAATTTCTTTGTTATAAACTTGATTTTTAAAAATCAAGTTATGACCTTACAACTGAAAATCAAAATTTCTTGGGACACCTGGCTTGCTCAGGTCATGAGGGTCCCAGGATCGAGCCCTACATCAGGCTCCCTGCTCAGCAGGGAGTTTGCTTCTCCCTCTGCCACCACTCCCCCTGCTTGTCCTCTCTCTCTCTGCCAAATAAATATATAAAATACTTTTTAAAAGTCATAATTTCTTTATCTTCTTACTGCAAATATAGAAGAATCTTCTTTTTCTGATGCATACTTTTTAAAAATTAATACTGTTTATTGTGAGGCTTTCCTCAAACATACTTTTTAGAGAGGAGAAATAGGAGAGAAAGAAAATTTGGACTACATCTGTAGAGCTAAGTACACCAACCTTAAGTATTTTTCCATAAAGGATGCAATCTTTCAACCACCCCTTTCAAAAAAGGAAAATTGCTTTTCCAGCTCATTAATGTAATTTGCTTTATGAGATCACCCAAGTGATCGGCCGGTAAGTAAGAGTGGATTGGGAGTACACTAGGTAATACTGAGCCAGCCTTTAGCACACAGGAAGCACCAGTGGTCAGTTTTATATTTGTTTAATATTTCATTTCCTAACTGTTTCGATCCAGTGGTCTTTTTCTTTTCTTAATTCTTCTGTTTTGTGAGTTTAGCCTTTTGATAGCAAAGTAGTATTTTCATTCTCTGACTTATGTTTTAGGCCTTTGACCTTTGTAAGATCGTAGATTCTATGGTGAATATCTCCAGGTGCTTTGTCATGTTTATAAAGCTGAGATGGTCGGTAAAGTTCTTCAAGACCTGTGCACTTTTCTCTTTTCTCAAAGAGTAATGAGCCTCATGAGACGATGCCAATTGCTGCCTTTGGACAAAAACAGCGGCCTTCTCGATTCTTTATGACTCCACCACGATTACATTATACTCCTCCTCTCCAGTCACCGATTACGGTAAATAATATTTTTTAAATGTCATCAGTAATTTAAAGTATTATTATGAGTGTGAGTTATGTTTTTATGAAATACACATCTATTACAGCAACTTCAGGAGGTAGCTACATTATTATAAGTTGTCAGTTATTATATAAGTAAATAGTTGCTTCAACTCTGGAAATATTTGTAAGATTTTTAATGTAATATTATAATTTGATTTATTTTTTATCTAAAAATAAAATGCTTTCTTTTGAACAGTCAGTGGTTAAATGATTCCCTTTTATTCCCATAGGATAATGATCCTTTACTAGGACAGTCGCCTTGGAGAAGTAAGATTTCTGGCTCTGACACTGAAACGTTAGGTGGTTTTCCAGTAGAATTCCTTATCCAAGTGGTAAGAATTGCTCTGAGTATCTTGGCTTGTTTATGAAAAAAACTGAACAGCTTTTGTGTTAATTAAAATAGAAAATCTTTCTATGACCAAATATTTTTACTTTTTCTTTTTTTTTTTTTTTTTTTTAATCATTGTGTTGGTTTTAAGAACACTGTTATTTCCAAGCAGCATCTTTTTCTGCCCATGGGTCCTGTCCTCATGCTTTAATAAATACACACACATACACACACACACACAAATTGTTCTTTCCAGCAAAGCTTGAAAATAAAAGTCAGGGCACCTGCATGGCTCAGTTGGTTGAATGTCTGACTCTTGATTTCAGCTCAGTTCATGATCTCAGGGTTCTGAGAACAAGCCCTACATCAGGCTCTGCACTTAGTGGGGAGTTTGCTGGAGATTCTCTTTCCCTCTGCTCTTCCCATTCGTTCATGCTCTCTCTCTCTAACAAATTAATTAATTGATTAATAATACTATCAATAAAAATAAAGTAACCTTAAGGAAGTGAAAGTTGTAACACTCAAAAAAGACTTAGAGGCTTTTTTGTTGAGCTCTTCTTGGGTTTGGTTCTTATTTTGCTGTGTTAAGGACTCTAACGTTATAGCATATGCTCTGTCAAACCTGAGTGGTTGGCTGTTAATAACTTGTGTAAGTATAAAGGCCTTTATTAGGGACCTCAGTGCGTGCTGCAGTTATCAGTCAACTGAGCAGTTACAATGCGTTGACTGGCTGACTAGTGGTAGACACTGAGAAATATAAGCATCACCTGAAACAAGTGTAGAATTATTATGTAGAACAATATTCCTGAATAGACTGGAATAGAATGAGCTGTTCACTTTGAAAATTAGATTAAATCAGTCATTTACTTTGAATCATAGTCTAATAATGTTTGATTTCTTTTCCTTTTTTTTTAGATTTTATTTATTTACTTATTTGAAAGAGAGAGATCACAAGTAGGCAGAACAGCAGGCAGAGGGGTAGGGAAAAGCAGGTTCCCTGCTGAGCAGGGAACCCAATTTGGGGTTCGATCCCAGGACCATGAGATCCTGACCTGAGCCGAAGGCAGACCCTTAACCAACTGAGCCACCCAGGCGCCCTTCTTTTCCTTTTCTGAGAAGAAAAACTACATTTGCTTGGGGTAGAGCATAAATAAAAAGATTGGTAACATAATCCATTAAAATATTCAGTGTTAAACCACTTGCCATTGATGTTGTTTTAAGGAAGTGTGTTATGATTTAATTGCATATGTATAGCATTTTGTATTCCTTGATCATATGTTGTTGGTTATCCTTGTAGTGCTTTCTTTTGCCTTTTGGCTTCCAAAGGTAGATAAGATATTTTTATATGAAAAGTTAAAGGGTGGGGTGTGTGGGTGGCTCAGTGGATTAAGCCTCTGCCTTTGGCTCAGGTCATGATCTCAGGGTGGTGGGATCCAGCCAGCATCAGGCTCTCTGCTCAGCGGGGAGCCTATTTCCCCATCTCTCTCTGCAGGCTGCGGGGCCTATTTGTGATCTCTGTCTGTGAAGTAAATAAATTCTTAACAACAACAACAAAAAAGGTTGAAATTATTAACAGAGCCAAGCCTTATCCTCTTCACAAAGAGGACACTTGTTTTTTAAAGAAATTCTTTAAGTAGTAGATGTAAAAACAAAGCTCATATGACCTATTTGGTTGTGTGTCTATGTGCACACACGTGAGAGTGAGGGAGAGAGAAGAGAGGGAGAGAGGGAGAGGCGCCAGCAGAGGGAGCCGGAAGCTGAGCACTACTGCAGTACCTCGGAAGTACTGGTGTTTTTCTTGATGCTAAAATACTTAGGTTCAGTGCTTTTTTAACATCAAAAACTAGGTATGAAGAAGCCTAATTAAAATACTACTTTATGGGGCGCCTCGTGGCTCAGTGGGTTAAAGCCTCTGCCTTGGGCTCAGGTCATGATCCCAGGGTCTTGGGATCCGGCCCCGCATCTGACTCTGCTCAGCAGAGAGCCTGCTTCCCTTCCTCTCTCTGCCTGCCTCTCTGCCTACTTGTAATCTCTGTCTGTCAAATTAATTAATTAATTTTTAAAAACACTATTAAAAAACAAAAAACACCCCATTACTTTATTTTAAGCTCTCGAAGAGATAAAAATAAAAGTTCATATACCTGTCTTTTATAATATGTAAGGTTTTATGACACTCCAGTTGCTCTTGTTAACCCAGGCGTAGGGCATATCTTTCTAACTAGGCCCTCAGCCTATATCAACTGAGGCCAATTTTTAGTTTTTTTTTATTATTGAAAATTTAAGCACATCATGGAGCTAGAACTGGTCTCAGCAACTCCTGACCAGTCCTGGTTCATCTATACTTCCACCTACTTGCTCCCTCTTGCATTATTTGGAAGCAAAGACCAGACACTGTATCATTTATATGTAAATATTTTGTTATGTATCTCTAAGAGATAAGGGCTTTTATTTCTTTTATTTTTCTTTTCTTTTTTTTTTTTTAACATAACTAAGGGACACCTGGCTGGCTCAGTCAGGGGAGCATTCCACTAGATCTTAGGTTGTGAATTTAAGCTACACATTGGGTGTAGAGATTACTTTAAAAAAGGAAAAGAAGGGGGGGTGTACCTGGATGGCTCAGTGGGTTGAAGCCTCTGCCTTTGGCTCAGGTCATGATCTCAGGGTCCTGGGATCCAGCCCCGCATCTGACTCTGCTCAGCAGAGAGCCTGCTTCCCTTCCTCTCTCTGCCTGCCTCTCTGCCTACTTGTGATCTGTCAAATAAATAAAATCTTTAAAAAAAAATCTTTTTTGGTTAGCCAGTCAGATTTTTATTTTAAAAAATGTCTGTGCTATATTTATTTATATTGAAACACTAAAATCTGCTAAAATGTCTTATTGGAAGATTGGTAATTTGATGGTTGTTATACTTAAATACCTCTATTCCAAAACATCTCTTTTTCTTTGTCTGTAGACCAAATTGTCAAAAATTCTCATGATTAAAAAGGAACATATCAAAAAATTAAGGGAAATGAACACAGAAGCAGAAAAATTGGTAAGAATATTTCTCTTTTTTATTTGTCTACTTTTAAAATGGTGGGGACTTCTATATCTAAGGAATTAAAAATACTTTTTTTGAAGAAAACCTTGAGATAAATGAGATAAATGTTATTTTAAAATGCTCGTTTGCTATCTTTATGTTTTGTTATACTGAACACATGCTAAGTAAATTAGCAGTGCAATGCAGTTCATTACCCCAGACCTCATTATGCCACTGACCATCCGGCAGGATAGGATTAATGGGTGGGCTGGGTTTTTGACAGTTTGCATGAATGTAGAATCCCTAGCACTGGTGCCTTGTCTAAGGGAGTCATGTTAACAGAGGTTATTAAAAGTGATTCAGAATAAATAAATCAAGAAATATATAAGATGGCATATTCGGATTATCTTGACAGTGCTTTATATCCTATTCTATTAATCTAGTCAATCCAAAAATATGAGAGTCAATTTTAGTCATAGGAAAAAATTATCAGTTTTCTCTTTTTTAATGTAGAAAATTCACTAAGAAATTTGGGGGGCCACCTGGGTGGCTCAGTGGGTTAAGCCTCTGACTTCGGCTCGGGTTTTGATCTTAGGGTCCTGGGATCCAGCCCCACATCCAGGCTCCCTGTTCAGCGGGGAGCCTGATTTCCCCTCTCTCTCTGCCTGCCTACTCTGCCTCCTTGTGATCTCTCTTTCTGTCAAATAAATAAATAAAATATTTTTTTTAATGTGTTTAAAAAAAAAGAAATTTTTTGAATAGTACTGGAAGTCATAACTTGCTTATGGATTTATAGGATGGCAAATATTCATCCCAAGTACCGTCTCCAAGTGATTGCAAATGGTCACAGGGAGATTGCAGGATTTTAAAAATTTTTCCATGTTGGGTGAAACACTGCTGAGATGGAACATGGCTGAGAGTCTACATGTTGGAACCCTAAAGAGGCTCCCGGCCCAGAGTTCCACATATGATGGAGGAGTGCAGAAGTGAGGTACACTACTTAAAAGGAATTGATTCAGTGTCAGTTTCCTCATTCCCCGTTTTCATCCTAGTGACAGAACTGAGTAAATGTGACATTTACCCAAGTTGAAAAGAAAGAAACAGACACTCCTCTAAAGAATTTGAATATGGAATTTGGGGGAAATTTGAGGCTTCTGCTTTTAGTAATGGTAGACTAGGTAATTTGGGTTAACCTTTCTAATCCACGTAGTTGAAAACAACTTTTTCCTCTGGAATAAAATATAAAAATAACCTGCTTGTAGACACTAAAGCATTAACTAGATCTTAAAGAATTATAGGGATAGAATCTGGGAAAAGAAGTAAACTCAGAAGGGGGAACCTGTCATTTAGCATTGCTTTTTTCTTCAGGGGTTTTCCACACTTCTAGAAAAGGTAACTGAGAAATTGAGTGGCATTCCTGAAATGTATACAAGGGGAGAGAGGACAAAAATTAAGAGTCCAGAGACCATCAAGGGTTAGGGGAAGCTGGCAAACCTTCCATGCTCTGAGTTGGAACGCCAAAAGGCAACGTTGGCCCAGCTTCAAATTATCTCATCTCCAAAGTGGAACTGATGTGATTATAGAATCTGAGACCCACAAGAAGTAAGTATTCCTCTTAATGGAATATAACATTACACTAGGCCTCAAATTATTTCTAAACCTCTTACTATACAGTGTCTAGAAACTGATTTTTAAATCTCAGACACAAGAGGAGACAAGATAACCCTAATAAAACCAAAAGAAAGTATAAACAATTGGCAGATTCTAGATAATGGAATTTTTTAGACATAGATTTTAAGTGCTTAATTTATTTAAAGAAATGAGACAAAATTGAGAATTTTATAAGAGAATTGGAAACAACAAAAAGGACCAAATGCAAGTTCTAGAAGTAAACTATAGCAATCAAAATCAACTCATTTGGGAGGTATAACCACAGCAGATTAGGAACAGTTGAAGAGAGAGCTAGTAATTGAAAATAGATCAGAAAATACACAGAATGAAGCATAGAGGGAAAATGGATGGAAAATACAGAAGAGAAGAGAAATGAGGGGCATAATGAGAGGTCCAGCATGTCTAATGGAGTAAGAGAAGGAGAAAAGAGATAATGGGACAGAAGGAATATTTAAAGGGATAGTGACTGAGAACATTCCAAAACTGTCAAAAAATAACAGACCACAGATTCAAGAAGCCCTGTGAATCTCAATGGGATAAATAAAAAGGTAAGGACTCTAATGCATAGTGATAGTAAAACTGCAAAAAACTATACACAAAATGAAAAAATATTTAAACTATCCAGAGCCAGGAGCACCTGGTTGGCTCAGTCAGTAGAGCATGTGATTCTTTTTTTTTTTTAACCTTTTAAGATTTTATTTATTTATTTGTCAGAGAGAGAGCAGGAGCATGGAGAGCTCCAGGTAGAACAGGTAGAGCAGTCAGAAGGAGAAGCAGTCTCCCGCTAAGCAGGACCCTAGGATCATGACCCTGAGCCAAAGGCAGGCACTTAACTGATTGAGCCCCCCGGTGTCCGATTTTTTTTTTTTTTAAAGATTTTTTATTTATTATTTATTTGACAGAGAGAGAGAAATCACAAGTAGGCGGAGAGTCAGGCAGAGAGAGAGAGAAGCAGGCTCCCGCTGAGCAAAGAGCCCGATGCGGGGCTCGATCCCAGGAAACTGAGATCATGACCCGAGCCTAAGGCAGTGGCCCAATCCACTGAGCCACCCAGGCGCCCCCCGGTGTCCGATTTTTGATCATGGGGTCATGTGTTTGAGATCCACGTTGGATGTAGAGATTACTTAAATAAATAAATTACAATAAATAAAAAAATAAAGTTCCCAGAACCAGATGTGTACTGGGCAGGAATTTGTTTGACATCTGACTTCTCCACAGAGAGAACAGAAAATGGAATAACATCTTCATAGGGCTGAAACAAAATTATTACCAACCTAGTTTTCTGTATTCAATTTCAAGGTAAAGTAATATAAGGACTATTTGAAGATAAATTTATAGAGTTTTTTCAAGAATACCTATAGTTAAAGGAAATAAAGTTTTTGTTCAAGCAAAAGAAAAAACTTGAGGGGTTCCTGGGAGACCAGTCAGTTGAGTGTCTGCCTTGGGCTCAGGTCATGATCCCAGTGTTCTGGGATTAAATCCCAGGTCAGACTTCCTGCTCAGTGGGGAGTCTGTTTCTCCCTCCCGGAACGCCTCCCTCAGCTAAAGCTAGCTCGCTCTCTCTCTCTCTCTCTCTCTCTCACTCTCTCACTTTCTCTCAAATAAATAAATAAGGAAGAAAAAACTTGAAGTTTTGGAAGGAATGAAGAGAAAAAGGATAACTGTGTATTGATCTGAGTGATACTATATAAAATCATACTTCATGACATTTAAAATATAAAGAATTAAAAATACAATCCAGGACCACCTGGGTGGCTCAGTGGGTTGAACCTCTGCCTTCAGCTCAGGTCATGATCCCAGGGTCCTGGGATCAAGCCCCGCACTGGGCTCTCTGCTCAGTGGGGAGCCTGCTTCCTCCTCTCTCTCTGCCTGCTGCTCTGCCTACTTGTGATCTCTCCCTCTCTGTCAAATAAATAAATAAAATTTTTAAAAATTATTAAAATAATAATAAATAAAAATACAATCCAGGGGCACCTAAGTGTCTCAGTGAGTTAAGCCTCTGCCTTTGGCTCAGGTCATGATCTTAGTAGGGTCCTGGGATTGAGCCCCACATTGGGCTCTCTGCTCAGCAGGGAACCTGCTTTCCCCCCTCTCTCTGCCTGCCTCTCTACCTACTTGTGATCTCTGTCTGTCAAATAAATAAATAAACTATTTAAAAAAAAGAAAAACAGTCCAACAATTGCCTATTTTGGGTGGTGTACATATAGACATGATAAATCAAGGATGTATATTTTAATTTCTGAGGCACCTGTTAAAATAATAGTAAAAGATACATAACTACCAAACTAATCAGGGTGAGATGGGTAGGGAAATGGAACAATAAAAATATTCAATCAATCTTTAAAAAGACAAAGGCAAGAACAAATAATAATAATACCAAACAGGGACAAATAGAATGGAAATAGTAAGATGGTCAATTTAAATCTAAATATATCAGTAATAATATTAAATATAAGTGGACCAAATCTTCTGAATAAAAGGCAAAGATTGCCAAACTGAATGAAAAGCAAAAGCCCAACTCTATGATGCATGCAAGAGATACATTTAATATTAAAGGATCCTGAAAATAAAAAAATTTTAAATGTATGAAAAGGAATGCAGTGCCAAATATTAAACTAGCAATAGAAGGTCTGATAGCTATAGTAGTACCAGACAGTAAAATTCAGGGCAACAGATATTATTGGATATGAAGAAGTGTGCTTCTTAATGATGAAAGGTATCATTTCAAAATAATTTCAAAGTTATATGTACATAATAATGGCTTCCAAATTCATAAAGCAAAAATTGGCAAAATTCAAAGGAAAAAGACATTTCCACTATATAGATAAAACACCTAGTCAAAAAAATCTAATAAGGAGGGGCTTAATCTTACTGGCTGACTCTTAATCTTGAGGTCATGAGTTTAAGCCCCATTTTGGGCATAGAGCTTCCTTAAAAAAAAAAAAATCAAATAGATGTAATAAAAAATGTTTTAAAAATAAAAGTTTAAAAAATCAATGTTACTTAAAAAAACTGCTAAGGATATAGATTTCAAAAACACAGTTAACAAACTTGATCCCATTGACATACCTACCACCTGCAGGATACGTATTATTTTCAAGCTCACATAGATTATTTATAAAATTTAATTGTATGCTGTCCCTAAATAAAATTTCAACAAATGTCAGATTGATTAGACTTCTCCAGAATATGTTCTCTGATCACAGTATGAATAAGCTTAGAAGTTGATAAGAAAAAGGATTAGGGGCAACTGGGTGGCTCAGTTACTTGGTTGAATGGCTAACTTTGATTTTGGCTCAGGTCATGGGCTATAGCCCTGGCTTGGACTCTGCACTGAGCACAGAGCCTGCTAGAGATTCCCTCTCTCTCTTTCCCTCTATCCCCCGCTCACATGTGCTTTCTCACTCTCTAAATAAATAATAGATAAATAGATAGATAGATAGATAAAAGACTCTTGAAGATAGTCATTTATTAATTTAAAAAGATTTAAGTGTATGTGGTGCCTGGGTGGCTCAGTGGGTTGAACCTCTGCCTTCGGCTCAGGTCTTGTTATCAGGGTCCTGGGATCGAGCCCCACATCAGGCTCTCTGCTCAGCAGGAAGCCTGCTTCCTCCTCTGTCTACTTGTGATCTCTGTCTGTCAAACAAATAAAATCTTTAAAAAAAATTTTTTAAGTATCATTTATCAACTTAAGAGAGTAAAGAGAATCCACAAGAACATCTCGATAAATGAAGAAAAACCATCTTACATAATTAAGCATCCCTTCCTGGTGGAAAAATAAATATTCTTACCAAACTAGGAATAGTTAAGATTAAGATCCCTTGGGGCACCTGGGTGGCTCAGTGGGTTAAAGCCTCTGCCTTCGGTTCTGGTCATGGTCCCGGGGTCTTGGGATCGAGCCCCGCATCGGGCTCTCTGCTCAGTGCGGAGCCTGCTTCCCCCTCTCTCTGCCTCTGCCTGCCTCTTTGCCCACTTGTGATCTGTCAAATAAATAAATAAAATAAAATAAAATAAAGATTAAGATCCCATAATCTGACACTATATACCAAAACACTTACAGCAAATGTTATACTTACTAGTGAAGTGTTACAGATTTTCTCTTGAGGGGCATGCGACTGGTTCAGCCTGTAGAGTATGTGACTCTCACTGTCACGGTTCTGAGTTTGAGCCCCTATTGGACATAGAGCTGACTTTTTAAAAATAATAAACAAAAAAACCCTTTCTTTTTCAAAATGAAAATGACATATGGAAGCCTATAATCACAATTGCTATTTCATAGCATATTGGAGATTCTAGCCAGTGTAATAAAGGAAAAAAATCTATAAATATTGGAAAGGAAGAAATAAGACCAGTTTGTTTTATTCACAGATGATGTGAACCATAGATGATGTGAACCACAGATGATGTGGTTGTGTACCCAGAAAATCTAAAAGAATCTGCAGATAAATTATAAGAATTAGTTTAGCGAAGTTGCTAAAGATTGGTTTTTAATAAAAGTAGTTATATTTCCATGTATTAGTAATAAGTAGTTAGAAAATGAGATTTCAGAAGTATCCAGGAATAGACATTTGCTCTATGACAAAGGTGGTTCTGCAGAGTAATGAGGAAAGAAAGGTTTTTGAAATGGTACTGAGTCAATGGATAACAGTATGGTGGGCGTGGGATCCCGACCCCCTACCTCACTGAAAAATTACTGGTTTTATATATTTTTATTTTCTTTTAAAGCTTTTATTTATTTATTTGACAGAGAGAAAGATCACAAGTAGGCAGAGGCAGGCAGTGAGAGAGGGGGAAGCAGGCTTCCTGCTGAGCAGGGAGCCTGATGCGGGATTCGGTCCAGGACCCTGATGCGGGACTCGGTCCCAGGACCCTGAGATAATGACCTGAGCGGAAGGCAGACACCCAAACATCTGAGCCACCCAGGCACCCCTATTTTTTTTTTTAAGAGTTCATTTTTTTTTAGTAATGTCTCCACCGAACATGAGGTTCAAACTCATAATCTTGAGGTCAAGAGTTGCGTGCTTTACCAACTGAGAGCCAGGTGTCCCCCAACCCCCCCGGAATGATTGGTATTTTAGATCTAAATGTGAAAGGCAAAATATAAAGCTTCTAAAAGATAATGTAGGAGAATTTAAGACCTTGGGGTAAAAAAAAAAACAAAAAAACAAAAACCTTGGTGGTAAGAACTCTTTAAGTGAGACAAATGGAGTATAAAACACAGTAACCATAAAGGAAAAGATTAATACATTGAACTACATTAAAATTATAAATCTCTGTTCATCAAAAGATACAACTACGAGAAAATAAAAGGCAAACCGCAGAATGGAAAGAAATGCTTAAAGCACATGTAATTGATCAAAAGCTTGCCTTCAGAATATATAAAGAACTGTAAGTCAATAAGAAAAAGATAGGCAGGGGTGTCTGGGTGGCTCAGTCAGTTGGGTGTCTGCCTTTGACTCAGGCCGTGATCCTGGAGTCCTGGGATCGAACCCCGTGTCAGGTTCCCTGCTCAGTGGAGAGTCTTCATCTCCCTTTGCTCCTCCCCCACTTGCTCACTCAGTCTCTCTCAAATAAATAAAATCTTTAAAAAAAAAAAAAAGGATATTCAGATGTACAAAAAATTTTTGATAAGGTACCCAGCCTCGTGGGTAATAGAGAAAATGCGGATTAATACCACAAAGAAATATCACTCACATTCTCTCAAGTGGCTCCTATTCAAACACTTAAAATATCAGAGATTGGCCCAGTTTGTCTGTAACCTGTGGAGAAGGCCCTAGAGTTGGTGAACACTGCTATGACTTACTCATAGCCTTAGTTGGCCACATTTTGGTGCTATGCCAAGGTTGAGCTGCTTCCTCCAACCCCTGTTGAGATCCCTGGTGCCTAGAGCTATCAGAGCTTGAAAAAAATAGTCAGGAATGCTCAAACTGGTAGCTTCGAACAGCTTACAGTTGTTGAAGCTCTGCTGAATGGCTTGGAGACCACCAAGGTATGGATGTGGTTTTATGTCGGTGAGATCATAGGCAAGCATGGCATCATTGGGCAGAATATTTGAAGACCAATCTTTAACATCTGTTTATATGTGCCTTATTATTTGAGTGTTCTTGGACTGTGTGTGATCAGACTGGTATTTGAGTAAAATAAGGTAATGTGTCAAAAAAAAAAAAAAAAATCAAAGATTGGAAAATATGTGAAGCAGCCAGAACTTTTTTTGTAAAGACTTTGTTTATTTCGGAGAGGGAGTTGGGGAGGGGCAGAGGAAGAGAGAGAGAATCCCAAGCTATCTCTGTGCTGAGCATGGAGCCTGATGTGGGGCTTGATCTTGCCATCCCAAGATCATGACCTGAGCTGAAACCAGGAATCGGATGCCTCACTGACTGCGTCCCCCAGGCGCCCCAGCCAGAACATTCTTATTCCGTCCCTTTGGGGAACTCTGGTTCTGTCTACTAAAGCTACACATGTGGGTACGTAAGTACAGAGTGTCATAGCAGCACTATTCCTGTTGGCCAAGAACCAGTTGCAGCCCTGTTGCCCATGAAATAGATGGAACCAATAGGATGGCTGGATAGATGATATTGCTACAAAGGAACACTATACCACAGTGAGGGGAACTGACTGGGGGTGTGCACAACTGGATGGGTGAATTTCACAATGTTAATTGAAAGAAGCTAAGAACAAAAGTATATACTGTATAATTGCATTTTATTTTTTTTTAAGATTTGATTTATTTATTTGACAGACAGAGATCACAGGTAGGCAGAGAGGCAGGCAGAGAGAGAGTGGGGGGAAGCAGGCCCCCCGCCGAGCAGAGAGCCCAACGTGGGGCTTGATCCCAGCACCCTGGGATCATGACCCGAGCCGAAGGCAGAGGCTTTAACCCACTGAGCCATCCAGGCACCCCTATAATTGCATTTTAAATAAATTTCAGAAGTCATACCATGAGGCTTGATCTTAGTAAGGTTGCCTTGGAGGGAAGAGAGAAGGGATTGTAAGGTGATGCACAGGGGCTTCTGAAGGGTTAGCACTGTTCTGTTGATCTGTCATGGAGTTTTCCCATGACTACCCCTTCATTGGGGGTATAACTGGTGTACAGTGAACTGTATCTTTTTAAAATGTATGGTTTGGTCACATATATGTATTTGCCCATATATACATATACACCCATGAAACCATCGCCAGATACTAGGTTACAAGTATTTCTGTCTTCTCCACTCCTGACCAGATTTCTCCAAGCCCTTTACAATCCATCCTTCCCTCTACTCCAGCCTCCAGGCAACCGTTCATCTACCTTCTGTCCTCACCGACTAGTTTGCATTTTCTAGAATTGTACATAAGTGGAATCAAACAGTATATATGCTTTTTTGGCCTGGCATCTCTCATTTGGTGTAACGATTTCGATTCATCGACAGAGTTGTGTGTTCCACGGTTCATGCAACATACTGTAGTTTGTTCCTTTTTTTTTTTAAGATTTTATTTATTTACTTGACAGAGATCACAAGCAGGGAGAGAGGCAGGCAGAGAGAGAGGAGGGGAGGCTCCCCACCGAGCAGAGAGCCGATGCGGGGCTCAATCCCAGGAGCCTGGGATCATGACCTGAGCTGAAGGCAGAGGATTTAACCCACTGAGCCACTCAGGGGCCCCTGTAGTTTGTTCTTATGGCTGAGCAGTACCACCTTGTGTGGATATACCACAATCTGTTTATCCATTGCCCTGTTGAAGGACATTTGAATTGTTTACATTTTTTAGCTATTACAAAGAAAATTGAACATTCATGTACAAGTCTTTGCATGGACAAATATTTTCATTTCTCTTGGATCATATGGTAGGTGTAAATGTTTAACTTTTTTAGAACTTTTTTTTTTTTTAAAGATTTTATTTATTTATTTGACAGAGATCACAAGCAGACAGAGAGGCAGGCAGAGAGAGAGGAGGAAGCAGGCTCCCTGCCGAGCAGAGAGCCTGCTTCCTCCTCTCTCTCTGCCTGCTTCTCTGCCTACTTGTGATCTCTGTCTGTCAAATAAATAAATAAAATCTTAAAAAACTGATTTTGGGGGCACCTGGGTGGCTCAGTCAGTTAAGCGTCTGCCTTCGGCTCAGCTCAGAATCCCAAAGTCCTGGGATCGAGCCCCACATCAGGCTCCTTGCTCAGTAGGGAAGTCTGCTTCTCCCCCACCCCTACTCATGCTCTCCCTCTCTCTCTCTCTTCCAAATAAATAAATAACAATTTTTAAAATAACTCTTGGGGCGCCTGGGTGGCTCAGTGCATTGAAGCCTCTGCCTTCGGCTCAGGTCATGATCCCAGGGTCCTGGGATCGAGCCCTGCATCAGGCTCTCTGCTCCGTGGAGAGCCTGCTTCCTCCTCTCTCTTCCTGCCTGCCTCTCTGCCTACTTGTGATCTGTCAAATAAATAAATAAAATCTTTAAAAAATAAGTAAATAAATAAATACATAAATAAATAAGCGCATAAATAAGTAAATTAGCTCTTATTTATTTATTTAAGATTTTATTTATTTATTTGACAGATGGAGATTACAAGTAGGCAGAGAGGCAGGCAGAGAGAAAGGGGGAAGCAGACTCCCTGCTGAGCAGAGAGCCCAATGGGGGGCTTGATCCCAGGACCTTGGGATCATGACCTGAGGCTTTAACCCACTGAGCCACCCAGGCGCCCCTAAAATAACTCTTTTTTAAAAATCTGATTTTTTTTTCCTTGCAGAAATCCTATTCCATGCCCATCGGCATCGAGTTTCAGCGGAGATATGCAACCATCGTTCTGGAGCTTGAGCAGCTCAATAAGGACCTCAACAAAGTTTTGCATAAGGTTCAGCAGTACTGCTATGAGGTAGGCGAGGTGCAGACACTTCCCCTGAGGGCCTGCACTCCCCCTACTCTTCTGCTGGAAGCTAAATACTGTTACCTTGACATGCTAGAAAATTCAAACAAAGCCAACATCTCTATTGGGTCCTTTAGCAGAACCATATTTTACATATATTTTTACTCGTTCCGAAGAGTGTTTTACAGAGAGCTCTCAATTCTGTTAACGTTTGTTTCAATTACAAAGGTATAGCTTTTGAAAAAAATTTAAGAAAAATGATTACTCTTCAACTCTTAATCCCACAATCCCAAATGCTCTATTTGGTTTATTTCCCCCTTAATCTTGTGTGTATATATATGTGTGTGTGTACATGCTTTTTCTCACAAAGTTATCAGGCTGTGTACACAATATTTTTTCCTCCTTCTTTAAACTTTACATTAGAACTATGGATTCTTGAACTTCAAATATGCAGAACATGGAGTTATTTGTGAATTGTCATCATCTATATAAAATTATATATATGAAGACAGTTCAGTAGTTTCACCTCAGTTGATTTTCTTACCAGGTAAGAATTACATGACTGAGATGAGTTTAGGGTGCTCCAGCACTTGTATTTTCAGAGGTTTTATGTTTCCTGTGAGCCGCCTCCATTTGTGACACGAGGTTCTCCAATGGTTGGCTCTTTCTGACACTAGCCTCCTAGTTGAGTCCCGAAGTTCTGCCATAGACCATGTTGTTGATCCATCTGCCTGGAGCTGAGGCAAATGCACTGTGGTTGCCTGTGACTATGCTCTGAGAATATTCTGCTCATTTCTGGGGCCATCTATCATCCTTTATTTTTATTTTCCCGGTAGTTGTCACCTACATAGCAGTAGGTGTTGCCCTAGTGGATAGCTTTCTCCCTTCAGACTAGCAGCTGACCCACAAGAGAGGCAAACCTTCAAGCAGTCCAAGACAGCACGTAACAAAGCTGAGGACACGTACACGAGTGGGTGGCCCATCAGTCTCGTGTAATTGCAGTATGTACCACAGGGCCTTTTGTGATAGGCTCATTTCCCCATGAAGTAAAACAACTTGATTTTCAGAAAGCTCTTGGGGAAGTACAGTGTTGATTTGCTTTACTTTTTAAGGATAGATTGATTGGTTGACTGATTTGAGAGAGAAAGTAGGGGCAGAGGGCAGAGTTAGAGAGAGGATCTCAAGCAGACTCCCCCATTAGCAGGGATCCTAGCGTGGGGCTCGATCCCAAGACCCTGAGATCAAGACCTGAGCCGAAGGCAGACGCTTCACCAACTGAGTCCCCCAGGCATCCCTATGATACTGATTTTTTTTTTAATTTTATTTATTGGGGCTCCTGGGTGGTTCAGTGGATTCGGCCTCTGCCTTCGGCTCGGGTCATGATCTCAGGGTCCTGGGATCGAGCCCCACATCGGGCTCTCTGCTCAGCGGGGAGCCTGCTTCCCCCCCCCCTCTGCCTCTCTGCCTACTCGTGGTCTCTGTCTGTCAAATAAATAAATAAAATCTTAAAAATTTATTTATTTATTTGAGAGAGTGAGAGTGTGTGTGAGAGTGAAGAGGTCAGAGGGAGAGCAGATTCTCTGCTGAGCAGGGAGCCCGATGTGGGACTCAATCCCAGGACTCCAGGATCATGACCTGAGCTGAAGGCAGTTGCTTAAGCAACTGAGCCACCCAGATGCGCCTACAATATTGATTTCAAAATAAAAGCATATGGGACACCTGGGTATCGCCAATCAAGGAGGCCTGTCCTCTTACCTCCGGAGAAGACAGTTACGAAGACAGGGAGACTACAGCGAACCCCATGCTGTTGGGTTAAAATAGGACAATCGGTCTGACTTTGTGCTTCAGTTTATTTTTACGACATAGATGCAGGTGTGTGTTTGTGTATGTACATGCATGCAGGCTGAGAGAGCCCTTCTGCACACCCCGACAGCAGCGAGCACCCCAGCACCTGACTATGGTTTCCAAATGGTGCTGTCCAATCAAAGGAAGCAGGGCTTCTTGAAAAAGAGACCGATTCCAGAGCCCAGACTGTCTCACTGTGCCCCCCAGCTTACGGGAGCATGTTCAAGAGACTGGCTGAACCGTGATTCCCACTGACTAGATCTGGGACAGCTTGGGCTTCCGGATAAGTGATCATACTCAGAATAAACCAGAAACAGATAGTGAATCTGGGTACAAGGTTTTCAGGAGGGGCGCCTGGGTGGCTCAGTCATTAATTGTCCGCTTTCGGCTCAGATCATGATCTAGGCCTCCTGGGATTGAGTCCTGCATCAGGCTCCCAGCTCAGCGGGAAGCCTGCTTCTCCCTTTCCCACTCCCCCTGGTTGTGTTCCTTCTCTCACTGTGTCTCTCTCTGGCAAATAATAAAATCTTTAAAAAAAAAAAAAAAAGATTTCCAGGAATTATTTGTTCTATTTCTTTTTAGCAGTTTGAAATTATATCAGAATTAAAAGTTGCTTAAAATATAAAATCCAGAAAAGAAAACCGTTTGAGAAGAAACATTTCTTAAGTAGGAGTGAGGCCCATTTTCATTATAAAGGCTAGTTTCATAAACCTCTGCCTCTGAAAACACGACAGGACCCCACAGAAATCATCTGGCCTGATGAGCCTACATCTCACATTCGACTCCTCTGTTTCCAGCTCGCTCCAGACCAGGGCCTGCAGCCTGCAGACCAGCCCACGGATATGAGGCGGAGGTGTGAGGAAGAAGCCCAGGAGATTGTCCGGCATGCCAACTCCTCCACTGGGCAACCCTGTGTTGAGAATGAAAATCTGACAGACTTAATCTCCAGGCTCACTTCTATTTTATTACAAATTAAGGTACATCTCAGAGAACACCATTCTCTTCGTTTTGACACCTACACAAACACGCTCATTTGTGGCTAAGCAGTTAAAATACACAGATCGTGTCGGTATTTTGTGTCTGAGTTTGGGCTAGAATTCAGTTAAATTTTGAATTATTTTTTCCCTCAGTGTCTGGCAGAAGGAGGAGACCTGAATTCCTTTGAGTTCAAATCCCTTACAGATTCATTAAATGATATCAAGAGTACGATAGATGCTTCCAATATCAGGTAATTTGTTAAATGCACCTCAGTCATTTTTCTAAGTCCATGGGGATTTCCAGTACAGGTTTTAAGAATTATGCCTATTTGTGAAGCATTCATATAATTTTTATGCCGTAAATAGATTCCCAAAGAGCTTTTCAGTTATGTCCTGCCTATTGATGGAGTAGACGTTTCCCATGGACTTGGTTTATGTGAAGGAACTCGAGACGCCCAGTGTTCGGGTTTGGGGTTGGTGTGGCATTTCCCCTGAGTAGGGTTTCCCCGGAGAGACAGACTCTCGCTGGCACCCCCACGGCTCCTTTGCCCCCTCCAGCAGCCCTTCCCATGACAACCGCAGCTGGGGGGGCGGGTGTAGCTGGTGTGGTGGCGGAGCTTCCTTCCTTCCTCGAGGCTTGATCTTAGTGGCTTTTTGGACTAAAATTCAGCTCTTCGTTTTTTAACAAGTATTTCCCTAACATCATGAAATAAGGGATGTAACCGTGTTTCTTCTTCAGTTGCTTTCAGAATAATGTCGAAATCCATGTTGCACACATTCAGAGTGGCCTGAGCCAAATGGGAAACCTGCACGCCTTTGCCGCCAATGACACCAACAGGGACTGAGGAGCAGTCTTCCCTGCTCCAGCCGCACAGGACACTGCGGTCCGTTCCCCTCGGCTTCCAACACCAAATGACCCATGTGCTGGAAAACAAGGGAACTTTGCATCTCCAGCGAAGGCACTGGAACATACCGTCGTGCTTCTTGAACCAGCACTGCTGACCAGCATTCTATTTATTTTTCTCCTTATTATTCTGCTGCAGTAGCATCACTTATGTTACGCGTTTATCGGCAAGGATTTTTCAACCGAAACTGTCTGAACAAAAGACGCTGTCACGGAAGAGTGTGCTGACCCTTTTTTCAACGTGCATGAATTCCGCCAACATGCGCAGACAGTTGCTCCCCTGGGCAGGCGCAAGCAGACACGGGCCTCCTGCTTGGAACTGCGACCAGAGGGCTGCGGCACGGGCCCTCAGCTCCTCACCCTGCCAGGCTTCTGGAAGAGAGGGCCACGGGGAGGCGGGAGGTCAGGTTTCAGGAAGCCACCGGAACAGCCACGGAGCTGCGGCCTTGACAAGTATGCGAGATGGACACCTGCAGGGTGACATGGCTCTAGAGATCATTTTATAATAATAAGTATTTTAATTTATCATAATTTATAAAAGAAACCTTTGTTGTTTGTTGAAAGAAAATGAAGGAGCAGGAAAAAAGTAAATTACTTGCAAAATGCTACATTTCAGCAAGTAGATTTGGCCTGACTTTTCCCGTCAATTCAGGGCAAAAAAATGCTATTGTTATGAGACTTATTTAAAAAGACTGATAACACACTATTTTCATATTTTGTTTATTTGCACAACTTTTGAACCAGATAACTGGTTAAAATCCAACCATACACAATTTATAAAGTCAAAAGATTTTATAAGGAAAACAGATATAATAACCAGTGCTGTGAAATGCAGAAAAAAAGGTTTGTATTTGGTTGTGGGGTTTTTTGGTGGTTTTTTTGGTTTTTTAAAGGAAAAACCCTACCTAAAATGTTAATCTTGTAAAAAGTGTGTATTTGGGATTTTCTTTGTTTTAATATAGAATATTATAAAGTCAAAATATAATAAAATTGTTTTCAGATTTGGAGTTTAAGATAGAGCTGTAGACGTGGCTTTGATTCCTTTAGATGTCTCATTAAATGGGACTTTTTATATGTTAATGTATAATAAAACTAAAACGAGATTATTTTCCATTTGAAATTTTTGTATAGTTTAAAAATGCTTCCATATTCTTTGTTGGTATTGTGCCACTGCAGAACTTTAGTGCAGAGTTTATATTTAGCTAAACTGTTATGTTAATTAAGAAATGCATAAATCCTTTATTCTTAATATTTGTAATTCTAAATAAATTGCTCTATGAAAAGTAATATTGTCTACCATTCTCATTTAATTAATACAACTTGATGAGTATTCCTTCTATTTGAAGTTCTAAGGAACTGTAATTTCCACTGAACTATATATATATATATTTTTTGTAATTTAAAATTTTAATTACTTTTCAGGTACAAACGGCAGAATAAATTCATAAACATCAATGAAAACATATTTTATGCAGCTTTAATGTATTACATATTTAATAGCTGTATTTTAGTGGGATATCATTAAATATTATTTCTCAACTTGTGTGTTTCAGTTAATGTTAATAGTTTATTAAAAAAAATTTGGGGGGGGGGTGCCTGGGTGGCTCGGTGGGTTAGGCCCCTGTCTTCGACTCAGGTTGTGGTCTCGGGGTCCTGGGATCGAGCCTGGCGTCGGGCTCTCTGCTCGGCTGGGAGCCTGCTTTCCCCCTCTCTGCCTGCTGCTCTGCCTACTTGTGATCTCTATCTCTCTCTCAGATAAATAAATAAAATCTTAAAAAAAAAAAAACACCTTTTTTTTTAGTTCATAAAAATTTTTAAGACTATCTCCAACTCATCTAAAAAATACAATTTTGATCAATAAAAAAGTGCTTTTAAATTGCACCATAAAGAGTAATCTAATAGATCTAGGTTAAAGGAAATGAAGTAGAGAAGAAATTTTTCTTTATCTGAAAAATTCATTGAAAAATATTTGTGGGTTTTAAAGAAATCATTAGAAGCATTATTCTTCGGGATGTGCTATGGAGAGGTACATTTAAAGTGTATATTTATCGGGGCGCCTGGGTGGCTCAGTAGGGTAAAGCCTCTGCCTTTAGCAGAGGTCATGGGATTGAGCCCCCACTGTCAAGCCCCACGTTGGGCTCCCTGCTCAGTGGGGAGCCTGCTTCCTCTTCTCTCTCTGCCTGCCTCTCTGCCTACTTGTGATCTCTGTCAAATAAACAAAAATAAAATCTTTTTTTAAAAATTAAAAAAAATAAAGTGTATATTTATCTAGATATCAAAGGTAGAAAGAAAAATACTCAGGTGACTTGAATAATATATTTCTCTTGTTTGTTGAGTCTTACAAAAAAAGAATGAAATCAGTTATGTGTGTATTGAGATTTCATATATAATAAATAAAACATTAATGAAAATATTAACAGAAAGAAATAGTATGAAAACTGTTTCTTCACATTCCTTTACATGTTTGCAGATAGTGTTTATAATATCTAGAAAGTTATTCAATTGTAATATTCCAAAATGAGTATTAAACTCTCTGCATTTAAAGAACAATTCCATACTTTTTATAAGATTAAAACCTAAATTATACTACTCTTTTTTTTTTTTTAAAGATTTTATTTATTTGAGAGAGAGAGTGGGAGAGCAGGAGCAGGGGGTGGACAGGAGAGGCAGAAGCACACTCCCTGCTACCCCCAACACGGGGCCCCATCCCAGGACTTTGGGATCATGACCTGAGCCGAAGACAGACACTTAACCTATGGAGCCATCCAGGTGCCCCTCCACTGAATTATGTTTTTAGCGGAAACAGTACAGATTAATTACCAAGTGATTTTGAATTACCATATCATCCAATATGACTCTAAGGGAGGGTTATTTCCATCTCCACAAATCACTGTGGAAAAATACCTCAGTTCTTGGCTTCCTGTAGACCTAGTGAGAGGTGGGTTTTTTGTTTTGTTTTTTAAAGATTTTATTTGTTTGACACAGAGAGATCACAAGAAGGCAGAGAGGCAGGCAGAAGGGGGAAGGGGAAGCACTGCATCAGAAGCACTGATGCAGTGCTAGATCCCAGGACCCTGAGATCATGACCTGAGCTGAAGGCAGAGGCTTAACCCACGGAGTCACTCAGGCATCCCGAGAGGTGGTTTTTAATATATATTACCTAGAATTACATAAACATTTTTCGCTTTTTTTTTACCTATTTTTTAAAAAAAGATTTGTACTTATTTGTCAGAGAGAGTGAGAGAGAACTGGGGGAGGGGCAGAGGGAGAACCAGGCTCTCTGCCAAGCAAGGAGCCCAATTCTGGACTCGATCCTGGGACTCCGGGATCACGACCTGAGCCAAAGGCAGACACTTAACTAAGCCCCCAGGTGTCTTGCTTTTCACATTTCTTTTTTTGTTTCTCAAGACTGACTTGGCAGGGGTGCCTGGGCAGGAACTGTGCCCGAGAATATATTTGAACTTCTGTTTAGGGAAGAAGAAATCTGTGTCGTTCAAACTAGTCATTTTGGGTCAGCTGCACATTCATCCGAATGAAGCTGCCTCCGCCTAGCACATTTTGCAAGCTCTAAAGAGAGCCATCAACACCACATGCTGCGTAAGTTTGGTTCTGAATTACTTCCCGAGTCCCAAAAACCAGATTCACTTGCTAACATTGAGAATCTACCAAAAGATTTGCCTGTTAAATTCTTTATCTTGAATCTAGGCACTTTCTGAGCCTATGTCATTACCACTTCTTTTGCCTGGTGCCGGCCGCTGTCTCCACCAGCCTGGAAGTCATCGGTCATCCTGATCTCTGCAACATTTACTCTGCCGCCTCAACCACAGCCTTGGGGAAGCGATAGTCTTAAACTGCAGAATTGGCCATGATCTCTCCATCTCAGGTCTTAGGGCTCTCAGAACGAATTCAGAACATTTCCACAAGACCCAGAGAGCTATGTATGGTCTGACATCCTCTAACAATTTCTCAGTCCTGCTGCTTCCGCCACAGGGCCTTTGCATGTGCAGGTCCCTCTCCTCACCTTGGTAACTCCTGACCATCCTCCATGTCAGTTTCTCAGGGAAGCTTTCCCTTGACCACAGCACACTGTCTCCAGGCCCTCCTATATCTCTCTGTATGGCACATGCAACATTTGCAATTTTACATTTCTTCTTTGACCCACCTGCTAGCTCCTCTGCTCTTAGCTTGGCTCACCATTTATTTCCAGGCCCAGATAAAGTGCCTGTTCATAGGCAGCAAATGTTTGTGCAGTGAACCAGTGAGTCTCGAAAGAGCTCAAAGCAACATCAGTGTCACTAGAGCACACCTGTGGTTTTCCAAGGTAATTGCTTTGCAAGATGAGACTAATTCCTTGAATGCAGAAATTCTGCTTTGGGGGGTTGCCCTTAAGCATGATCGCTGGTCCTGGTCCTGACTAAAAAGGCCAAGCCAACTTGGAGGCATTATATGCTGGTGGAGAGGTGGGTGGACGGAGTCCTAGGTTTGAGTCACTTGTGATCTAAACCATAACGTTTCTTGCTCTTTAGAATAACAATAGCCCCTACCTTCTACAGCATCCTAAGGATTAAACACACAGTGCCTGTAACACATTTAGCAGTTAGGGTCTCTCAAGAGTTCAACAGAGGTGCAGACTAGTGTTCTGAAGGGTCCCCCAATTTTTTTTATTTATTTTGTTTTATTAAAGATTTTATTTATTTATTTGTCAGAGAGAGAAAGCGAGAGCGAGCACAGGCAGAGTGGCAGGCAGAGTCAGAGAGAGAACAGGCTCCCTGTGGAGCAAGGAGCCCGATGTGGGACTCAATCCCAGAATGCTGGGATCATGACCTCAGCCGAAGGCAGCTGCTTAACCAACTGAGCCACCCAGGCGTCCCCCAATATTTTTTTTAAGATTTTATTTATTTATTTGACAGAGATCCCAAGTAGGCAGAGAGGCAGGCAGAGAGAGAGAGGGAAGCAGGCTCCCCGCCGAGCAGAGGGCCCAAAGCAAGGCTCGATCCCAGGACCCTGAGATCATGACCTGAGCTGAAGACAGAGGCTTAACCCACTGAGAAACCCCAGCACCCCAAATATTTATAGATTTTGTAGGTGTTCGCTAGGAAAAATAAACGTAAGTGCGATAATCCTATTAATTAATAATCTCATTGCAAGGTTCACCTCTACACATGACCCTTACTGGACTGTAAGTTCCAAGTGTCCAGTGTTCAGTCTTGTGAGTGGGAATGTCTGCAGGTCAGGTCTACAAGTCCCGATGCAAAGGAAGTGCAGAGCAGCACGCGGGCAAATAACCACAGCTCATGTTTACCCTCTTGGTGCCAGGCTGTTCTCAAGGGTTTGGAAGTCAGGTCTGCCATAAAGCCTGAACTGTCTCCCGGCTGCTTCTCACAACACCTTCGCTACTCTGAAAAATGCAAGTCATTTGAATAACACCTTGGTAAAAAATAAGGGTGACTGGCTTGTGTAAACGCGAGGACATTCCATGGCGCTCAGACTGTTCCAGCAACTTCGGAGAGGAGTCCTGGCCCCAGTCACTGCTCCTGTGGGTCTCCTCCAAAGGCTGTGTGCGGAAACACCTCCCCTACAGCCACCCTACAGACAGTCGCCCTTGGCCCTCTGGAGTTTGAAAACCCTCAGAATATCAAGACAGGATCTTAACGGAGCTCAGGCTAACTTAGACCCTAATTTGCATATATTCTAATGTATAAGTTGGGAGAGAGAAATCGGAAGCCAGACACTCCTGCGACTAATTTAACAAACTCAGCCCAGTGGCGGCCACACATGCAGAGACTCTGACCTTCCCCAGGTGGAGCAGGGAGATGCTGGGCGACGTGCTGTCTGAAGGACCGCGTGCGTTTCAACAGAATGACAGCGAAGCGTTTGTGGAAAGCATTTAATAACCCATTCAAGTTGCACCAAGTACAATGACAAGTGCTAAGGGTAATGTGGGAGTGAATGGAGTAAAAGGTAAGAAATCAGGATTAGAGGAGGGTTCAGACTCGGGAGGACGGGACCTTGAGTGTCTGAGACCATGGACGAGGGGGGCTGCTCAGGGACAGGCCTCAAGAAGATCTGCATGGCTGCTCTGTCGCGGGAGATGTCCGCTGGTTGTCCAGGAAGGTAACGGAAAGGTTTTTTCCATCCGGAGGCCACAGGAGGCTACCACAGATTTCTAAAGATGTGTGAAAATCTGAGAAGCTGGCTGGGGGGCGGGGTGCTCTAGAAGTAATCTGCATGCAGAATCACCAGAGCTAGGAATGGGTGTAAAGATGACAGGCCACACTCACAGAAAAGGGGTCAATCTCGGGGGCAGACTGAGGACCGAGTCTGAATGAGTTCAAGGTCACAAGCCTTGGAGGAACCTCGAGAAGCCAGCTGAGGCAGTGGCAGTGAGGAGAGAGGGAGCCTGGCTGCTGGTTCTTGGGAAGGGGAGAGGGAGTTCTGATGAAGCAGTCTGGAAGGGAAGTGGGCGACCCGCCAGAAGGAGCAGAGGTCCGGATGGAACCCGAGGTGTGGGTCTGGAGACGCCCAGGACAAAGGGCCGTGGGACTCCTGGGGAGGGGCCCATAGAGGGAGAAGAGGAGGTAAAAGGCTCACAGGCGACGGGGGGGGGAGGGAGCCTCACCGGTGAGAGCCGCGGGTGACACCCTTACCGAGGTGAACAGGCTTGTGTCCCTCGCCAGAAGGGACAGCCTCCTGGTATGCATGTCCCCGCCTTCAGTCTCAGCTCCTCCTCGGAGCTTGTCCTGACTTCACCCACACTCCTCAGGAGTCACCAAAGGCAGAAAAGATGTGTTCCTCCCACGAGTCCAGCTTGGAACCAGTGTCTTCGGAGAGTGGAGAGTAGGCTTGGAAGCGCTGACCTTGGCAGCTCGGGTGGGGGGTGCCCTCCCCAATCCTGCTGGGACTGGGCAGGCAGGTCATGTCTACTCCAAAAGACAGCTGGGGCTTCAGACATTTCGCTTCAGGTCCCTGAACGGCAGGGTGGAGGAAAAGCTCAGGCCTGGCTGAGGGCTGAAAGGCTTTCCCACTCTGTCGCCTGGACTTGGCCCGCCGGTTCTGGAACCACACCTGGAAGAGGGAAGAGAAGCTGCTCCAGGCTGGAGTCCCTTACACTCCGGCACCGCTCCCGAGTCCCCATCCAATATGCCCTGCTTCCCTGCTGCGAGCCTCCGTTTTCACCAAGCATTTGGGCCAATCGGTGGCCAGGAGTTCAGAGTCCCTGGCTCTCTCTCCATGCCTTGGCTTTCCCAGCTGCAAAATGGGGAACCCGCCTCCCTCTACCTGGGCATCATATAGGGATACCCGCAGGGAAAAGTAGGGTGGCAGAAACAGAAGCACTTAACATTTGAGGATAGAAGGCTTAAAGATGACAGGCAGTTAAGAAAATTTAGAAAGTCGGGACACCTGTGTGGCTCAGTGGGTTAAAGCCTCTGCCTTCCGCTCAGGTCATGATCTCAGGGTCCTGGGATCAAGCCCCATATTGGGCGCTCTGCTCAGCAGGGAGCCTGCCCCCCCCCCCGCCTGCCTCTCTGCCTACTTGTAATCTTTATCAAATAAATAAATAAAATCTTTAAAAAAAAAAGAAAATTTAGAAAGTCAATTTCTGGGGGCTCTTGGGAGGCTCAGTGGGTTAAAGCCTCTGCCTTCAGCTCAGGTCATAATCCCAGGGTCCTGGAATGGAGACCCGTGTCCAGCTCTCTGCTCCGCAGCGAGCCTGCTTCCCTTCCTCTCTCTCTGCCTGCCTCTCTGCCTACTTGTGATCTCTGTCTGTCAAATAAATAATAAAATCTTAAAAAAGAAAGAAAGTTAATTTCTGGAAATATAGTCTCTTGTCAAATCAGTGGAGAAGGGGTTTTTGCCCGTGGACTTCACTTTGGTAAATACATTTTTCCTCTCACCGTTTCCCAACAAATAGCTAGGGCGTCCTGCTCAGGAAGCCCCGACGCCATCGGTTGGAGCCCACAGATGGGCTCCACCAGGCACGCAGAAGAACAAGCCCGCTCCCGCTCCCCCCAGTGTTAAAGCGAGGGCTCCGACTTAAAACCGTGGACACAGAGCGCTGCGCGCAAAAGGGCAGGCTCGTGGTCACCAGCAAGCTCCTGGGTTCTGATCTAAATCCCTTGGCAATAAACATGCCTGGCACTGGATTTTTCAAACCCTGACAAGAAGCCCCACGCACTTCAGGCTTTACGACCCTTCGAACCAAAACTCCAGACCCAATACCCGCCAAGAAAAGGGACTTAGGGGCGCTGGGGGCCAACCCGGAGAGCCAGCCCTGCCCTCTCCGAGAGACCAGCCCATCCCCCCCCCCCCATACGCCCCGTGGGAAGCCCCAACCGTGCCTCATGTGTCCCTGCCTGGATCCAGAAGAAGCATAAAAGGACTCCTCCTGCTCGGGATGGTCTTTGTGACTCTCTCAAAAGGCCGGCGGGCGACCTCGGAAGGGCCCCGACCATACTGGACGCCGACAGAGGGAAGTGGCTGCGTGCGGCCCGCCCCCCACCCCCCCCCGACCCCCGCCCCACGATTGCCCCAGCGACGGGTCGCGACGCCACCCTCTGTGGGCAGCCCGGGGAGCGGCGCGCCGAGCGCGGGGCTCACCTGGATCCTAGACTCGGGGAGCAGAGTGAGCGCGGCTAGGCGCTCGCGCAGGTGGATGTCGGGGTACATGGTCCGGCGGAAGACGAGTTCCAGCAGCTGCAGCTGCTCGGCGCTGAACGACGTGCGCTTGCGGCGCTGCGACGCCGACGGGGCGGGCGCGCCTGCGGGGGGCGCGGAGGGCGCTGGACCGCCGCTCAGGAAGCCGGCGAAGGGCCCGGGGCCCGGGGGTGGCGGTGGGGCAGCGGCTGGGCCGGGCGGGAGCGCGGGGAGCGCGGGGAGCGCGGGAGCCGCCCCGAAGCCAAGCTGCTGGGACCGAGACGCAGCCATCGCTGGGCGAGCCTGTGCGCCGTCCGAGGGGCGCGGGCCCCGGGTTATAGGACGCGGGCCGGGGGAGGGGCGGCGGCGCGCTCAAAGGGCCGGGCGAGCCGAGGCCCGTGTCCCCCCGGGGGGCCGACCCACCCCCAGCCCCGCCAGACGCCGTGGGAACTGCCGCTTCCGCCGCCGCCGGCAGGAGGAGAGGAGGCGTGAACTTGGGCCGCCCCCTACCCCTCCTCCCCCGGCGACCCCCGCCCGCCCCGCCCGCCGGCCGCAATCCACATCCCGGGGCAGGCGTCCCGCTTGTCGGCGCGCAAGGCCGGGGCAGCGACCCTTGCCCGCATCCTCAGAAGCTGTTTACTTAAGACCCCTCCTCCCCCCTCCCCGCACCCCCCGCACCGCCCCACGCCCGGGTACGTGCCAGACCCGGTACCAGGTTGGTCAAACAGCCCGGCCCCTGCCCTCCACGAGCCTCCGCGGCGCATCCTGAACCGGGAGGGGGGTGCGGATTAAGGGACTGCCGAGGGAGGCCGCGACCTCACCTGGAGCGGGGGGTGGGGGGGGGCAGGGTGCGGACTCTTTGGAATGCCGGTAGGCCAAGGAACGAGGGTCTCCTGGGCCCTGCGAGCCTGCCCACGTTTACAGACGCGTGACTGCCGGGGGCTCGGCTTTGCTCGGAAGCCTACTGACCTGGGAAGTCTCCGCGCCCGCCTGCCTCTGCCCTAGGGGCCCTGTTCCAAGTACCCGGTTGGTATTGGTGTGTGCTGTGGCCCTAGTTTGCGTCTCTGCCTCCCCCCAACTCCGACTGTAACTTCAGAGAGCGCAGGCACCCCAGTTCCCCACTGTGAGAGAGGCACGGTGCTAGACCCTCCCGCCCCCCACAACCCGTGCGCCTCTCGCGCCGGATGCCTCGGAATTCACTTTGTGGGGAGAGAGATGCAGAGGCCTGTGTGGGAACCGCTCCACCCAGGGGAGCCCAAGGCCCCGGGCTTCCTGCTCCCCGAACCCGAGCCTCGACTTCACTAGGACCCTGCAAGCTTGCTCTCTGTTGGGAGGGTCCTTCAGGGCACTGTCCCTGCCTGTTTGTCCATTCTGGAATGCTCTAAGACCACCCCGAAAGGCCTTGGATGTTTCCATCCTGGATGGACCGCCTGAGTGTCCAAGCAGAGAGTCTGCAGGGGACAGGAGCTCAGAGCTTGATTTTCTCCTGGAAGGTGGCTGAGCTGTCAGGAACTATTTCAAACCCCAGAGCTCTTCTGGGCAGCCTGCTCCTCCATCTCCCAACCCCTACACCTTCTCTCTCTCCCTCCTGGTCCCTTCCCCTCTCTCTTCCTTTGCTGGGCCATTGGGGTCTTCGGACAGAGGGCATACGGGATGGGTGGGCAGACCCTCTATTTTCCTATGCTCCGTCCTTCTTTCATTACCCAAAACCTTTTCTTTCTTTCTTTTTTTTAAGATTTTATTTATTAGAGAGAGAGAGAGCGCACAAGCTGGGAGAGGAGCAGAGGGAGAGGGAGACAGTCTCCCCTGAGCAGGAGTCCTGACTCAGGGCTCAATCCCAGGACCCCAAGATCATGACCTGAGCCAGAGGTGGACACTTAACGGGCTGAGCCACCCAGGCACCCCAACCCCAAAGCCATTTATGAAGTGTCTCCGGGCAAGGCCATGCTACACATGTGTTCATATGAAGTAGGAATCCCCATCCCAATCTTACAGATCAGGACTAATTCCACAATCCAGATGAGGCCCAAAGGTCTCCGAAGCCACTGAGACTCCTGGGCTCACCACTCCGTTCCCCTGCACCCTGGGGGGGAGGGCAAAACCCCTGTTCCCTCCAGTTTTGTCTTTCAGGCCCCTTGGCCTCAGGAGGATCCCAGTCACAGGCAGTGGTAATGGGCCCAGATCTACGCAGACCCAAGTTCCATAGCTGCAGCTAAGCTACTGGGACCAGAAGGCCAACCTCTGAAGGTGGCCGGGGTTTAACAGCATAGAGGGCCCAGTGAGCCAGAAAGCCAGAAATGGCCCAGGGCCAGGAGTCACAGGAAATCTCTGGCTGTCCCCACCCCTCCAGCAGTCCTGCATCCCAGCCCCAAGCCTCTGCAGCACCTGCTCCCAGTGGGGCCTCGCAGGCCTGGAATGGACCCGCCCAGAGAAATGAGATGCCTGGTCAGGGGATGCAACGGGTAGATGAAGCAACCTACACACACATTTTTTTCTGCTTTTGACCTGGCGGCAAGAGACACCAGCCCTTGGGGGTGTGGCCAGGTCTGTCCAGCAGACAGACAAAGCTAGCATTACCCTTCCTGACTTCTGGAGAGCCTGTGGCTTCCTGATCATCTGGAGTGGAATAGGATTTCTGCCTCTCCCCTTCTCTCCTCCTGTGCTCTATATGAAGCTTTCATTGTGTGTTCTTATGTATATACCTAGGGCATCACCTCGATGGGGATCAGCAGAAACCCAAGATTGCAACTTCGAGCAAGGAGTTAGAGTGGGAGACTATCTTCTATACCCTGGTGCCGCTTTATTCTGATTTTTTAATCACATGTGCGATGACTTGGTCCAATGTGGTGTTCTGGGTTGGACTTTTATTTATTTATTTATTGTTAAATAAAGTCTATACCCAGTGGGCTGGAACTCATGATCGGGAGATCAAGAGTCGCAGGCCAGGTGCCCTGGGATGGATCCTAAGGAAAGAAAAAAGGATATTAGTGGGAACATTGTTAAATCTGAATGGTTTTATAAAACTAACATTACAACACTGGAGCAGAGAATGCAAGTAATATGTCTGGAAGGAGACAGCTGTTTCACTGGGAACAGAGTTCCCATTTCCGTGGTGAACTCGGACCAGGGTTACGAAGCTCTAAGCTTCCACAGCTCTCTTCAGAAGCTCTGATGTGTCCACTCACTCAAAATCACAGGTACTTTCCGCTCCTCTGGGGCGTGACAGACACCTCTAAAATCATAAGTGGTTTCCATGAAACCCAGGTTCTGGATTCCTTACTCCGTTATCCTGCTGCAAGCATACAACGAATATTTTCGTGAGTTCTTCTGCACCTGTTTTCCCAAATGGAAAACGGAAAGAGCCCGACCCTTGACAACATCTTACAAAATGATTGGGGCGCCTGGGTGGCTCAGCGGGTTAAAGCCTCTGCCTTCGGCTCAGGTCATGACCCCAGGGTCCTGGGATCCAGTCCCACGTTGGGCTCTCTGCTCAGCGGGGAGCCTGCTTCCCTTCCTCTCTCTCTGCCTGCCTCTTTGCCTGCTTGTGATCTCCGTCTGTCAAATAAATAAATAAAATCTTAAAAAAAAAATGATTATGGCAGGGTACCTGGTGGTCCAGTGGGTTAAGCCGCTCTGCCTTCAGCTCAGGTCATGATCTCAGGGTCCTAGGATTGAGCCATACACTGGACTCTCTGCTCATCAGGAAACCTACTTCCCCCTCTTTCTGTGCCTACTTGTGATCTCTCTCTGTTAGATAAATAAATAAAATCCTTTAAAAAATGATTATGGTGGGGTGCCTGGGTGTCTCAGTGGGTTAAGCCTCCGCCTTCAGCTCAGGTCATGATCTCAGGGTCCTGGGATCAATCCCCACATCGGGCTCTCTGCTTGGCAGGGAACCTGCTTCCCCTCTCTCTCTCTCTCTCTCTCTGCCTGCCTCTCTGCCTACTTGTGATCTCTGTCAGCTAAATAAATAAAATATATTTTTAAAAATGATTATGGCGAGTTATTTTCCCGAAGTACATAATCTGTGAAATCTAACTGCTTTTAAATTAATTAATTTATTTATTTATTTATTTATTTATTTATTAGGTATATATAGAGAGAGTGAGAGAGAATGAGCACTGAGATCGAGAGAGGGAGAAGCAGACTCCTTGCTGAGCAAGGACAACCCCACCCACCCCCATTTGAGATTGATCCTAGGACCCTGGGATCATGACCTGAGCCAAAGGCAGGCGCTTAATACACTGCCCACGTACAGTGTATTACTGTACACCAGGCACCCCAAGTACATTTTTAATAGGCTCCAGGAGGTACTTTCCTGTACCAAAGTCAGTCAGGTTACCAGTTTCAGAATAGCACACTGCAGTTCAGGGTTAGCCAAAGGCCAGGGTCGCATAGATCAGGGGTTCTTATCCACACCTGGACTCTGCTCACTCACCACCTGACTTGCTCAGGGCTTTGGTCCTTGTTGGCATTTTGTCCCTTGGTGACATCCAGTGAAACAGAAGGGGAAGAGCAAGGTGACACAGAAGACAGTCCTCAGAGACACACTCTGTATCCTGAGGGAAGGCCAGTAAGGACTCAGTAGAAAAAGTAACAAGCTTTAAAAAAAAAAAAAAAAGGTGTCATTATTTGGAGCAGCCCCAGCGGGGAGATGGGAGCCACTTGGGATGACCGTCCTGCTCTGTATCCCCAACATTTCCCACCACAGCTCCTGTCCCCGGCTCCCCTGAACATCACAGACGCCTGCCTTTCCTCCCCAAGTGCTAAGTACCCTCTTCCCGGCTTTGTTGTTCAAGTCTGGCCCTCAGCACTGCCCTGAGACCTGGCCCTTGCTCTGTGCTGGGTGTTTATTGACTAGAGAACCAGGAAAAGGGAAGTTGATGGCTCTGCTTCCACCCAGAGCCCCCAAGCTGTTTGCCCCTTTGATCCTGGCTTTGATTTCCTTTCCTCTCTCTCTCTGCAGCCCCAGCCTCCTGAGTTTCCGAAGCAGAGGTTACAAGAGATGGAGAGTCCACATACCCCAAAAGGTATTAATGCGCCAGGAAAGTGATAAAAGGTGAAGCAGCCTCTTTTGTTGTTCGGTTAACACCAAATAAATTCCAATAACCAACGGGAAAGAGATTGGGAATCCAACACGTTGAGTTTTTGAAAAGCACAATTTCTTTGCTTCTTTCAGTTATTTCTCCCCAAAGCCTCCAGACAGTGTCTTACCACCCAGACTCACACGAGCGAGGATGTTAAAGAAACAGCTCAACCTCAGAGAGAGAGAAAACCCTAGATTTTCCAAGTTTGTGTCTGCACACTTGATCACGAAGGACCGGATCGAGCAGCAGAATATTTGGCTCTCACACCCAACATTTGTCTCTATTTCTATCCGCAACATGCCTATTGAGTGCTTTTACAAGGGGCTAGTGCCCCTGAACTGGGTTTTGGTTTTTTGTTTTCTATGTGTTTGTTTTTTACTTTATTGCCTGTTAACTAATTGCAACATAAGCAGCCGAGCGTGTGCGGTGGCTGTGGGTACGAAAGGCCAGCTCAAGGCCAGCAAAGTCCTCTTCTTTGATCATGGCTTCTAGGCAGATGCAAGGAGGTATTTAGTTGACTCAGAATCATACACTAGTTTTGAATTCTTCACTCTCCTTTTCTGTTGCTTACACAGAACTCTGGATCCTCAGAATGATGACCTCAGCTTCATACTGAGCAGCCCCCCATAGCCACGGGTCATTGTTGCTTTAAATCTTGCTATGGTCTTTCTTCAAATGTACACAGGCTGGTGAAAGCTTTTCAAGGCTACAGGTTTCTTTCTTTCTTTTTTATTAAAGATTTTATTTATTTGACAGAGAGAGAGAGAGAGAGATCACAAGTAGGCAGAGAGAGAGAGGGAAGCAGACTACCCACTGAGCAGAGAGCCCGACGCGGGGCTCGATTCCAGGACCCTGAGATCATGACCTGAGCCAAAGGCAGAGGCTCAACCCACTGAGCCACCCAGGTGCCCCGAGGCTACAGGTTTCTTTAACATGGTTCTTGGACTCAAACCCTGTGTTGTCTTGACAATTTTGTTCTCTTCCCATAGAGTGAAACTTTGCTTCCAAAGTTCAATGTCTCTGTGCGAGGTGTGGCCTGACACTGAGTTACTGAACATCATCTACCCTGCAGGCGGCCACACCGGACAAGGACAAGTAAAGAGAGAGGCCATCAGAACATAGAATCTGCCAACACCTGTCGTTTCTACTCCCAAATAATTCATTAAAGCGTTAGCAGATCCCCAGGGTAACCCAAGATCAATTCTGGACCTGGAGTTCCAGCCAGCAAGTGGCGTGTGTGTATATCTGAAACACTTCCTTTCACTGAGTGTTATTGCCTACAGCAGATGAGAAACATCTGAGTGGGTACACTGCCACTCTAAGTTGGTCCCATCAGACAGAGACTCTCGGCGGATATAGGAGAGAAGGCACTCCCAAGTAGATAATCTCCCATTTTAATTTGCACCAGGATGTACAGTTTTCGAGAAATGATTCCACTTTGGGCCTCCTTCAGATTGCACTCGACCTGCTCTCAGTGCCACTTCCGTGCCTGGCACCCGGCTCCAGAACCATAAGGACGGTTCCCTTACCACCAGGCCTTCTGTTCAGCAGCCTGGCTTCTTGGGTGAGTGGTCATCCTGCCTCATGGAGCCCAGCCAGTGACTCCACGGCGCGGGTGTTGGCCCAGACTCAACCCGTCCCTTGTGATGCCCCAAAGAGACTTTCCCTTTGGCTGTATCACTTGAACAAACTGCCAGAGAGGGCCCTTCGTTGAACCTGGCTGATTACACTGGGATTATTTAAACTTATTCACTCACAGACTGTGGTCTCTATGAACCATTTCCAGCGCAAAGGGGGGCAAAATTCTCCTTTGAGAAATGGCTCATTCCAGGTCCAGGGCAGCAAAGGCATGACATGGGTCTGGGCTATTCAGTCATATCCGCAGAGGACAAAACTATTCAACACCACTGAGCTAGCCTCTCGGGAAATAAGTTGAAGAGGCTCCCGCTGGCCAAACAGGACAATCTAGTGTCAATAAGAATAATGAAAGCAATGGGTTGAGACACATCCAATATACTAAAACTGGGCGCCTGGGGGACTCTGTCAGTTAAGCATCTGACTCTTGGGTTCAGGTCAGGTCTTGATTTCAGGGTTATGGGATCGAGCCCCACATCAGGCTCTGTGCTGGGTGTGGCACCTGCTTGGGATTCTCGCATTTTCTCTTTCCCTCTCCCTCTGCCCACCTCCCTGCTCACGTGTGCACTCGCACGGGCATGTGGGTGTATTCCATTATTTCATAATGTTTTCATAAAAAACAAAAATCTATCACACTTAACAGTTCTGGGGAACAATTCCTGTATACTAAGAACTGGTAAACAAAAAAGCAAATATTTATCCTGCCTTTTTCGTATGACTGTAGCTCAAGGTAAACAAACTTGATAAAGAAAAGTTTCTCCTTCTGGACGTGTTCTGCTGATGAACGGAGAAGGAATGCAAGAGTTCGAATCTCCTCTTATTCAACTTCTGATGACGTAATGAGCCCCAGCAACGATCACCGTGGCCTCTAGAGCTCCGAGCTTGCAGAAGCACACATCGCCGCCCATGAACGAGTCGCTCTCCCCAGAACACAGAACCAGAATGGCAGCCAGCGACCGGAGCTCACTACCATTTTAGAGAAGTATGGGGAAGGGCAGCAGGTCCCCCAGGGCCCCAGCAAGGCAATCAACAAAAACCAGACTGTGGGAGATTCAGGACAAACGCCAGCCGCTTTCCCCAGTAAACTGGAGACACAGGAAGACAGAGAGAGAACCATGTAGACTAAAAGGGACTGAAGAGCCAGATAAACTCGACACAGTGTTTGGATCCTGATGAGAACAAACACCTGTGAAAATTCACTTCCAGGGCACCTGGCTGGCCTGATCAGGACAGCATGGGACTCTCCACGTCTGGAGTTGTAAATTCAGGCCCCACGTTGGACACAGAGATAACTTAAAAAAAAGAAAAATGCCTTTCCTTTTTTTTTTTTTTTTTAAAGATTTTACTTATTATTTGAGAAAGCTAGAGTGCAGGTGGGGGTGGGCAGAGGGACAAAGTGACTTCCTGCTGAGCGCCAAGGCAGGCGTGGGCTGGAAGCAGAGGCGGGGCTCCATCCCAGGACCCTGAGATCATCACCAGCGCCCAAGTCAGGTGTCTCACCGAGGGAGCCAGCCAGGCACCTCTGAGGAAAATTCATTTCTAAGACCAGTTGGGACATTTGAACCTTAGCTATGAGATGATATTATGGAACCAAGGTTCTTTTTTTTTAGTTATGGTAGTGATTTTGTGCTGTATTTTCATTATTGTTTAGAGATACATGGAAATGTTGGTGGATGAAATAATGCAAGGTTTGGGGTTTTCTCCACAGTTACCTCGTTTGGGGGCAGGGGAATATAGAAGAAGCAAGACTGGATATGAACATCAGGGCCGTTCTCTCCACTTTTGTGTATGTTTGAGATTTTTCCAGAATGAAAAGTTGAGAAAAGAGAGAGAGAGAGAAGAAAAGAGAAGCAAGAGTCAGTGTCTTTGAAAGACATGGAAGAGAGGGGCGCCTGGGTGGCTCAGTGGGTTAAGCCTCTGCCTTTAGCTCAGGTCATGATCTCAGGGTCCTGGGATCGAGTCCCACATCGGGCTCTCTGCTCAGCAGGGAGCCTGCTTCCCCTCCTTCTCTCTCTGTCTGCCTCTCTGCCTACTTGTGATCTCTCTCTGTCAAATAAATAAATAAATAAATCTTAAAAAAGAAAAAGAAAAAAGACATGGAAGAGGATACTGAACGGGAGGACAAGAACATCATTCTGGGAAGGTGGGATCTGCTGCTTTGGGAACCCAGGCAGAGGAGAGGGGAGGAGCTCCTCACTGGGCTAGGGCTGGAGGAGGGGCAGTGCAGGGAGTGGGTTCAGGTCCCACGAAGCCCAGCCACTGGGTCAGGGTTGAGTGCTCATGGCTGGCCGAGCTCCCTGGACAGGGGGCAGAGGCAGGGCCTGGGTGCGCTGGGACAAAGCCTTGGAGAGAAGAGCATAAGAGAAAAGTCAGAAAGGCAGGAGTAGTGCGGGACTCTGGGGGACAAGGCAGTGGGGCCAGCGAAGGCCCTGAGTGCTGACCTCACCCCGGCATGCCGAGAGTAACGTGCCATCTGCTGCGCTTGGCCCTGGGGTGGGAGCCGAGAAGCCTACCCCAGGAACTTTCCAGAAAAGGCAAGGCTGCCCTTGGTTTACAGCCATCAGAGAACCTGTTGTAGGTTCTGCACATTGCCCCCTGCAGTCCTCCCAGGGGTGTTTACAAGGCGCTGTTCAGTGCCGGGGTCTTGCGTGGGTCTCCCCTTCCTGAACTTGGGCTAAGTGGACTGGGTTCCTCCTCCCAGGACTCAGGCTGCTTCTACATCCCACCTGCTCCGCAGGCCCCGTTCAAGCCTCTGGCTGTGAACCCCCAGTCTCTCCTGGACCTGCCCTCCATGGCCCGCACCCCCCCGCCCCATTCCTGGTGTGAGTCCCACTCTCTGTGGAAATCCCATGCAACCACAGAGGAAAGGAGAGACCCGTGAGTAAATCTGTCTGAGGGCAGCCAGATCAGTCCTTTCCTAGGAAACCATTTCTGAGTGTGGGTGTGTAACATTTCCACATCTATAGCCCTACAAGAAACCCACACGGGCATGGTTTCTTTTTTAATTTATTTTTATTTATTTATTTTTAAAGATTTTATTCATTTATTTGTCAGAGAGAGAGCACAGGCAGACAGAATGGCAGGCAGAGGCAGAGGGAGAAGCAGGCTCCCCGCCGAGCAAGGAGCCCGATGTGGGACTCGATCCCAGGACGCCGGGATCATGACCTGAGCCGAAGGCAGCTGCCCAACCAACTGAGCCACCCAGGCGTCCCACGGGCATGGTTTCTATACAAACACATCTTGTTTACCGAACTTGAGAAGAATTTCTTTGTGAGCACGAAGCTATGATACTATTTTGTGCCTCGCACAGCATCAAATCTGGAACAGGTTCTCAAAGTGTGTTTGACTGATTCGTTCAAAGACCTTTCAGGGCCCATAGTCTAGACCTGGTGGGCGGTCTCCCCTGCAGAGGGAGAGCTGGACGAGGAAAGGGAGCCTCGTGCTTTTGCTTTACATTAAGTACATTTAAAATATCTGCATTTAGGCGCCTGAAGGGCTCTGTTGGTCAAGCTACTGCCGGCTCAGGTCATGATCCTGAGGTCCTGGGATGGAGTCTGGCGTGGGGCCCCCTGCTCAGCAGGGGGTCTGCTTCTCCCGCTGACCTTCTCCCCTCTCATGCTCTCTCTCTCTCTCTCTCAAATAAATAAAATCTTTTCTTTTTTAAGATTTTATTTATTTATTTGACAGAGATCACAAGCAGGCAGAGAGAGAGAGAGAGGAGGAAGCAGGCTCCCTGCTGAGCAGAGAGCCCGATGTGGGGCTTGATCCCAGGACCCTGAGATCATGACCTGAGCCGAAGGCAGAGGCTTTAACCCACTGAGCCACCCAGGCGCCCCAAATAAAATCTTTTTTAAAAAAATAAAATAGGGGCACCTGGGTGGCTCAGTGGGTTGAGCCGCTGCCTTCGGCTCAGGTCATGATCCCAGGGTGCTGGGATCGAGTCCCGCATCAGGCTCTCTGCTAAGCAGGGAGCCTGCTTCCTCCTCTCTCTGCCTGCCTCTCTGCCTACTTGTGATCTCTCTCTGTCAAATAAATAAATAAAATTTAAAAAAATAAATAAAAATAAATAAAATAATAAAAGAAAATATCTGTATTTCAGGACGTCTGGGGGCTCAGTAGGTTGGGTGTCTGCCTTCGGCTCAGGTCATGATCCCGGGGATCCCTGCTCAGCGGGGAGTCTGCTTCTCACTCTGCCTCCCCGCTGCTTGTGTTTTCTCTCTCTCTCTGACAAATGAGTGAATAAGATCTTTTTTAAAAAATCTATCTATCTATCTATCATCTATCTATATCTGTATTTCTTGGGGTGCCTGGGTGGTTCAATCTGCTAAGCGTCTGCCTTCGGCTCAGGTCATGATCTCAGGGTCCTGGAATCGAGTCCCCCGTCAGGCTCTCTGCTCAGCAGGGGGCCTGCTTCTCCCTCTACCTCTGCCCCTCTCTCACTGCCTCTCCCTCAAATGAATAAATAAAATCTTAAATAATAAATAAATAAAATTGTTAAAAATAAAGAAAACATCTATATTTCTCATACAGCAGCAACTCAAACTCTCATAATTTTGCATGTGTTCTCAGTGTGGGAGGATGGGGGCCACGTGCGGGATGCCCCAGGGGAAAACCCTGGGTGCCCCCAGGTACTCCCGTTTGGGGAACACCCTGCTGGACTGAAACCAGCCAGCTCTGCAGATGGGCCCGGAATGGGCTGCCCTTCAGACAGGGCCTGGGAGTCTAAGCTGGGGCCTTGGGCCCGGCCTGTGTCTTAGCCATATGTCAAGATGTTCCAAAAGCCCTTACGGCCAGAGAGGATCTGAACCTTGGAACTTCTGAGTGGAGGGCTCACTTTGCTAACAAGCCAACATCTTTTTTTTTTTTTTTTTTAAGATTTTATTTATTTATTTGACACAGAGAAAGATCACAAGTAGGCAGAGAGGCAGGCAGAGAGAGAGGAGGAAGCAGGCTCCCTGCTGAGCAGAGAGCCCGATGTGGAGCTTGATTCCAGGACCCTGGGATCATGACCTAAGCCAAAGGCAGAGGCTTTTACCCACTGAACCACCCAGGCGCCGAGCCAACATCTTTTACTCAGGATCCAGGAGACCCTGGAATCCGAGCGCTGGGAGTGGCGTCCAGAGCTGGCTGAGGAGGGGCCAGCTGGGCTGTTAGGCCAGCCTCTGTCTTGCACTCCAGAAGCCCTCTCCCTGTTTCGGCCGCACGCCGGAGTCTGTTCAGAAACGGTTCTGTTTGTTGCGCAGCCTGGGGCCGGAGAGGGAGGCCTCCACCTGTGCATAGCCTCACCCAAGGGACAACCATCCACCCCTGGGTCGAGGTTGCCAAAGCTCCTGGCCTGCGATGGACGGCTTGGGGTTCTGTCCCACACGGAAGCGTGGCTGCCCAACAGGAGTCCTGGCCCCAAGGCCGGGTCAGGGTCTTCTGCAGGCGGGGGTGGGGGGGTGGGTTGAAAAGGACCTCTCCCCGCCCCCCTGCCTGCCTGCGCGCCGCTCCTCCCTAACCGCCTTTCCTCCGGACTGGCAGGAGCTGGGTCTGGCTTGTCCTGCACCCGCCACATCAACCCAGTGACTGGTGTATCACCCAGGCTCAGGGAACCTTTCCTTATGAATAAGCATTCAGGGGCCAGGGTGCCTCTGCTTCTGCCATGCTCCATGAGCGCGAGCCGACTGCCCCCCCACCCCAGCCTCACACCAGGAAGGGTACAGACGGTCACACGGGTCTTCCCTCTAGTCCCTTCTCCATTGTCAGAGCGCAGGCAGGTCCCCTAACCTCTCTGAGCTTTGCTTTGCTCTTCTGCTAAATGAGTCTCTGAGGAGGGGGCGCCTGGGTGGCTCAGTGCGTTGGGCCGCTGCCTTCGGCTCGGGTCATGATCTCAGGGTCCTGGGATCGAGTCCCGCGTCGGGCTCTCTGCTCAGCAGGGGGCCTGCTTCCCTTCCTCTCTCTGTGATCTCTTCCCTTCCTCTCTCCTACTGTGATCTCTCTCTGTCAAATAAATAAATAAAATCTTTAAAAAAAAAAAAAAAAAAAAGAGTCTCCGAGGAGCACAGGGGCTTCCCTAGGAGAGAGCTTGCCTGGCCGTGTAGTCAGGCCACGTGCACGCCCTGGCTGACCCGTGCAGTGCATGGGAATGAAGGCTCTCCAGAATGCGGCCCCAGGGTTGCCCCCCACAACCCTCTCCCCAGACCTTGGCATTGGTGATGCAGCACATTGGGTGAGGGGGAGGGTCCCAGACATGCTCTTTGGCTCTGCCCATTCCCCCTTCCCACCCACCGTGGCCTGGCTGGGCTCCCCGGGGCCCACCTTGTGTATGTGTCACACCTCCCTGGCGACTTTGCAGTGTTTTTCCAGGTGGGCCCATCTGGGCGCTCACCTGGCCCGTGAGCTCCAGGGGGGGGGGGCTGGCGGCTAGGGCCCCAGGAGTGTGTGGATCTCTGGGACCCACTCAAAGGGTGCATGAGGGCTGTGGGCTCCTGGGGGTGCCAGGGTAAGGGGTAAGTCACATAGCCCCCAGGCAGGGTGCTGAGAGAGTGGACACGGGATGGTGTCTGTGCACGAGCAGCCCTGGCTTCACCGGCTCTTTCTGGAAGACTCAGTGGGGTCTCTGTGAGTCCCTGCAGATTTCTGTCAACTGATGTATTCAAGAGGAACTGGGGGTAGGGGGCTCAGCGGGGGCGACTGACAGCTTCCCCCCAGAGCCTCAGTTTTGCCGGCAGGGAAATGGGCAAAGTGGTACCTGCCTCCCACCTTCTTCCTGGAGGTTCTCTGACAGTTGAAGCTTTTCATGGCACTTTAAAAGGCTCAGATGAAAGGCATGGATGGGATGAAAGCTTCTTGGAGCCATATTAAGTTTCTCGCAGTTTTGAAGCCCAGGAGGAGGCTGGAGGAAGTGGTCAGCTGCCGGGTACTTGTGAAGCCCCAGAGGGTGATGGGTGGGGAATTAGCATGCCAATCAGCCACACCTAGGGCGAGAGGGGGTGGGGGAGCTGGGGGCCCTTATCTGGGGCGAAAACCTGTCATTTCTCGGAGGAGGAGTCTTGAGGTAAAGTGATGAGGACACTGGGCCCAGAAAGGCAGGGCCTTGGACAAGGACTTCCCTTCCCCCATGCCTCAGTTTCCCCATGTGGGAAAGGAGAAAGCCAAGCGGAGGAATAGTCCCCCAACTAGGCTGCACACCCCAATCACCTAGCAAGATTTTATTTCTTTCACCTAGGAAGATTTTAAAACCTCGACTCCCAGCTGCACCCCTGACAGAATAAAGCCGATCCCCAAGGGTTGGGGGTAGACCTTGGCATCAGAAGATTTTAAAATTCCCCGGCTAATTCCAGTGTGCAGGCTGGTGGAGGGCTGGACCAGATTTCTAGAATTATGCCATTCGCTAACTGTAAGGCACTTTTGAACCACATGAGGAGTCTTAGGTGAGGGCCATAAGGAGAGGGGTTCGGAAACTTAACCTGTGTGTCTGAGTGCCCTCTCAGCCACCTATGGGAAGGCAGACCAGGGCCACCCTGAAATCCCCCCCAAATCCCTCCAGCTTTCTGGTCTGCTGGGTTTCATTCTCCTCCTTGACCAATTCCTTATTTATTTATTTATTTATTTATTTATAAAGATTTATTTATTTATTTATTTGACAGACAGAGATCACAAGTAGGCAGAGAGGCAGGCAGAGAGAGGAGGAAGCAGGCTCCCTGCTGAGCAGAGAGCCTGATCCGGGGCCCCATTCTAGGACCCTGGGATCATGACCTGAGCTGAAGGCAGAGGCTTTAACCCACTGAGCCACCCAGACACCCCCCAATTCCTTTTTAAGAACAGGGCTGCAAGGAAATGATCCCATCAGGCCATGTTGGGTCCTCCATTGCTCCTTTTCTACTGACCCTCCTTGGTCGGAACCCCGATGGGCCGTCAAAGGGGACCCCAAACCAGCGGCCAGGAGGGAGGAGGTGCAGGAACGCATCACGGCGCTGGTGGTCCACTGTAGGAGGGCCTGGGGCCTGGCTCCTCTCCTCTCTCTGCTAGGGGAGATGCCACATCAGCCCTCCTTCCTGCCCCAGCACAGGCTTGGAGGGGCACTGGCATCAGAGTCTCACCGCCTCCCATGAGGGCCTCTGGACTTGCCCCAGGACCCTGCGCACAGAAAGAGAACAGCAACAAGGATTCTCTGCTTGGCCAAACTTTAGTCAGGCTCCTGAAACTTCTCCCAAGTCCCTCTGTGTACTTCTGCATAAAATCCAGTTTTGGGGTACTCCTGGGTGGCTCAGACGGTAAAGCATCTGCCTTCAGCTCAGGTCATGATCTGAGGTCCTGGGATCGAGTCCTGCATCAGGCTCCTGGTTCAGTGGGAAGTCTGCTTCTCCTTCTCCCTCTGCCTGCCATTCCCCCTGCTTGTGCTCTCTCTCTCTCTCTCTCTGTCAAATGGATAAATAAAATCTTTAATAAAGGGGTGCCTGGGTGGCTCAGTTGCTGGGCATCTGCCTTCAGCTCAGGTCATGATCCCAGGGTCCTGGGATCAAGCCCCGCATCAGGCTCCCTGCTCAACAGGAAACCTGCTTCTCCCTCTCTCACTCCCCCAGCTTGTGTTCCCCCTCTGGCTATTTTTCTCTCTGTCAAATAAATAAATAAAATATTTTTAAAAAATAATAAAATAACATCCATATTTGGCAAGGACCCTGCTGTGGTGGTTTGGCAAGAACATGCCCTCCCTCCCCCCGTGTCCAACCCCAACATTCTTCACTGTCCCCAGGTGATGTCCGACCCCCTTGGCCTGTCTTCAGTGAGGAGCCTGTTGGGTTGATTCAGCCAGAATCCCCAACTCCCTCCATCTCCCCCTACCCCCCAAATGTAATGGAATGTAATTTTATTTTATTCTTTTTAAAGATTTCATTTTTATTTGACAGACGGAGATCACAAGTAGGCAGAGAGGCAGGCAGAGAGGTAGGGGGGAGCAGACTCCCTGCTGAGCAGAGAGCCTGATATGGGGCTCAATCCCAGGACCCTGAGATCATGATCTGAGCTGAAACCAAGAGTCAGACACTTAACGGGTGGAGCCACCCAGGCGCCCCCATCCTTTTTTCTTCAACACAGAGGTCACTTTTGAGAGTCTGGCCATTTTGAGCACATTGTGCAGAGACCTCCTGACCCAGAGCGGCCCTCAGGCTGTCTGTCCCCGTGGCTAAGGGACATGGGAAAAGAGTGAGTGCTGTGTCTGGAGTTTCAGGGACAGAGGGAAAAGAGCAGCAGTAGCCCAATACCCTGTGGGCGTTTCTTTTGTACCTAGTTCTTTGGCCCTGGGTCCCTCCTGTTGCTAGGATCACTGCCCTTCCAGGCTATTCCAGAATCTCCCCCACCCTCCACATGTGAGGCTCTGTAGCAGGTCCTGGGGGACATCCTAAACCTGTGTCACATCATGCAACAAGGCTCTGATGGACTGAAGCTGACCCTGGACTGTCAGGGCAGCTTCCTCCTTGTCCCCTCTCTTGGGAGATGCAGCCACCTTGCCAACTGCTGAAAACCCCTACGGCATCAGACTTGAAGCTTTTACTCTAAGATCTCCTGAGCTCTGACCAGTAGCATGGTTCACCGCAGACCCAGGTACAAACCTTCTTAGCAGACTTAGGGCCCTGCACGTGTACCACGAAACCAGGCCGAAGCCCCTCCCACTGCAGACCACCAGCACAATGTCACATTCCTGCACCTCGTCCCTCCTGGCCACGGGTTTGGGATCCCCTCTCAGGGCCCATTAGGGTTCCCACCAGAGAGGGTCAGTAGAAAAGAGGCAACGGAGGACCCAACACGGCCTGATGGGATTATTTCCTAGTAGCCCTGTTTTAAAAAAGGAATTGGTCAAGGAAGAGAATGAAACAAGGCAAGCTCTGCCTCTCCCTTCTTGCAACTCCTGTCGGTTTGTATCTACCCTACCGGTAAGCACACATGGTCTCCTGCGCGCTTGGTCCGCATTTGCAGCTGGTTGGCGCCACAGGCCACTCTTGCCCTCGCTCAGCTTGCCCTGGACCCAGAACAGCTGCGCGGAAACACACGCTCCTGGGGAACTGGAGCCTCCCACTGATTTGGTCATAAGCCAGCCCCAGGAGACCGGCTGGGCAAATTAGGGTACATTCATAAGATAGAATATTATGCAACCATTAACTGGTTGACTGGGTGGCTCGGTCGGTTAAGCATCTGCCTTCGGCTCATGTCATGATCCCTGAGTCCTGGAATCAAGCCCCAGGTCCACTTCCTTGTTCAGCGGGGACCCTGCTTCGCCCTCTGCCTGCTTCTGCCCCCGCTCGGGCTCTCTCTCTGTGATAAATAAATAAATAAATAAAGTCTTAAATTAAAAAAAAAAAAAAGTTAAAAAAAAATTCATCTGGGGCGCCTGGGTGGCTCAGTGGGTTAAGCCACTGCCTTCGGCTCAGGTCATGATCTCAAGATCCTGGTATCGAGTCCCGCATCGGGCTCTCTGCTCAGCAGAGAGCCTGCTTTCCTCTCTCTCTCTCTGCCTGCCTCTCTGCCTACTGTGATCTCGCTCTGGCAAATAAATAAATAAAATCTTTAAGAAAAAAAAAATTCATCTGTTAGATGGATTACTCCCCAAAGAAGCGACTTCAAAGACTGCTTGCCGCCCCACCTACCTTTCTCCTTGGGGCACAGGAGCCCCGCTTCCCCAGTGGTTTCAAACCTCTCCCCAGGGCAGAGAATCCTCTGAGGGAAGGTTGGGATGCTGGGGCATCAGGTGGCGGGGGAGGATGATGCCACAGGGAGGGTCGGTGGATCCACGGGGCTGTTTGGACTTTGGATCCAGGATGGTTCCTCTAGTAGCTGGCAGTGACTTCACCAACCCTTAGTCCCAGGTTTCCCATCCCTGTAGTTTGGACACTGGGCTCCCAGGTCCCTTCTAACTCCATGACTCAAACCCTTACCTAGGTTGCATGGGGAGAATGGGTAACTACACAGCAGGATCTCCCTCCTGGAACGTGGCCCCCCGCCCTTCCCCAGGTGTGCTGGAGAGACACCTGCACATGTGAGTTCAACCTGTAGGGTTTGATATGCCCTGCACCACCCAAGGTTCCAGAGCGTGCCTGCTTCCTGGTTAAATAAATGGGGGTGCATTGGTTCAAAGAAAATCTAGACCCAGCCAAAAGGAATTCTGTAGCTCTAAGTTGGAAAGAGTCATGGAAAGAAGTCCTCCAGGATATTGTGAAATGCAGAAAGCAAATTACCAAACAGGATGTACACTAGGAACACATCTGTGTTTTTTAAAAGACTCTGTGCTATATATACATGTGGATATTTGCATATGCACAGAAAAAATTTCAGGAAAGGTTGCATGAGAAGCTCTAAGCTCTGGGAAGTGGAACTGGGGCTTTTAGGGGTGGGGGAGGGGAATTTTACTTTTCACCTTCTATCTTTCGGTGCCGTGTGAGTATATTTTTACTCCAAATATACACTATTTTGTGATTTCTTAAAAAGTAAATATACTAGAGCGAAGTGAATAAGGAATAATGGCTATTCCTTTAGTAAGGATGCATATTATTATTGATATTTGTAGAATTAACTCTTATCTCATAGGTATACATTTTGTATTTGTAGAATTTCATTAATGCGGGACACCTGGGTGGCTCAGTTGGTTAAGCAGCTGCCTTTGGCTCAGGTCATGATCCCAGCGTCCTGGGATCGAGTCCCACATCGGGCTCCTTGCTCAGCAGGGAGCCTGCTTCTCCCTCTGCCTCTGCCTGCCATTCTGTCTGCCTGTGCTCGCTCTCTCTCCCTCTCTCTCTCACTGATAAATAAATAAAATCTTTAAAAAAAAAAAAAAAGAATTTCATTAATGCTTATCTCACTGGTATATACTTTCTATCTGTTGAAATACAACATACATGGAGATGCACAGATGATAATTAATATTAGGAAAGATTAACAAATAAAATTTATAAGGAGTAAAAAGAATAAGAAAATATCTCCTGCTCCCACCGCCTGGGTTTGACTGATATGCGGTCTGGCGCTCTCTCCGCGTTCCACACCCAGACGCAAGAGCTTCATAGCCTCACTTCCCAGGCAGCTTAAAAAAAGTTTTTTTAAATAACTAGATATAGCCTGGCACACAGCTCTGTGCCACGGGGAGGCCATAGCTGGCACACTCTGGGTAGTTATTTTAAGGTCCTTTTTAAGGGAGATTTTTATTCGATTATCACCTTGATGTCTGCTTCAGCCGGGATCCTGCTGTCTGACACCTGGAAAGCCAGGCCCCTAGTCCCCGCTCTGGAGCTCATACACCACAGTTTTTCCTAAGGGTCAGGACTTCCTGCTGCAGTTTGAAGATATGCAGTGTGATGGGGCTGTCCCGAGTCATCAGAGGTCCTGCCCCCGAGACCTCCCAACAGCTGGCACCGGCCAGGCCACCGTAGATCCAGAGCTCCTAACGGGCAGTGCCTCCCCTCCAGGCAGTTCTGTTTTTCTCAGCCTTGGGGACAATGATGAGCTGATCCATCTATAGGTGGGGTAGAGGACACTGGAGGTCTGTCCTGCAAGGTTCCAAGCCTTCACCCAACCTCCCACTTCCTGCTAGATTGTCCTGGAGACAAAGAGCCAGTCTGTAAGGATCTGAATGCAGAACCCGAATTTTACAAATAAACAGCAAATTTTTTGCATGGTTTTATTTTTTATTTTTATTTATTTCTAATTTATTTTTAAGATTTCATTTATTCATTTGAGAGAGACAGAGAGAATGCAAGCAGGGGGAGCAGCAGGCAGAGGGAGAAGCAGACTCCCCAGTGCTAGGCTTGATCCCAGGACCCTGAGATCATGACCTGAGCTGAAGCAGACGTCCAACCATCTGAGCCACCCAGGTGCCTGGCACAGTTTTAATACACGCTGATATTTCCAGGGAAGGATCTACACATAAAGTGATTTTTTAGGGACGCTGGGTGGCTCAGTCGGTTAAGCCACTGCCTTCAGCTCAAGTCTTGATCCCAGGGCCCTGGGATCGAGTCCCCTGTCAGGCTCCTTGCTCAGTGGGGAGCCTGCTTCTCTCTCTGCCTCTGCCTGCCACACTGCTTGCTTGTACTCTCTATATCTCTCTCTGACAAATAAATAAAATTTTTTAAAGTGGTTTTTTAGAGTTGTTCATGATTTTGAAAATCTTATCACCCACAGCAACCCACAGCAATCCCTTTACCCATCTGCATTTGTAGCCAGTGATCTCAAGGTGGTCCCACGTATGGGTGAAGCTTTGGAGCTCTTCACTAATATCCTGGAAGTCATGCCCAATGCACACACCTTTGTTGCTTTACCTGCATTTCCACTTAATGCTACATTTAAGACGTTTAAGAAAATGATGGTGTAGCTATGCTCTTTTATTTGTGGACTGTCTTTCAGACAGCAAAAGGGATACTAAAAATGATCCAATTTATGAAGAGTCTTTGGGTCCGATAGGGTTGAGATCAACAGCACCAGAAAATATGATAAGTGCTCAAGAAATATTTGTCCAATGACTAACTTAACTATGAAATAATCCAGAGAATCTGACACCAGCTCCTTGCTCTGTCCTGTGCATATAGTAAGGGGCCAATAGATGTATCTCCAATAAACGTGTGAAAATGGTTGAGTTTTGGGAAGAAGAAGATTGCTGTACAGGTTACATTTAAGATAACCTTGTTCAGGGCACCTGGGTGGCTCAATCGGTTTAATATCTGCCTTCGGCTCAGGCTGTGATCCCAGGGTCATGCTATCGAGCCTGCCAAGTGCCCCAGAAGATTATTTTTAATATAAAAATAGAAGATTCACATCTTTTTTTACAAGAATGTACAATAGGAAGATTTTTTAAAATAGCCATCCTCGTCCTTCCCAGATAATCCTCTGTGACGTTGGAAAAAAATTGTGCCCTGGGGACACCTGGCCGGCTCAGTCACAGGACTCCTGATCTGAGTCCCAAGTTCGAGCCCCATGCTGGGAGCAGCGATGACTGAACGAAATTTAACAAAATAATGCCCTGCATAAGATTAGAAAATTCAGGGGCGCCTGGGTGGTTCAGTGGGTTAAAGCCGCTGCCTTCAGCTCCGGTCATGATCCTGGGGTCCTGGGATCGAGCCCGGCATCAGGCTCTCTGCTTGGCGGGGAGCCTGCTTCCTCCTCTCTCTCTCTGTCTGCCTCTCTGCCTAGTTGTGATCACTGTCTGTCAAATACATAAAACAAAAATCTTAAAAAAAAATTAGAAAATTCATACAGGTAGAAAATGAAGGGTTAAAACCTCCCTCACATACCGCATATATGTTGATTTCCGTACTATGTAGATATCCTAACCCGGAAGAACCATATTTTGACCATGACTCTGCCCTTTGCCTTTGTAACATAGGAACATTCTTGAGCTCTTTCCATATTGGGGCATCTTTTCTCTTTTTCCTTCATTTTATTTTTAAATGAGCTCTATACCCAACATGGGGCTTGAACTCACACCCCGGAGATCAGGAGTTGCGTGCTCTACAGACTGAGCTGGCTGGGTGTCCCCATACCAGAACATCTTTATGAGCAGCTACTAGAACTCCACTGAGTGGAGGTACCATTTGTGCACCGCCTGTCTCTTATTGCTGGGCAATTTGGTTGCTATTAATTTTTTTTCTCTTAAAACACAGTTGGGGTGCCTGGGTGGCTGAGTGGGTTCAGTGTCCGTCTACGCTCGGGTCATGATCCCGAGGTCCTGGAATCGAGCCCCACGTCGGGCTTCTTGCTCCACGGGGAGCCTGCTTCTCCCTCTCCCTCCGCCCCTCCGCCTGCTTGTGCTCTCTCCTTGACCTCAAATAAATTAAAAAAATAATAATAATAAAATAGATCTCAAAAAATTGAAACACTGCTGTAATAAATATTCCTGTGCCTATATCTTGGCACCCTCTTGAGGGACTGTCTGCACCCCTTTGCCAAGAGACTGGAATCGAATGTTGTCCTCCCCTGGCCAGTCCCAGGCAAAGCCAGGGGGAATGGGAGAGGGACTTTGTTTCTCCAATAGCAACCTCTGCTGGACTTGGCCAGGAGAGCACACAGTTAGAAACAACCAGATACGACTAATAGGACCCATATCAACATGGCTCTTGGGGAGGCAGAATTCTGTGTGACTGGTTTTCTTTACATTATTCTGTATTGATGAAATTTTCTATAACAAATAGGAACTTTTACACTTAGAAAAAAAAAAACAACCTAGACTTTTTTTTAAACCTAGAGTTTATCTTAAATCATTTTGTTTAAAGATTTTATTTATTTTGACAGAATCACAAGTAGGCAGAGAGTCAGGCAGAGAGAGAAGGGGAAGCAGGCTCCCTGCTGAGCAGAGAGCCCAATGCAGGGCTCAATCCCTGGACCCTGGTATCATGACCTGAGCCGAAAGGCAGAGGCTTTAACCCACTGAGCCACCAAGGTACCCCTTAAATCGGGACGCCTGGGTGGCTCAGTTGGTTAAGTGGCTGCCTTCAGCTCAGGTCATGATCCCAGCATCCTGGGATCGAGTCCCACATCGGGCTCCTTGCTCGGTGGGGAGCCTGCTTCTCCCTCTGCCTCTGCCTACCACTCTGTCTGCCTCTGCTCCTGCTCTCTCTCTCTCTAACAAATAAATAAATTAAATCTTTAAAAAAAAAAAAAAGGTACCCCTTAAATCATTTTTTAAAAGATTATTTTAAAAGATTTACTTAGGACACCCACGTGGCTCAGTCTGTTAGGCGTCTGCCGTCGGCTCAGGTCATGATCTCAGAGTCCTGGGATCGAGCATCAGGGTCCCTGCTCAGTGGGAAGCCTGATGCTCTCTCTCTCCCTCTGCTGCTCCTCCTTTATAATAATACAAATTATTTTATCATTTGCAGCTGTAAAAACTAAAGCACGGAATGGTTGCGTAGCACCCTCAAGATCACACAGCTGGGGTGGTGGGAGAACAGGTCCCAAAATTGTGCAGACTGGCTCTAGAGTCTTGCGTGCTTATACTATACTCCCTTCCCTTTCTGTTAAATAATGTTTTATTATTGTAGATCTCCCTGACTCTCTGTTTCTTCTTCTGTAAAATGGGTTCATAATACCGACTTAATGTGATTTTGAGAAATGAATGAGATAAAGCATGTGAAGTGTTTGAGGCATCATATGTGTGAAATAAATTAACTGACCATCATTAATATTGTGGGGGGCCCTTTTTACCAGGATGGGGGTTCCAGGGGTGGGTTGTTTGTGAACCCAGTCTTATAAGGACATATTCTCTTGAGGAATGTTCATGATCTGCCCTGCAGAGGGAGGGTGACAGCTCCAGGAGGCTTTGGCTCTGTGGCAGCAATATTCAGAGCACAGAGAAGCTGGATTTGTGGTGTCCAAATTATCCATCCGTGATACAGGCTGGCCTTGCCTGACAGCACCTCTTTAAGCCTATTCTATATAGGAAATGCAAGGGCCCTACAGAGTCAGTGAGACTCAGAGGCCCCAGGCCAGCTGGGCTGAAGGCACCTGCAGGCCTTCAGGGTCATGTCTGATGGAGCTTCGGAGCCAGACACACCTGGCTGTCCGAGGAGGCCCCTCCACCAGCGCTGGGTGAGGACCTGACAGGTGCTTCACCTCTGTGCTTTGGTTTCCTCATCTTTAAATAAGGACAATGATGCTTATTTCAAACAGCTACTCTGAGGCTTAAATAAGACAATGTATAGAAGGGGGTTGGACTAGCTCTTTGCACGTATATGTTCAGGAGCTACTAGTGGCCCTCTTCAAGGATCCATTCAAATTTAAGAAACTTCTTCCTCTTAATTGCAGTTGGTCTCCTGAAACTTCCTTGCATTTGCTGTGAAATGTGCGTGCCTTTCAGTCAGCAAATATAGAGTGGGCACCTTCTCTCTGTGCCAGGGTCAGGCCAGGCCTGTGAGCACATCCAGAATTCGTGGGGCTTGAAGCTTCGTCAATGATGGGAGGAAGGGGAGTTCTTTAAGACAAAGAAGAGAAAATAAGGTACAGAAATGAATATTTATGGGCGCCTGGGTGGCTCAGTGGTTTAAAGCCTCTGTCTTCAGCCCAGGCCATGATTCCAGGGTCCTGGAATCGAGTACCACATCGGCTCTCTGCTCAGCAGGGAGCCTGCTTCCTTCTCTCTCTCTCTGCCTGCCTCTCTGCCTACTTTTGATCTCTATCTGTCAAATAAATAAATAAAATCTTAAAAATAAATTTTAGAAAATGAATATTTAGAACGCAAAATGGAACCCCAATGAATCACAAATGTTGAGAAAGCTGATATGACAAATTCAAAGGACAGTAATAAGGGCACCTGGGTGGCTCAGTCAGTTGAGCATCCAACTCTTGGTTTCGTGAGTTCGAGCCCCACGTTGGACTCTGCACTCAGCGGGGAGTCTGCTGGAGATTCTCTCCCTCTCCCTCCGCTCCTCCCCCTCCTCACACTCTCTCCCTCTCTCTAAAATAAATACATAAATAAATAAATAAAATCTTTTTTAAAAATGACATGGTAATAATAACCACTACTATTCATATTACTTGACTTCCTGATACATCTCTATACTTATTTTTCTTCCTACCTACCTTTTTTTTTTTTTTTTGGTTGCATATCCCTTGTTCTCCATATGATAATTCCAAAATTAAATTTTCCAATGAGGGGAAGGGAAGATAATTCGGTCTTTCCTCTAGAAGGGCTGATTGAGTTTGGGTTTTTACATCCATCATTTAGAGAAGTGTCATGGTGCTCAGTGTCAGCAGATCCTCCCAGAGCCCCAGCCTTTGTTCTGGCTCTGCAAGTCCCAGGCGGGGCCACAGCGGCTGCTCCCCACCTACAGATGCCCCCACCCCTTGCTCCACCTTGGAGGTGGGGGTGGAGGGGGAGGAGGAGCAGGGGAGTTCACCTGCGGCAGCACTTCCGCATCAGGCCGGCAGGTGGCGCCAAAGGACACCCCCCCCAACCCAAGCTTAAGCATTTGTCTCCACATCTTTGGAACAGATCTTGGAATCACGGGCCTCTCTTTGTCTTTTCATCTCGTCCTACTGTCAGTGGAGGATACTATTCAGTCATAATTATCGATATTATTCTGTGGATATTAGCATTTGCAAACAGGAAAATAGAAGGTTGGACCCCATGTGGCTAATGTTGGTTACATCTCAGTAATGGGATTCCTGGAGGGTTGTTTTTAAAAATACATATTTTTGGAGCACCTGAGTGGCTCAGTGGGTTAAGCCTCTGCCTTCAGCTCTGGTCATGATCCCAGGGTCCTGGGAGTGAGCCCCGCATCAGGCTCTCTGCTCAGCAGGGAGCCTGCTTCCCCCTTTCTCTCTGCCTGTTGCTCTGCCTGCTTCTGATCTCTCACTGTCAAATAAATAAATAAATAAAATCTTAATAAAAAAATAGTGTCTCGAATGTGAAGGTCAGAAAGGCGTGGTAACAGCAGCTACAGGAATCATATCTTATCTTTCCAGGTATTTAAAGCACTTTCACAGATTACAATTATTTTAGGGCCATTCCTATATTAACATCTTGTTATGGAACCAGGGCAGAAACGATGCCTACTTCTTACATATATAGAGACAGGGAGCCAGAAAGTGGGCCTAAGGTCATGACGCCTAAAAGGTGCCAGATTCAGTCCCTCTCCCTTCCCCCACCCTGGCTGGCTCTGTGAGCTCTGGCGCACATCTTTTGGAAATCCATTTCTTCCTTGTCATGTCCTTACGCTACCCCTTCTCAGGATCTCATCATCTTGGGCTAAGAGCAGCTTCCATCCCGAGCCCCTTACTGCCCCCCCCCCTCGCTCATCTGGGTTCTCCTTCTACTACCTGAGGCTCACCCTGTGCCACTTCTCCCCTTGCAGCTTCTGCTCAGGCCAAGGCTAAGCAAGCATGCCAGGTTCTCATAACCCACAGGGTGTTCGTGAACGGTACTCACTCTCCCTCCAAGGTCATTTCTACTTTCTTTAAATATAAACATGCACAGGGATCCATAGAAGGACCTCCTCAAACCTTCCGGACAAGATATCATTATCTCCTATATTAGGGAGTCACAAACACAAATGCCTACAGTGGCGGCAGGTGGCGCTAGCAATAGATGGCTTTGGTGTCAAATGACCCCTAGCACCTCCTATGGGGCCCAGGATAAAGAGCAAGGACCGTGTCTGTCACAATGGGGATAGAGGAGGTGGGGGACAGGGCGGGGCTGGGGCTATTGTTGCAAACTTGAGACCACATGTCCCTCCTGAAGGCGGCAGCCTCCCCCTCATTGTTGTCCAGCGCCAAGGCCAGGCCCAGATCTTAAAATGCCAACCACCAGTTCCCATGCAAAGCACTGTAGGTGCCCACTCTTGCAAGCCAAGGAAAAGACACTAAGTTGGCCAGCTTCCTCCTGCGAGCCTCTGGAGTGTATGCAGCCTTTCCTCTGCGTTTTAATGGAATATGGCACACACAGCAGTGGCCTAAATTTCTGAAAAGCTTACCTACTGCATGCCAGACGGGTCCTTTTCTTAGTGCTTTATGTGGATTCACACATCCCGTCTTCTCAACAGCCTAAGAGGTGGGTGCTGTTCTTATCCCCAGTTTACAGAACAGGAGGCAGAAGTGAAGTCACATGCCCAAGGTCACACCTAAGAGAGGGCTTCTCACCAATGCCACCACTGGACCACAACTCCTTGGCTTCAGACACCAAGCACAGCCCCTCACCTTTGTACCTCCCCCAGCATGCCATGTTGGAGTCACTCCTTAACCGCATGTTGAGCTGAACTGGTGTTGTATGGGTGAAACAGGTGTAATTAGACCTTAATTCATTCACTCGGTTCAAAGTTCTGAGCACCTGCCCCTTTTCCCATCCTGTGTTAGGGACTGTGGGAGGTCAGAGGCCTAGCCTTTGCCCTCCAGGGACTTGCAGTCCAGGGGCACAAAATGATAACCACTACGAAGGCATTCTGCATTACGAAGACAGATGGCAAAACATGTATCGATTATTGACTAACACCAGAGAAAGCAGGACATTGTACTCCATCTCTGGAAATCTAATAATATGTCACAGAGAAGATGAACATAATGTGGAGGGCAGAGGGAAGCAGTCACCTTAGGGAGGAAACTTCCGAAAACATTTCAGAAAGGGTAATACGTACCTGGCAAGTGTTTGAATGAATGGAGCTCTGCTGAAATCCACACGGCAAAGTAAGTTGGTTGAAAAGTACCCTGGAGACCCGGGATAGAGTCCCGCATGTAGGGCTTCTGCTTAGCGGGGAGCCTGCTTCTCCCTCTCTCCCCATTCATCCTCCCTCTTTCTCAAATAAATAAATCTTAAAAAAAAAAAAAAAAGGAAAGGAAAGGAAGGGAAAAGGGAAAGGAAAAAAAGAAGAGGGCTCCTGGCTGGCTCGTCAGTAGAGCACGCAACTCTTGATCTTGAGGTTGTGGGTTTGAGGCCCACGTTGGATGTAGAGATGACTTAAAAATGAAATCTCTTAAAAAAGAAGAAAAGTACGCTCTTTTGTATAGGAACAGACTGGGAAAGATATTTGAAAGGTTTTGGGGAAACACCGTTTGTTAACTCTCTGTGTCTTTACATATGAGAGAGAGAAGCATGGGAAATAGAGATGGTTTCTCTGAATTGTTTTCTACTAGTCAGATTCTATTGTGACAAGGACATTAGAACAAACATCTATTGAAAAGTATAGAAAGAGTGCTGGATATGTTATCTTGATCGTGGTGAGTGGTCTTACAGGTAGATGTGGCTGTTAAAACACATCACGTTGTAGACTCGGAGTATTTGCAGTTTATTGGGCATCAATTCATATCTCAATAAAACTGTGCAAAAAAGTGTCCCAGACTCTTGCTATTCCAAATGTCTACAGACAGCAGCAGCCCAGGAAGCTTATTAGAAATGCCTCCCTTCTGACTCCCTTCTCAGTTTAACAAGCCGCTCAGGTGATTCGCATGCACGGTAAAGTTTGACCTCTTGTTATAGCAAAGGTCTGGAACTCACTTCCCATAATGAGTAAAGGGAAGTTATATTGCCTAATCTTTTTTAGCTCACTAAGAGCGACTAACTACCTGCAAGATAGTTCTCGATGGCTCTAGTAGGAAGAGGTTTAATTGTTTGGTACAAAGGATATGCTGATTTTTCAAGCCCCCTACAACTAGAAACAGATTTACCATAAATTAATGAAACCCCTTTCAGAGCTCTCACGTACATAGCTCCTTCCAAGGACTTTGGAGGAGCCCAGCAATATATTCACCTAGTCCAAAGTTTCTATAAGAATTTCTAGAGTAAGATGTTGAAGAACACTGTCCCTCTGCATTCTGACTTCTGTGACTCCTCTGTGTTTGGTGCTTAAGGAATGGCCAAGGGCTTCTTTGGGATCTTGCTAAAGGGATAATAAATCAATTAAGGAATACTTTTTTTTTTTTTTTAAGATTTTATTTACTTATTTTGGAGAGCGAGCGAGCACAGGGGGAGGGAGGAGCCGGGGGTGAGAGTTCCAAGTCAACTCAGCACATAGCACTCAGTGCGGAGCCCAACACCGGGCTCCCACAACTCCCAACCCTCGCCTCTGAGATCAGGACCTGAGCCGAAACCAGGAGTTGGATGCTTAACCAACTGTGCTACGCAGGCGCCCAGAGTAAGGGACACATTTAACTGGGGTATAGCGGCAAGCATTTCTGCACTTTGCGGTCATTTCCGGGTACTGTTAAATCATCACTGTCCGTGGGTGTAGGAACGCTTTCTGAGGTACACCTGCTGCCCATTATGCCAACTCAACCCTCCCTATGTCACAAAGGTGCAGGGCCAGAGGGCAAAAGAGCTCTGTGCTGCTCAGCCCATAAAATATGTGGGCAGTGGTGGAGGAGACAGGATGTGAAAGCAAAGGAGAAACTAGTCCATAGAAAATCCTTGATGGCTGGCATCAAGAGTAAAGTCAGTGTGTCTGTCTGTAGGTGAAGTCACTTGTTTTATTCATCCTAATGGATCAGAACCTGTTTTAAGGGAACAGACCAATCTTGTTCTGAAAACCACTAGGGATCAAGTAAAAGCCATACAGAAAATTGCCACCAAAGCAGTCCCAAAAGACCATAGCTCATCTGTGAAAGAAACCTGATACTGGTTTTTCCAAATTTGACAATAATCTTTAAAAAGTACACACACTAGGGGTGCCTGGGTGGCTCAGAGGGTTAAGCCCCTGCCTTCTGCTCAGGTCATGGTCTCAGGGTCCTGGGATAGAGCCCTGCATCAGGCCCTCTGCTCAGCGGAAAGCCTGTTTTCCCTTCTCTCTGCCTGATGCTCTGCCTGCTTGTGATCTCTCTGTCAAATAAATAAAATCATTTTTTTTTTAAGATTTTACTTATTTATTTGATAGAGAGAGAGGAGGAATCAGGCTGCCTGCTGAGCAGAGAGCCCAATGGGGGGCTCGATCCCAGGACCCTGAGATCATGACCTGAGCCGAAGGCAGAGGCTTTAACCCCCTGAGCCACCCAGGCGCCCCAAATAAATAAAATCTTTTAAAAAAAGTACACACTAATAACAATGAGTTGTGAAACTGAAACATAAGCAATAATAAAATACTTTTGAGCACAATGCTAAAAAGAGCACTGATCTTTCTAATTTTTTTCTTTTAAGATTTTTATTTATTTATTTGACAGAGAGAGACACAGCAAGAGAGGGAACAGAAGCAGGGGGAGTGGGAGAGGGAAATACAGGCTCCCCACGGAGCAGGGAACCTGAGGGGTGGGGGGTCGGGGGATCCCAGGACCCGGGAGATCCTGACCTGAGTTGAAGGTATACACTTAACAACTTGAGCCACTCAGGCACCCCTCTATTTTCTTTGTAGAAAAAAATCACAAAATGTTGTAGGAAGAGGTGATTTAAAGTATGCAGCCAAAAAGCGTGGGAAAGATTATCATAAATGGTGCCCTTAAAGTCTAGACAGGTACATATATGCAATGTTGTCAAGGGCATTTTCTATCTTCTAAAGAATAAAATAATTACATTTCTGGACTTTTGGACACCCTGTAGAAGTGTGTCAGGAAGTCAATGAATGCTTTACAGTTGTGTGATGCTTGTGGCTTAATTATTTAATTTTTAAAAGATTTTATTTATCTAAGACAGAGAGAGAGATCAAGAGCCGGGCGAGGGGCAGAGGGAGAAGCAGACTCTTTGCTGAGCAAGGAGCCCAAAGCAGGACTCCATCCCAGGACAACAAAATCATGATCTGAGCCAAATGAGCTACCCAGGTGCCCCGCATGTGGCTTTTTTTTTTTTTTTTTTAACTTTTCAAAGTGTCATTTGTGATTTCTCATTCTAAGTATATTTATGCACATAATTTGGGTTATTTTTCTTTTTTAAGATTTTATTAGAGGGGCTCCTGGGTGGCTCAGTGAGTTAAAGATTTTATTTGACAGAGAGAGAGAGAGATCACAAGTAGGCAGAGAGAGGGGGAGAAGCAGGCTCCCCACTGAGCAGAGATCCCAATGCGGGGCTCAATCCCAGGACCCTGAGACCATGACCTGCGCCGAAGGCAGAAGCTTTAACCCACTGACCACCCAGGCGCCCAGTATTTTTCAAGTAGGCCCCAATGTAGAGGCTTGAACTCAGGACCTGAGACCAAGAATAGAACGGAGTTCAAGAGTCAAGAGTCAGTAGCTTAACCAACTAAGCCACCAGGTACTCCTGGGGTATTTTTTTCTTACTGGGGTCCCCCAAATTGTACGGTTCCCGCAAAACCAGGGTCTGCTGAATTAAAACAGCTCCAGAGAAGCCAATGATTTCTCTTAAGCCTCAGCTTCCTCCTAAAAACAGTCATTCGCCCAGCATTTCCTCAGCGTTGCCGTGAAGACCGAGTCAAAGTGGGGGGCATGTTCCGGGAAGTCCACGACCCTACACGCGGGAAGGGTCTGGGCCTGGAGCGTAGGGCGCCAGCCCACAGTCACCCCGGCCCGCCCCTCGGCGACCCCCACCCCGAGGGCCCCGCCCTCCGGCGACCCCCCAGCCACGCGGGCCCCGCCTCTCTGCGACCCCCAGGCCCGCGGGCCCCGCTCCGACCGCGGCTGGTGGAGGACGCGGGAGGGGAAAACGTGGGAGAACAACGCTCGAGTGCGGACCGGGGCCGGAGGGGCGGGGCCCGCGGGGCTGGGGGTCGCTGAGGGGCGGGGCACGAGCCTCAGCACCTCTCCTGGAGCCTGAGATCCTTCTCAGCGGCGGAAGTTCCGGCGTCCGTAAGTGGAGGTCAGAGGTCAGCAGGAAGTCGATACGTGGCCGCCGCCTGTCCCTGCCGAGGAGGCGCAGCAGCCGGAGATGGCGGCGGTGCTGAACGCAGAGCGACTCGAGGTCTCCGTTGACGGCCTCACGCTGAGCCCGGACCCGGAGGAGCGGCCCGGCGCAGAGGGCGCCCCGCTGCTGCCGCCACCGCTGCCGCCGCCCTTGCCGCCGGGGGCAGGCCGGGGACCGGGCGCCGCCGGGGAGCAGCCGGAGCTCGGGGAGGCGGCGGCCGGGGGCGCGGCGGAGGAGGCGCGGCGGCTGGAGCAGCGCTGGGGCTTCGGCCTGGAGGAGCTGTACGGCCTGGCGCTGCGCTTCTTCAAAGGTGAGACCGCCCGGCCCCACCCCCGCTTCGGCCGCCCGGGCGAATCCGACCCGGGGCCGTGGCCAGAGCGTGACCGGGCCAGTCCCCGCCTCGCTCGCCCGGGCCGCGGCGACCGGAGCAAGTTCCGTCCTTGGGGGTCCCCGAAGTTTGTCACCGGTCGCTGGGTCACACCCCTGAAGGGCCTGGAACCTCAGTGTAGTAGTTCGAGCCCTGCCTCCCGGAGGTTACGGGACGTTATACCCAGTTGAGCTTCTTGGGTTTCCATGACCGGGGTGAAGAATGAGCCATTTCTCTCGCAGAGGATCCGTTCTGGGATGACTTTTTGTATGTTCTTTTCCTTCTTCTTCTTTTTCCTGTCGCATTCCTTTTCTTGTTTCCTATGGTAGGCACATCAGACTCCACCGATTTTTACTCCTTTTCGGGGCAGGAAGAAGTCGTCCCACAGGTTCTTTCCAGTCGTTCTGCGGAACCGTAAACTCCGAATAGGACTTGCTAACCTGGCAGTTTTGATGAGGTAGAGAGGAGGAGATATTAAGCTAATAGGTCCCCCCTGGCTAATCAGCCTCTAAAGGGAAGGGATGCCCACTATGTTCTAGTAACTTCTAGATGCTTAAATTGTACCTTGGAAACAGTGTGCAAGAGTAAATTCTCACTTAAGGCCTAAAAGTACCCTCTTGTTTATTGCAGAATTAACTGTAAAATGTCTCGTCTTGGAGCACGAGAGAGAGTGTGTGTGTGTGTGTGTGTGTGTGTGTTTTAATCGGTGATTCACTGGTGGTCATACCAGTCACATGATCTTTTCAGTGGGAAAGACTGATGAGAAGCCAGTTAGTTTAATTCTTAGAGATACTTGGATTTTGAGGGGCAAATCTTCGACAGAATGAAACTTTAAAAGTGGTTGCTAGGTTTCATATGCATTCCGGAACAGCGTATTTATGACACCTCGCCCAAAGGGAGTTCATTTTGAAGTGCAACACATACTTTAGTAACTGAAGTTGTATAGTTATTGTAGTGATACATGCAAAAGTTATTTGTTCTCTCCCTAAATAACTGCAAACTAATGAAAGTCTTTTCTAAATTTTCTAGAACATTCGCTTATTCCACATTCATTGTATTTTTTTTTTAAGATTTTATTTATTTATCTGACAGAGATCACAACTAGGCAGAGAGGTGGGCAGAGAGAGAGGAGGAAGCAGGCTCCCTGCTGAGCAGAGAGCCCGATGTAGGGCTCGATCCCAGGACCCTGGGATGGTGACCTGAGCCGAAGGCAGAGGCTTTAACCCACTGAGCCACACAGGCGCCCCTCATTGTATTTTTTTATTAAAAAGATTACCCTTGAAATATTCATTGTCATTGGACAGGGAGTTCAGCTTTCCATGCACTGGCCTGCTTGGGGAATTGGTGATAGCTAATAGGGTTTGGATCACTTGACCCTTAGGTCACTGGCTTGAATTTAGTGTTTCCTGTGGTGGTGATACATTACCACTTATATAAAAATCTGGTGTTTGCTATACAATTTGTATAACTACATTTTACTTCAAATTTTTATTCTTGGGACTTACTTTTCCAGTGTTCAGGAAGATTATGTAGTAGCACAAACGTGAAAAGGACCCACTTTTTATCTTAGTTTTTGCCAAGTGACTAACAAAAAAATAAAGGTCGGGGTGGGGTGCCTGGGTGGTTCAGTGGGTTAAGCTTCTGCCTTCAGCTAAGGTCCTGATCTCAGGGTCCAGGGATGGAGCCTCACATCTGGCTCTCTGCTCAGCAGGGAGCCTGCTTCCCTCTCTCTCTCTGCCTGCCTCTCTGCCTACTTGTGATCTCTCTCCTCTCTCTGTTAAATAAATAAAAGAAAATCTTTAAAAAATAAAAAACAGGGTGCCTGGGTGGCTCAGTGGGTTAAGCCGCTGCCTTCGGCTCGGGTCATGATCCCAGAGTCCTGGGATCGAGTCCCGCATCCGGCTCTCTGCTCAGCAGGGAGCCTGCTTCCTCCTCTCTCTCTCTGCCTGCCTCTCTGCCTACTTGTGATCTCTCTTTGTCAAATAAATAAAATCTTAAAAAAAATAAATAAATAAAAAATAAAAAACAAACAGAATTTTTAAAAAAAGGTCATTTTATCTTCTGAGCCTATCTTATTTGAAAGTGGTGATCTTTTCTTTGAAAGATTAATACACTGAATAATGTGCAGTAAATTTAGCATTGCTTTGGGAGTCAGGAGGCCCTGGATTCTGTTTACCATGTAAACTCCAAGACCTCTTGGTTTTCTGTTCCAAACTCTGTTTCCACCTGTGTGTGTGTATAAAGCAGCTAGTTTAGATGAAATTTGATGTCTCAGGTTTAGGATTTGGTCTAAAGCTGACATCATTTTAACATGCTTGTTGAGTAAGTAGTAGGAGTCCTTAGGGAATCTGTAATTGGGGGTAGGGGCCTAGTTACCAGTGACCTTAGAGAAAAAAGCTGCATTGATAGGTATAGTTCATTCACTTCCTAAGTTAAGCTCTCAGAGCAGTATTCAAATACTTAAAGGAGAAATAGCAGTGTAGCAATTAGAGCCACCTTTCTGCATGGATCATTACATAGTTGGCCATGATGAGGCCCTTAGGATAAGAGATGCCTAAGGGCTGAGGGGGAAGTCTAGAAGCAGTAAGAAGAATTATGGAAAGTATGTGAGTCAAGTGTTGCTGACTTTGTTTTAATGTGCAAATTATCCCCTGGGCACCACCCCGGTGACCCTTGAATTTTTATTTTTATTTGAGAGAGAGAGTGAGCACACAAGCAGGGGGAGCAGCAGGCAGAGGGAGATACTTGACATTCTTTTTTTTATAAGTTTTATAAGGATTTTTAAAAGATCACTGTTTTGTGTTTTTCTGTACCAGAATTTCAGCAAGAATCAGAAATGATACTAAATTTTATCTTCCACTGTGGAATAAATATGAGTCTTGAGAGCATGGCTATCCATTGAAAATAACTTAGATTGGGAATTATGAATCCTGTTTCTTGTTCCATCCCTGTCACAGTGGTCACAGGCTAGTGACTGAACCCATTATGTCAACTACCTCTTAATTTTATGCAGGTAAAAGTAAAATAATAGATAAAAATTGGGGTGAAAGTAAGTTAGCTTTTTTTTTTTTTTAAGATTTTATTTATTTATTTGACACAGAGAGAGGGAACACAAGCAGGGGGAGCAGGAGAGGGAGAAGCAGGGAGCCTGATGTGGGCCTTGATCCCAGGACCCTGGGATCATGACCTGAGTGGAAGGCCGCTGCTTAATGACTGAGCCACCCACGTGCCCGGTAAGTTAGCATTCTTACTGTTCAAACTTAAAACATTGTTGGGATGCCTGGCTGGCTCGGTAGAGCATGTGGCTCTTTTTAAAAAAAATATTTATTTTTTTAAACTTTTTATTTTATATAAATAAATATAACTGATATATATATATAAACATAATATACGTAATATATATAAATATAAATAAATTTATTTATTTGACAGAGAGAGAGATCACAAGTAGGCAGGGAGGCAGGCAGAGAGAGAGAGGGGGAAGCAGGCTCCCTACTGAGCAGAGGGCCTGATGTGGGGCTCCATTCCAGGACCCTGAGATCATGACCTGAGCCGAAGGCAGAGGCTTTAACCTACTGAGCCACCCAGGTGCCCCTTTAATTTTTATTTTTGAGAGAGAGAGTGAGCACACAAGCAGGGGGAGCAGCAGGCAGAGGGAGAGGGAGAAGCAGGCTCCCTGCTGAGCAGGGATTTCCCGGTTTAGGACTCAATTCCAGGACTCTGGGATCATGACCCCATCGAGGCAGATGTTTAACCCACTGAACCACCCAGGCACCCAAGCATGTGGCTCTTGATCTTATTCTGGATGAAATTTCATGTTAGGTTACCACTTCATGTATGTTCCTTTTTGCTGTTAAGGAGCTTAGGGTCCAAAAGAGAAGTTAAAGACCCAATGACAGTCACAATACAGTGTGAAGGATGGAAGGGGCAGATGCCATTCCAGAGAGAGGGGTACAGCCAAGAGCCATGAAAGGACAAGGCGTGTGATGGGAAATGGAAAATAGGAAGCAGTGTGATAGAGCTGGAAAGGCACGTTGGTGTCAGATCCACAGAGGGACTTGAATGCCATTGTAAATAGCCTTTTTGTCAGTGACAGTGAAGAACCATTGAAAGTTTTTACAGGGCAGAGCCAATTTGCCAGATTCTAGCTTAGCAGACCTCAGCTGGTGTTCTGAGCTCTTTGGGTAAGGACATATTGGTTGGTTTTATTATAGCCTTTATACTTCTTGGATGGAGCTAACCTGAGGAGTGGTATTTTGGTTTTTAGAGTCTTTGGGGGTGAATGTTTCCTGGTCTAATATTTTATTTCCTCATCACATGAAGCTGTTAGATGGTTGCATTCATTTAAAAGTCCAGAGTATTGGGGTACCTGGGTGGCTCAGTGGGTTAAAACCTCTGCCTTCGGCTCAGGTCATGATCCTAGGGTCCTGGGTTTGAGCCCCGCATTGGTGCTCTGCTCAGCGGGGAGCCTGTTTCCTTCTCTCTCTCTGCCTACTTGTGATCTCTGTCTGTCAAATAAATAAATAAAATCTTAAAAAAAAAATAAAATTCTAGAGTATTAACCCCAGTATGTGAGGTATTGCTTTGACATAATATCAAGATAATATACATTACTCCGTGTAATCCTCTGCAGACCTTCTAGGGAGGGTGGTGTTCTGGCTTCTTAGTAAGGGAACTTGAGGGACCTGCATCAGTTACTATTAAGAGGCAGGGTTGATTCTCAACTTGGATTCCAAAGAGGTCTTCCCAAGAGGTTTTCCTGCTATAGGAGACAAGTGAATAGAAACCCCGCCTTTTCTGATTGTGTTCTGAGGGAAATATTTAGAATTACTACCCTGTTGCCTTATTACATTTTGGAACGTTTTATTTATTTTTTATTTTATTTTATTATTATTATTTTTTAAAGATTTTATTGATTTATTTGACAGACAGAGATCACAAGTAGGCAGAGAGAGAGATGGGGAAGCAGGCTCCCTGCCAGCAGAGAGCCCCATGCGGGGCTTGATCCCAGGACCCCAGGATCATGACCTGATCCGAAGGCAGAGGCTTTTACTCACTGAGCTACCCACGTGCTCCTTTTTTATTTTATTTTTTTAAAAAAGATTTGGGCGCCTGGGTACTCAGTTATTGTGCATTTGCCTTTGGCTTGGGTCATAATCCCAGAGTGCTGGGATGGAGTCCTGCATCCGGCTCCTCGCTTGGCAGGAAGTCTGCTTCTACCTCTGACCCTCAACGCACTTGTGCTTGCTTTCTCAAATAAATAAAATATATTTTTTAAGATTTTTATTGAGAGAGAGAGAGAGAGAGCACAGAGTGGGAGGTGGGGAGAGGGAGAGAGGCAAGCTCCCTGCTTAACAGGGAACCCGATGCGAGGCTCAGTCCTGGGACCCTGAGATCATGACCTGAGCTGAAGACAGATGTTCAACCCACTGAATGACCCAGGCACCCCCTCATTTTGGAACTTTTTAAATAAATTTGCTTGGAAATATTAAGGGCTGATGGATAGATTCATACCGTTTTTCTATACACGATCATATTATCGAGTCTCTTTAGAGACCTGGAGGAACGAAGTGTGAGAGAACCATCTACTCTGAATTCCTACATGATACTATCAGGTTTAAAATTCTAAATGTAATGGGGTGGAAATTGCCTCCAAAGGACTGAAGTAAAAGTGCTCATCAAAATTTTGACATGCTGAATCCCACTGCTACTAGTACAATATTAGATCTTTTGGGAGGCCTGCATTTAGCTAGTGTAATGATTTTAACTCTTGTAAATTGAAAATGGATGTGTTAATTCATTGGGGATTGAAAAATGGTGATACTCTAAATGTCTGTTTTTCCTGGAATATATTCCTGCATATACTATTTGGTGTGGAGTATAAATTCAAACAGGAAAGGAAAAATGCTTTGCCTTTATTAGTTTCCAGAATAATGAGTTGTTTCTCTGGTGGCCTTAACATGTGACAGTTTTTATATTGTCTTTAGGTACTTGTGCTTTTAAACATATATATATATATATGGAAATATTATATATATATGTATTTTAAGCTCTTATCGATGCTCAGTACCATCTTTAACAAGTGGGAGCCTTGTCAGGTTGGCTCTTAAGTTCCATTGACATGACTGGTAATTTTTCATAGCTTCCTTGCTATCTGGTATGATAAGATATTCCAGGTTATTCTAACACATTTCCTGCTTCAGCAGGAATCATCAGCCATTTGTCCAAGGAGACATGGTTCCCATTTGTGGGAAATAGCATTTGAAGAGAAGTAATCTGGGTGATGGGAGTGGGTGCTTGTTACTGCTGGATTGGTCATTATTTCCAGGCCTTTTCAGTAGACACATCAAGGGTGTGTGTTGGGGGGGTATTTTTGAGCATACGGTATATAAAAGCTGCAGTTGAATTTGGAGGAACTTAAGTCTTAGACTCAGGGTCTTTCTGGACTTGATGTGTTTCCAGGAGCAGTTCTGGTGATAATAGTCCTTAGTACACTCAGTGTGTTACTGCTTTCAGAGAGGCTGTCAGGTGGACAGGACGAAGTGGTTGTTTCCTTTTGTCTCCTTTAGGCATGCATTTACAACAGCATGGAGGAATGCCCCATTAAGGTTTTTTAAAAACGTAGAGGTGTAAATTATTCTTTGGTAACTTATGGGTAATTAGTGTGTGCCTCTTGGACTTCAGTGGTCTGGCCTCAGATAATTTCTTTTTTTTTTTTTTTTTTCTTTTTTGCCTCAGATAATTTCAAGTTTAACTATTACTATCAACCATCTGTTAAATTTTGAGTTTATTTTTTCCTTCTTTTTCATTATCTTTACCTTTAGGCATAGCGTATAATACTATAGGAGGACTTCTAGACCCAAGAGACAATTAAATTGTAACTGCTAGGGGCGCCTGGGTGGCTCAGGACGTTAAGGATCAGACTTGATTTTTGCTCAGGTCCTGATCTTCGGGTCTTCGAGCCCCACGTCTGGCTCTGCTCAGCGTGGAGTCTGCTTGTCCCTCTCCCTCCCCCCAACTTGGATGCTTGCTCTCTCACTCTTCTAAAATAAATAAGTAGAATCTTTATTTAAAAAAAAAAAAAAATAGGAAAGAAATTACAGCCACTAAGAATAGTAATATCTCAGGGTGAGGGGATTAAAAAAAAAGAGTGCTACCTTTTAGGTATCTCATTTTTTAAAGATTTTATTTATTTATTTGACAGAGAGAGATCACAGTAGACAGAGAGGCAAGCAGAGAGAGAGAGAGGGAAGCAGGCTCCCTGCTGAGCAGAGAGCCCGATGCGGGACTCGATCCCAGGACCCTGAGATCATGACCTGAGCCGAAGGCAGCGGCTTAACCCACTGAGCCACCCAGGCACCTGGTATCTCATTTTTTAAATACGCTAGTTCATATTAAATTTGAGCTGAACTGAAGGTTTCCCATGAAGACTGGATTCAAGAATACATTTATACATGTGTGTCTATATCTCTGTGTGTTTAATATAAGTGATTTTAACATCAGTGGAAGCTTCCTGTTTGTCGAATACACATTTGGAGGAGTACACGGATGATAGGTGTAGAGTGTGATGAACTTTCCCAAAATGTACATACTCTGGTAACCAACCCCCAGAAGGAGATAATGTTTAAGAGTAGTTTCCCTCTTATCCGTGCTTTTGCTCTTCCTGGTGATTAGCTGCAGTCCAGAAGCCTGTGATCACCTCCTGACCGAATGTCAGAAGATGGGTAGTAGCCTAACGCTGGGTCACACATCTGGCGTCCTCACCTCACGGCGTCTCATCTGTCATGGAAGCATTTTATCATCTGCCGTAATAAGGGTGAGGACAGAACAGTAAGATATCTTGAGAGAGACCACATTCACTTAACTTTTATTACAGAGTATGTTATTGTTTTATTACTCCTGTCTTACTGTGCCTAATTTTTATAAATTCAGCTTTATTATAGATAGATATATGTAGGAGAAAGCACACTAGGTATCAGGTTTGGTACCATCCACGGTTTCAGGCATCCACGGTAGGCCTTGGAATGTATCCCTCGTGGATAGGGGAGGACAACTATGCTTTTGTCTGTTCACTACATGAGATCCGTTCTGGCTCAGGATTTAGGAAGTTGAGCTCTGGAAAAAGCCCGTCTAGGGTCCTTTTTCTAGTTCTGCCACTCAGTTTCTTAAATTCAGTGCCTTCCTTTACTCAAGGGTTGTTGGAAGAGCTACAGGAAATTATATATATAAATTCTCAGCCAAGTGCCTGGCCGTTGATATTCTGCTTATGTTGTTAAGGAGGAAAGATTACCAGGAATTTATTACAGGGTGTGTGGAATTAATTGGGGGGAGGAGTGAGCTTTTATTAAGCACTTAGTACATGTTAGGCCAATGTTTTACAGTCATTGACTCAGAAATACTGCATTGTGTTATACTTTCTTACAAGTAATATAAAAATTTATCAATCGAATTTTTCTCATTCCAGCATGGAAGAGATGCGGTTTTAATTTTATATTTCTAAAAGATGGATTTTACTCAAAGTATATTCTTTGGGAGTCAGCAGTGTGTTAGGGCCATGAGAGCAAACAGGTTTGATCTTAGACTGGTTTGGTGGAAATACGGTATCTAGGATGAGGGAGGAGAGAGATGGTCTTGCTCTCTCCTCTGCACAGATCAGACAGTCCCTGGATAATGTTTTCAATTTGAGGCATTGTCCTGTGGGGTTGAAGGTAAGTGGAGCTGGTCCAGAAGTGGTCTGGGTGCGGGAATTCACATGTGTGCTGGCGGCTGCGCCGTTGGCGTCTGGCGCTCCACCAGGACTTTGGAACACATTTTATCTGACCCTCACAAAAATGGGGAAGGTACCTCCATTTTATTGGTACCAAAACTGGGGCTCAGAAAGGTTAAGTGAGTAGTCCCTATTATGTACTTAATAGAGCTGGGATGTAAATGTAGGTCTTTGGAAGATGCGAGGGAATGAGCTACCAATGCTCAGCTCGGAGTAGAGAACTCAGGGCAAACGTGATGGGTATTTTGTGGCTTTTGAGGTCTTATTGGTTAAGTGTGTTTTACTTAATGCTGAGGACTGGAAATAGACCCTGTGGATGGAAATGTGAGAGGTTAAGTCAGAATAAAGAACTAAAAACCACAGCCACGCAGAAACGTACTAGAATGTTCCCATTCCATGGACCTGCTCAAGGGTAAGTTAGCAATCGCAAAGTGGGTAGGCTTTGATTCCTTTTTTTTTTTTCTTTGTATCTGCTGCAGGTTTTTTCTTTGTGGTTACCATGAAGCTTACATAGAATACTTTATAGCTGTATTAGGTTAAACTGTTAACTTCCACAGCATATAGAAACTCTGTGCTTTTCTCTTTCTCCTACTTGAGGTTACCGATGTCGTCATAGTTGTCTTTTTTACACTGTGTGTGCAGTAACAGGTTATTGTAGGCCACGTGGAGATGCAGAGGGGATTTGGGCTTTGGTTGTGCAGTTCAGTCACTGACGGTGAATGGCCTGTCCGACTCGCAGATTGTATGGCTTCATTTCATCACAGACCATAGAAGGTACAATAAAATACTTCCTTACATCCTCTACCTTACTCTCCAGAGAGAAGAGAAGAATACAGTTTCTGTGTAAACTTACTCTAGCAGTTGAGGTGTGAGACTAAAAACCCTTTGTATAATTAATGTCAGGTGGAAGGGACTTAACGTCGATCTTTCAGAGCTTTGGGCTTGGGAACTGTGATTATAATACTATTGTCAAATTATGCTGCCTTATTAGAACTGTAAAGTTAAGTACTATTGAATTTAATAAGAACATAATTTAGAAGCCATTTCTATTTTTAGTTGCTTGGAAAAAATGTGTTTTGTGTATTGCATTAGTTTCCTATTACTGCTGTAACAAACTGCCACAAATTTAGTGAGTTCAGACTGCACATGCTGTCTCACAGTTCTGGAGGTCAAAAGTTCAAAAGGGGTCCCCCCAGAATTTCACGGTATTAGTCCATTGTTTTCTAGCTTTCAGTATTCATACTCTTAAGATGTCTGTAGTCTTGGGGTGCAACTGCCTTTGGCTTGGGTCATGATCTCAGGGTCCTGGGATTGAGCTCTGCACTGGGCTCCCTGCTCAGCGGGAAGCCTGCTTCTCCCTTTTCCGCTCCCCTTGATTATGTTCTCTTTCTCTATCTCTGTGTCAAATCAAGTCTTAAAAAAAAAAAAAAGATGTATGTAGTCTTTCTTATTCCTGGTCCTGTGTATGTCACCTATTTTTCTTCCTAGAAGTTTTTAGAATTTTTTTTTTTTTAATCTCCAGTGTTCAAGAATTTCTGTTACTGTCTTTCTGTTTATTTAATTTTTTTGAACGATTATGTTCAAAGTTCAGTAGTCCTTCTAGTCTCTAAACCTGCATCCTTCATTTCCGGGAAATTTTCTTGAATTATTTCATGATCATTTCCCCTCTTTTTTCCTGTCTTCACACTCTGATACTGTTAATATCGGCTATTGGATCTTCTGAATTGAACTTTAATTCTGTTACGATTTCCATTTTTGTCTTTTTGCTGCCTTTTAAGAGATCGTCTCAACTATTTTCCAGCCTATGAAAGGTTTTTAAAAATTTGTTTTTACATTTTTAAATTTGTTTTTACATTTTCAAGAGTTTTTTTTTTTCCTCTAAATTTCTCTAAATTGTCTTTCTTCCTGGTGCCTTGTTTTGCTTAATGGCCACATCAGTTTCTGTCTCTGAGGATATTAAATGCAAATTTAGTTTTATGTTTTATTTTAAAATTTTCTTTTGGGGGGCCTGGGTGGCTCAGTTGGTTGGGCGCCTGACTCTTAGTTTTGGCTCTAGTTATAATCTCAGGCTCATGGAATCCAGCCCTGCGTCAGGCTCCACACTCAGCATGGAGATTCTCTGCTTGAGATTCTGTCTCCCTCTGCATCCCCTGCAGACACACACACACACACACACTCTCTCTCTCTCTCTCAAATAAATTTAACAAACTCTTTAAAAGTTTAGACTTTTTTTCCATGTTGGAAGCTTTCTCAAATGTCAGGTAACACGGGGGTATTTATTTGTATAGAAGGGTAAAACACTGAGCAGCTGATTTTAACCTTGAGCAGAGACCTTTACGGTAGGGTGAAGAGGCAGAGGTTGCATAGGGGAGCCCTCAAACACCAGTGTGGTTCAAATCCGTAACTGGAGGTTTTTTATTCCTGCAAATACTCTGGCTTGCTTCCTGGCACATGGGCTTAGTTGTCAGCATTTAGGAACCAGGCAGGAGAAGGGAGTGTGGTTGGGAGTTGTTTCCCATTTACTAGAGAAACTTCTATTTCTCTGTTTGTAGTCCTGCACTTACTCCCAGCCTGGTGTCCTCCCATCTGGAGCATCTGTGATTCAGGTTCTCCAGTAAACATCAGCCCTCTGCTGAAGTTGGGGTGCGGTGGCCATCTGCATGCTTGGGATTGCCAAGCAGTGGGACGGAGGAGTACCTGCTTCTTAAGAGTTTCAGCCAGCATTCTTGTCTCCATCTAAATTCCAGCTTTTTTGTTTTGTTTTGTTTTTAAGATTTTATTTATTTGACAGAGATCACAAGCAGATAGAGAGGCAAGCAGAAGGAGAGGAGAAAGCAGGCTCCCCGCTAAGCAGAGAGCCCGATGCGGGGCTCAATCCCAGGACCCTGGGATCATGACCTGAGCTGAAGGCAGAGGCATTAACCCACTGAGCCATCCAAGCGTCCCTAAATTCCAGCTTTTCAAGAACCTGCAGCCTTCACTTCCTGAACCCTCGTGGGGTTCTCTAAATGGCTTTCCATATCCCTTTTCTTTGAGGCCTCTTTGAGGATCAGCGCTGTGTGTATTTAATCCACCATGTTTAGCTAGAAGTTTATGTTTTCTGTCCTTTTAATTACATTTGATTTACACTTGATCTTAGCCAAAAGGCCAAGAAGCAATTAATTACATTTGATTTAAAAAGAATAAAAATACCTAGAAACCATTTGGCTTTTGAGCTTACTTCTTCTAGTTCAGAGTCAGCAAACTTTTTTCTTAAAAAGACCAGATAGTATTTTAGGCTTTAATGGTCACATATGGTCTGTGTTCATGTCCATTCTTTTTTGTGTGTTCAGTTTTGCTTTTTGTTGTTGATTTACACCCTTCAGAAAACATAAAGGTCAGGGGTGCCTGGCTGGCTCAGTCAGCGGAACATGCAGCTCTTGATCTTGGGGGTGTGAGTTCAAACGCTGGGTGTAGAGGTTACTTAAAAATACAATCTTTAGGGGCGCCTGGGTGGCTCAGTGGGTTAAGCCACTGCCTTAGGCTCAGGTCCTGATCCCAGAGTCCTGGGATCGATCCCCGCATCGGGCTCTCTGCTCAACAGGGAGCCTGCTTCCTCCTCTCTCTCTGCCTGCCTCTCTGCCTGCTTATGATCTCCGCCTGTCAAATAAATAAATAAAATATTAAAAAAGAAAAACAATCTTTAGGGGCGCCTGGGTGCCTCAGTGGGTTAAAGCCTCTGCCTTCAGCTCGGATCATGATCCCAGGGTCCCGGGATGGAGCCCCACATTGGGCTCTCTGCTCAGCAGGGAGCCTGCTTCCTCCCCTCTCTCTCTGCCTGCCTCTCTGCCTGCTTGTGATCTCTGTCTGTCAAATAAATAAATAAAATCTTAAAAAAAAAAATACAGTCTTTAGGGGTGACTGAGTGGCGTAGTCGGTTAAGCATCAGACTCTTGATTTCTCATGAGTTAGACCCCCACATCAGGCTCGATGCTGGGCCTGGTGGAGCCTGCTTAAAATTCTTGCTCTTCCTCTCCCTCTGCTCCTCTTCCCTTTAAAATAAATAAATAAATAAACAAATAAATAGAATAAAAACCATTCTTGCTCACAGATCTTTCAGAAACAGCTATAGGTAGAGTTGGTCCAGTTTGCTGACCCCTATTAATCTGTCTCCTTTAATATGGCTTTTATTGGTTTTAAAGAAAAAGAACTTTTTAAAAAATTGTTGCAGGGGCACCTGGGTGGCTCAGTGGGTTAAGCCGCTGCCTTCGGCTCAGGTCATGATCTCAGAGTCCTGGGATCGAGTCCCGCATCGGGCTCTCTGCTCAGCAGGGAGCCTGCTTCCCTCTCTCTCTCTCTGCCTGCCTCTCTGTCTACTTGTGATCTCTCTCTGTCAAATAAATAAATAAAATCTTTAAAAAAAAAAAATTGTTGCTGGACCGATGCCAGCAGGCAATCTCCTTCAGTCCATTCAAATGAGAACGACTGGCTTTGCGTCCCTTAGGTGGTAGAACTGGTCACTGTCTGCTTCTCGTTGCTGTGTTTGTACACGTGGGTACCTGAAAAATAGCTGTGCAGTTACTTTCGAGTCATAATTTAGGTTTGTCTTTTTGGTTGCTGTGGAAAGCAGAATTCCAAATTGAATATAACTGTGTGCTTTTTTTTTTTTTTTTTTAAAGATTTTATTTATTTGACAGAAAGATTAAGTAGGCAGAGAGCCAGGCAGAGAGAGAGGAGGAAGCAGGCTCCCTGCCTAGCAGAGAGCCCAATGCATGGCTTGATCCCAGGACCTTGGGATCATGACCTGAGCTGAAGGCAGAGGCTTTAACCCACTGAGCCACCCAGGTGCCCCTGAGTATAACTTTGTAATCGTTAAACTGCAAGTGCAGGAACCTGGGATGATGCCTGTCTATCCCTTTCTGGCAGGACTGAAATAGAACTTTCCTGTAGGAATATGGCCCTGGTTAAAGTTTTTTGAGTTTCAGCATGGCCTTTTCTAAATGTAGTTAATGGTATTTATAACTTTACTGTTAAGCATATTTAATACTCATAGATCCAAAAATGGTTCAGAAGAAAATGATTCTCATCTAACTCAGAAAACTAAAGATAACGAATCCTGGGATGTGAACCAGAGCTATCTGAAGAGTAAAATAGATGTAATTTTTTAGCTTATACCTACTGGTGAAAGGTCTTCATTTTCTGCATTTTCTTTTAAGTTGAGAACATCAGCCCAGTATGGGCTGCCCTGTACTTAGGGTGGCAGGGATTATCTGCACACCCTCCTGTGTTTTGTATTTTCCTCTGGAGAATAATTGATCTGTTAACCTTGTCTCAAAGACTGAAAAATACATTGTCTTGACTTTTTTTTTTTTTTTTAAGATTCTATTTATTTTCTTTTTTTTTTTTTTTTTTTTTTAAAGATTTTTTATTTATTTATTTGACAGACAGAGATTACAAGTAGGCAGAGAGGCAGGCAGAGAGAGAGAGAGGAGGAAGCAGGCTCCCTGCTGAGCGGAGAGCCTGATGCGGGACTCGATCCCAGGACCCTGAGATCATGACCTGAGCCGAAGGCAGTGGCTTAACCCACTGAGCCACCCAGGCGCCCGAGATTCTATTTATTTTCAAAGGGGTTGGAGGAGAGAGAGCGTGCCGCCTGCATGAGGTGGGGGGAGAGGGAAAAGCAGACTCCCCTCTGAGCAGGGAGCCAGAACTGGGACTTGATACCAGGACCCTTGGGATCATGACCTATGCCTAAGGCAAATGCTCCAATGACTGAGTCCTACAGGCCTACAGGCGCCCAACTTGTCTTGCCTTTCTTTTTTCTTCTTAATGTAATTTTTTGACAGAGATAGCCAGAGAGGGAACACAAGCAGGGGGAGTGGGAAAGGGAGAAGCAAGGCTCTGTGCTGAGCAGGGAGCCCGATGGAGGGCTCCATCCCAGAACCCTGGGATCATGACCTGAGCCACCCAGGTGTCCCTTGTCTTGACTTTTTAAAAAATGGTTGTTAAAAGAAAAAATGTGTGTATGTGTTTAATATGAAGGTATATATCCGTATTGAAGAAAATTTTGGGAAAATAAAAAAGGAATAAAAAAATCTGTAATCCAGTCTTTTAGAAGTAACTATTATTGTTAACATTTTGGTGTGTTTCCTTTTCTTTGTATTGTTGTGGTTTTTTTTGTTTTTGTTTTAGATCAATTTTGTCCCTAACCTGAATGATGATTAACTTAAAGATCCAGTAATAGAGTTTAAAGATAATGGAACAGTTTTTAAACTAACAAGTATGTAAATGATTCTGTGGAAATGCCAGTACAATTCCTAAGAATGGATGTACTGTTTTGCTAATTCTGGCAGAAATGGACCTATAAAGTTAACTTTTTCTTTAGTGAGGTTTGTTGGGCATGGTTTTAGTGGTACCAGTGAACCAAGTGTGATGCTTGATATTGGGGTTCATGGTGGTAAACAGATTTGACTGCTTGACCAGAACTAACACTTAAAATGTATCACCCCCCCCCCCCTTTAAAGATTTTATTTATTGGGCGCCTGAGTTGCTCATCATCTCTGCCCTCAGCTCACATCAAGATCCCGGGGTCCTGGAATCAACTGACCCCTGCCCCCACAACTCAGCAGGAGGCCTGTTTCTCAGTCTTCCACTCCCCCTGCTTGTGTTCCCTCTCTCGCTGTCTCTCTCTCTCTTTGTGTCAAATAAGTAAATAAAATCTCTTAAAAATTTATTCATTTATTTATTTGAGAGCGAGTGAAGAAGTGAGAGAGAGAGCACCATGGGATCATGATCTGAGCTGAATGCAGATGCCCTACCTGCTGAGCCACCCAGGCACCCCTAAAGATTTTATTTTTAAGTAATCTCTGTACCCAGTGTCAGGCTCCATCTCAACCCTGAGATCAGGAGTTGATCATGCTCTGCTGTCTGAGCCAACCAGACACCCCAAAACATACTCATTCCTCTTTTGAAAAATCCCTAATGAATTGGCAGTATATTCTTAATTCCATCAGGCATAAAAAGGGCAGATGTTAAAATGACTCTCAGAAATCCTGAAACTCACCCATTTGAGTACAGATTCCTTGTTTACTCACCAAACCCCTCTGGGCCCTCCCCCCACTCCATTAATATAACTGTGGTGTAGTCATAGGCTAAAAACCTGTTGATTTCTTTTTCTTTTCTTTTTTTTTTTTTTAAAGATTTTATTTATTTGACAGACAGAAATCACAAGCAGACAGAGAGGCAGGCAGAGAGAGAGGAGGAAGCAGGCTCCCCGCTGAGCAGAGAGCCCGACGAGGGACTCGATCCCAGGACGCTGAGCCGAAGGCAGCGGCTTAACCCACTGAGCCACCCAGGCGCCCCTCTTTTTCTTTTTCTTATCTGTTGGTTTCAAATCCTCTCCCTGCAGCAAATACGAATTTGTATGTAGGTGTGAAAATTCCTGTATTACATTATATTTACATGATATTACTTGACTTAGCAGGAAAGTGTTTGGTCTTCAGTGAGTTAAGTTTCTGCCTGATTTTATCTTTATTTGCATTTACTTAGGTCAAGGCTACTACTTTCACAGAATCTGGGTGTCGTGGTGTGGTCCCCCCTCCCCCCATCCAAGGGGAAAAAAAATCCCTAAAATACTGACTGAACAAAGCAGGAAGCTTGTGCCAAGTGCTCAGCCCCTCCTATTTTTCAGGCTCACTGCACCTTCATTCTTGAGTCACCAGCGCATAATTTCTTTTTACAAGGCTCCAGATAAAATGATGTCGTTAGAATACTTCCTTTTTGGTTGTTTTAAAAAAACAAAAACCGGGACACCTGGGGGTCTTAGTCAGTGAAGCATCTGCCTTCTGCTTGGGTCATGATCCCAGGGAGTCCTGGGATGAAGCCCCCACATTGGGCTCCTTGCTCAGCTGGGAGCTTTCTTCTCCCTCCCCCACTCCCTCTGCTTGTGTTCCAGCTCTCACTGTGTCTCTTTCTGGCAAATGAATAAATAAAATCTTTTTTATGAGACTGATGCTCTATCTACTGTGCTAACGAGGCACCTAAATAAAATCTTTTAAAAAAAGCCTTCTTGAGGGCGCCTGGATGGCTCAGTGGGTTAAAGCCTCTGCTTTCAGCTCAGGTCATGGTCCAGGGTCCTGGGATCGAGCCCTGCATTGGGCTCTCTGCTCACCAGGGAGCCTGCTTCCCCCTGCTTCTCTGCCTACATGTGATCTCTGTTTGTCAAATAAATAAACAAAATCTTAAAAATAAAAAACAAAAATAAATAAAAAGCCTTCTTGGGCACCTGGGTGGCTCAGTCGGTTAAACGGCTGCCTTCAACCCAGGTCATGATCCCAGGGTCCTCCTTGTTCAGCAGGAGCTGGCTTCTCCCTCCCTCTGCCTGCCATTCCCCTGTTCGTCTCTCTGTCTCTCTCTCTCTGTCAAATAAATAAATAAAATCTTAAAAAAAAACACAACAAACCCCAGCCTCCTTATTTAAATTTCAGCTAATAGAACTGTTCTTCAAATCATCACAAGTTGGTGAAAGTGAGAAGAACATTGTTCTGGTCTATGTTTCTTTTCTTTCTTTCTTTCTTTCTTTTTTTTTTTAAAGTTTTTAACCCCAACTGACACCCTGAGATCAAGTGTGTCACATGCCCCACCGACTGAATCAGCCAGGTGCCCCTGGGCTGTTTCTGATAATTACCTGTGACATAATTAGTACAAGAAAAGTTTTGGTGGTTAATTTGTACAAAGTGAAGGAAGATGGTTAAGGATGGTTATGCACATCTTCAAAATTAAGGAAAGGCTTTTTGGTAAATGGTAGCCCAAAGTAGCCACTGTTGTTTTACACATTTTATTTTTTTTAAAAAATATTTTATTGATTTATTTGACAGACAGAGATCACAAGTAGGCAGAGAGAGAGATGGGGAAGCAGGCTCCCTGCTGAGCAGAGAGCCCGATGCGGGGCTCGATTCCAGGACCCTGGCATCACGACCTGAGCCAAAGGCAGAGGCTTTAACCCACTGAGCCACCCAGGCACCTCTGTTTTACACATTTTAGCAATAGGGTTCTAAGTAGCTAATTTTATGAGAAAAAATCTTAACTGTAATTTTAAATTAATGAATGAGTTTAGAGAAAGGGAGTATAGGGGCAGACAGGGAGGGGGAGAGAGAATGGGGCTCCTGGTTGGGGGTTGGGAGAAGGAGAGAGGGATTCTAAAGCAGGTTCCACCCCCAGCACAAGCTGACATGGGGCTTGATCCCAAGACCCTTGAGATCATGACCTGAGCCGAAATCAAGAGTCAGACACTGAACCAACTGTGCCACCCAGGTGCCCATTAACTGTAATTTTTTGTTTTTATTTTTATTTTTATTTATTTATTTATTTGACAGAGAGAGATCACAAGTAGGCAGAGAGGCAGGCAGAGAGAGAGGAGGGAGCAGGCTTCCCTGCTGAGCAGAGAGCCCGATGCGGGACTCGATTCCAGGACCCCGGGATCATGACCTGAGCCGAAGGCAGAGGCTTAACCACTGAGCCACCCAGGCACCCCAACTGTAATTTTTTAAAAGGAAGATCTATAGTATGTATAAATTGCTCACCCAAATCCTTGAAATTTTATCTTTCTACGTTCTCTGTGGGTCTTTGGCCACATTTTAGGCATTTCTATATAATTCTAAACATACATAAATTTTATGTAAACATATATAATTTTTCATTTTACTTACTTTAGTTAATACATCATAGATCTGTTCTCTGAAATGCTTTGTAGCCCTTATAAATGTCTTTTTAACAGCTGTGTATTCTGTTTCCTGGATTATTGTAATTTAAGTGTTGTGTTGTTGAATAGTTAGATTTTTATTTTTTTAAATATTTTTATTTATTTATTTGACAGACAGAGATCACAAGTAGGTGGCAGAGAGGCAGGCAGAGAGAGAGAAGGAAGCACGCTCCCTGCTGAGCAGAGAGCCCAATGCAGGGCTTGATCCCTAGACCCTGGGACCATGACCTGAACTGAAGGCAGAGGCTTAACCCACTGAGCCCTCCAGGCGCCCCTTGCTTTATCTTGATTATAGACTGTGATGGAATTTAATTCAACTTCCAGCCTAGCCTAAGGAGTTGAAACATTATCTTAATACTACTACTTTTATACTGCTACTTCATTATCTTTTTTTTTTTTTTTAAGATTTTATTTATTCATTTGACAGAGATCACAAGTAGGCAGAGGCAGGCAGAGAGAGAGAGGAGGAAACAGGCCCCCTGCTGAGCAAACAGCCCTATGTGGGGCTTGATCCCAGAACCTGGGATCACGACCGGAACCAAAGGCAGAGGCTTTAGCCCACTGACCCAGCCGGGTGCCCCTACTTCATTATCTTTTGATCTATTTTTTTCCAAGGTCAGAAGTAAGCTCTGAAATAATCCTTTCAGTTAGGGATCTGCTTTCTGCTCAGGTCATGATCTCAGGGTCCTCTGATCGAGACCCTCATGGGGGGGGGGGGTGTCTCTGCTCAGCAGGGCATCTGCTGCCCTGTGTGGGGCTCTCCTCTCAGTTGGGGGGTCTCCTGCTCTCTAGGCCGTCTCCCTGCTTGTGCTTTCTCTCTCTCTCTCAAATAAAATCTTTTAAAAGATAAAATATTTTCTTTATCTCAGTGTGATGGTTGTACTTTGTTTACAGTAAATATCTACCTGAAATATGCACTTAGGGCCACCTGAGTGGCTCAGTCATTGAGCATCTGCCTTCTGGGGTCGTGATACCAGGGTCCTGGGATTGAGCCCTGCATCAGGGTCCCTGCTTAGCAGGAAGCCTGCTTCTCCCACTCCCCCAGCTTGTGTTCCCTCTCTTGCTGTCTCTCTGTCTGTCAAATAAATAAATAAACAAACCTTTAAAAAAAAATGTGCACCTAGCTACAGCTGTTTACAGTATTGCATATTATAAATTTTTAATTAAACCTCAATAATTTGTAAGTTACATGATGGCAGTGAATTTACACTCGGGCTCAGTATGTATTAAGTTGAAAGTATGAATGTAAAAATACTTTTTATACTCTCCATTAAGTGAAATAGCATTCTAAGTGTTGGATTTTGAAGTGGGAGTTGCCTTTTCTTAGTAAATACAGAGCTATGATAATCCTGTTCAAAAAGCTTTAGAGGAAGTTACTGCCCTTGATACTAATTGTCTAGTGATACTGTTTGCTCAGTAGCAAAGACAGATGGCAGGTCCACAGGCTGCTGAATTGTTTCAATTTTTATCAGGTAAGGTCAGTGCCACAGGTTTGTCTTTTCTTAATATTTATTTTTGCTAAGTATTGCATGACTTTGTTCTGCCAGAAAAACAATTCAAGCGTACATAAATGGGAAGGAAACTCCTCTTCAGTCCCCGTCCAGTCATTTTGCCAGTCCTTTCCCTAGAGGCAGGCATTCACTCTTCACAGTTAGGTTTGTTCTTCTACACCTTTGCCCTGGAAAGGTTTGGATGTCTCAAGTAAGGCTTCAGTTCTCAAAGAGACTCCTTTAGTCTCTTGTTGTGACTCCCAGATTTTGCTATTTGCATCTACCTTCATGTAAGGGTCCCTGGGGAATACACGTGTAGGTGTGTTTATGTGTTAGGGTTTTATCAATTCTAAGAATCACTATTATTGTACATGCTTTTTTTTTTTTGTACATGCTATTATTAAGAAAGGAAAACTGCTCTTTTAACTGTAGAATACCGGACTGTCAAGCCCAATCTGATTTTAGAGATGTTAAAGCATATGGTCGGGGAGTGCTTGAATGGATGGCATAGATTGTGTGCTGTGATCCTGTATTGTTTTTTGCAACTTGCTTTGTCACTTAGTATTTCCTATAATTGCTTCATTTATACCACAGTCTGAATATATCACATTATAGCAGTTTATATTATATAATATATAAAATATATATTATATATTTTATAAATATATATTATATAAATATAAATATATAATATAAAATAAATATATATGTAAATAAATACATATATAATATGATATATTATAGCATATTAGCAGTTTCTTTATTGAGGAACTTTGTAAATTGTTTATGATAGCAAGAAAACCACTGTATCCCCCTGCCTCTGTGTATTCAAGACAGATCACGGGTGGATCACAAGAATTGGAGTGACTGGGTCATGGGGCGTGCATATTTTTAGTGTTGAGATAAATTGTTAAATTGCCTTCCAAGATAACTAACAGTGTATACTTTCAAATTAGTATGGGAGAGTGGGTACCTCTTTGTCCCATTCTTAACAGCTCTCTATGTTACCTGACTTTGTTTGAGCTTTGTGACGGCAGAGGCTTTGGTATGTAATGGAAAACCTTTCGCATTTCCTTGACTTGTGAGGTCTAGAATCTTGGGATGCTCCTTGGCAACTTCTGTTTTTTTTTTCTCCTCCGAGTTTCCTGTTCATAACCTTTTACCCACATTCTTGTCTCATCAGTGATTTTATTTTGGTGACTACTTTATGCATGGATAAAATATGTAGGCAATAGGTACTACCTTTTTTTTTAAGTGGCAGTCTCTTATTAGAACCAGTCAATAATTAATGCTACCATTTATCAGAGAAGCAGCACTGTTCTCTCAGGATTTCCCATGTTACCAGCTCCCATTTATATGCAGCGTTGAGTGTTGATGGCAGCCCAGTCTTCACAGGTCAAAGCTGGCTTCACTCTCCATTGCCAGTTAGAAACCTGCCAGAGCCAAGCATGCTGTGGAGGAGGGAGAAAGCTCTGATAGCTGTCATTGCCGCTGTCCCATTACCTTGGGAGGAGCAGTGACTGAGAGTTTGAGGGGTGTCACAGATAGGAAGGGTCTGAGAGGAGGTCAGAGCTTTTGTTTTTTGTTTTTGACCTCGTTTTAGAGTCCCCTCACCGCATCACGCTGCAGTTTGTGGCCTTTCAAGGTATGCATTACCTCTTAGGCGTGATCATCTTAAAAGTGTCTGATACAAAATTATTTCTTAAACTTTTAGAAAACGATTGTTACACAGTCTCTGATAAGTGTAGAAGATGTCAGCAGAACAGTTTGTGTATCTGACTGTTAGCTTGACAGATGGGTTTCTCAGTAGAAGTTTGAACATGAATGTCAGTGCTTGGCTTCATGGGCGAAAAAAAGATCCCTGCATAAAGGGTTTCTGTCTTGGGCTCCAACTATTACAATTTAATATTTGAAATATAAATGTCACCATAAGATTTGTATCCATCACAGGCAGTGTGTGACGTTTCCTTATAAGGGACTTTCAGAATAGAACACTGAAAAATACATTTTTTGCCAATTCTAATTGTTTTCATGTTTCTTTATCTTACAGAAAAAGATGGCAAAGCCTTTCATCCAACTTATGAGGAAAAACTGAAGCTTGTGGCACTGCATAAGCAGGTTCTTATGGGTCCATATAATCCAGACACTTGTCCTGAGGTTGGATTCTTTGATGTGTTGGGGAATGACAGGAGGTAACCGTGTTTTGTTGTATAATGACCTTAGTGAGCATAGTGGTGAGAAGAGCACGAAGTAAATTGGTTAAGATGCAGACAGCTGGTTCCTTAGCGTAGAGGAAGACTGAAACAGCCATTTTTGCTTGCAGTGTCTGGAATCTTCAGATGTGTATCTGTTTTTGGCTTGGAGATGTTTATGGGTAAATAATGTGGAAGAAGTTTACTCGTCTGATTATGAACATAAGACAAGGGCAACTTCATTTGATTCTTCCCAAGTGACATTAAAAGCAGCCACTTAAAATACAGTCACTGATTTTCTTACTGGGATGAACAGAGTTGTGATAGAAAACAATGCCCTGAGAGCTGTATTCAGTTAAGACTAAAATGTGATAGGAGGAAGGTCAGACTCAGATATCCTTTTGCTCATATGGGAATGAGCAGCAGCGCAGCTGAAGCATAGTTTCCAGCAGTGAGTGTGGCTTGTGTGTGACGTGTCTAATTTAGTGTATCAGTCATGCATCTTTGTTGAAACTCGAGTTTGGAGCCCTTTGTTGATGGTAGAATCATTCTGCATCTTAGTTGTCATTGAGAATTGTTCACATTTAGGTTGAAATTAAATCATAGTCTTACTCTCTTAGGAAGAGGAGGTAATGGCTTTCCTTGTTCTTCCCTGCAGGAGAGAATGGGCAGCCCTGGGGAGCATGTCTAGGGAGGAGGCCATGCTAGAATTTGTCAAGCTCCTACATCGCTGTTGCCATCTCTTTTCAACGTACGTCGCATCCCACAAAATAGAAAAGGAAGAGCAAGAAAAGAAAAGGTGAAGTTCGAGGACACAACATACTTTATTCCTGTGCAGCCCCAGTCCTGGTGCTTTTTTGCCTTACGGAATCACGTGTCCCACTGCCCTTGGATCCCCACCCTTTTATCTATTTATTTACTTTTAAAGACTACTTATTTTTTAGAGCTAGAGAGCATGCAAGCAGGGGGAAAGCAGAGAGAGAAGGGAAGAGAGAATTTCAAGCAGACTGAGCGCAGAGCCTGATGCAGGACTTGATCTCACGACCCTGAGATCCTGACCTCAGCCGGAATCAAGAATCTTACACTTAACCGACTGTGCCACCCAGGTGCCCCCAGATTCCCCAATTCTTACTCCAGTTGTTCAGACCTGCTGGTGTGAGCAGGTATCCATACTAGGAGTTTGAGGGGGCAGGAGCTGCTGCTTCTTTCTGGCTGTCCCTTTGAAAGGAACCACCTGTCCATCACAGCAGCATTCCTCTTGTCCTGATTATACCAAGATTTTGAGCAAACTCCACTGTAAACTCAGCCCCTCTCCCCACCCTTACCCCCTGGTCTGACACTCCGTTTGCTCTTGTTTCCCTCGAGCTTCTCAAACATTATGCCACAAATCTTGACTATATCCTGCACTGTGTGGTAGATCTTGTGGAGACATGCATATTGTCTCTGGCTCCTAGGTGGCTTATTGTTTCCAGGGGGCAGGTGAGGATGCTGCTGTTTATGTTGATGGGATTTTTTTTTTTTTTGTCATAACTGAGTTCAACAGCATTACAGTTAACACCTTATTTTGTGTGTGTGTGTGTGTGGTTTTTTTTTTTTCTCCAAGATTTATATATTTCAGAGAGTGCTGGTCGGGGTGGGGGCAGAGGGAGAGGTAGAGAGACTCTCCAGCAGACTCCCCAACCAGGGCTCTAAGTCAGCAACATACAACACTGGGTGTAATTTATTCCTGTTTAAGATGATAGGAAGTAGCTTAATACATTTTCAGAAGATTCTGGGGGTGCCTGAGTGGCTCAGTTGGTTAAGCAACTGCCTTTGGCTCAGGTCATGATCCTGGAGTCCCAGGATTGAGTCCCGCATCAGGCTCCCTGCTCGGCAGGGAGTCTGCTTCTCCCGCTGACCTTTTCTCCACTCATGCTCTTTCTCTTTCATTGTCTCTCTCACTCTCTAAAAAAGAAATAAAATTAAAAAAGAAAAGAAAAGATACTTATCCAAAGGAAAATTTTTGATTCGGGCAACCCTCTTGGGTCCCCTCCCTCTTTGGGAGTTTTGCATTGTTACTTTACTGTCGCTCAATAAACCTTGCTTTGCTGCTCAAAAAAAAAAAGTTTTGATTCATAGTGGTAAATGGAATATTTAGTAGTCATCTTAACCTGTAAAACTGCATTTTTCCTTTTAAAATGTATTTACAGGGACACTTGGGTGGCTTAATCATAAGCCTCTGCCTTTGGCTCAGGTCACAATCCTGGCATCCCCGGATCAGATCGATGCCTCCTGCATTGAGCTTCTTGCTCAGTGGGGAGTCTCCTTCCCCCTCTGTCCTTGCCCCTGCTCCTGTGTGCGTGCACTCGCTTGCTCTCTCTCTCTCTCTCTCTCAAAAGAAATAAAATCTTTTTTAAAAATATACCTCTGGGACGCCTGGGTGGCTCAGTTGGTTAAGCAGCTGCCTTCAGCTCAGGTCATGATCCCTGCGTCCTGGGATCGAGTCCCACATCGGGCTCCTTGCTCAGCAGGGAGCCTGCTTCTCCCTCTACCTCTGCCTGCCATTCTGTCTGTGCTTGCTCTCTCCCCCTCTCTCTCTCTGATAAATAAATAAAAATCTTTAAAAAAATAAAAAAAAATAAAAATAAAAATAAAAAATATACCTCTGTCATGAGGTCAAATCCAGCTAGCACCCTTTGAAAGCATTTAAGACCAGACTTCCTCCTACAGTCCCAGCTCTGGCTGTGGAACACACCTTGTCCTCTACCAGCCATGACAGGTTAAAAATAGGTCATGTTATTGCTATGTTTTGAGCCCTGGCTGTGGCTCGGATGTGCTGTTCATTACTTAGAGGAATTTGGGGAGAGAAGTGGGGTAAGTCGAGCAGTTTTCGTGGTAGGACCAAGAAAGGGTGTCCCCTCAGATCCCTCCAGAGCACCTGTATCCCATCCTCCGCTGTCCTGCCCTTCACACTGTGCTCAGCTGGCCAGCGCCCCCTGCCTTCCTCTTGCCTCCGGGCCTGTGCTCCCCAGGAGAGGGGCCGAGGGTGGGCTGGAGCTGGGTAGGGGCTGCACCTGCATTTCCAACTCTTCTTTTTCCCTTAAATTCAAAGCTTTGATAGTTTTTAATGGTCAGAAGTAATATACAGATACATGTGATACAAATATTTTTCATTTATGACAGTATGTGAAGCACAGACCAAAAACATTCCCTCCTACCTTGCTTTCTAGGACACATTTAAGGTGTATCTTTTTTTAGAAAAAGATTTATTTATTTAAATAAATAATAGCGCGAGTGCACATGCGCATGTCAGGGAGGGACAGAGAGAGAGAGAAAGTTTAGCAGACTTCTGTGTGGAGCATGGAGCCTGGCTGGGGGCTCTATCCCAGGACCCTGAGACCACAACGTAAGCCAAAGCAAGAATTGGATGCTGAACTGACTATGCCATCCAGGCGCCCCCAGTTAAGGTATTTCTTTGCAAACCTTTTCCTAGTCCCTGTTCTTTTCATTAAACAACGATATCAAGTGTCTGCGTGTCAGGCCACACAGTCATGGTTTTTTTGTGGCTACAGGCCATCCTGGTGCATTACTCATTTTAGATGCGTGCATTGAGTGCTTGTCCTATCTAGCACCGTGCTCAGCGCAGTGGATAGAGCGCTGGGAGATAGGCAGCCTTTGCCCTTGCAGGGCACAGACTTGAACAGAAGGGCAGGTGCAGTGCTGAATTTCTCACACAGATGGAATTACAAGCACAGCAGACAGTGGGAAGGGAAAGCCTACGATGCTGTGAGCATAGGTGAGGGAAACCTGCCGGGGGGTGGGCACATTGTGATCTCAGTGGTCTCTTACTAGTGGACACCTTTCTCTTCTGTGCAGCCATAATTTCTGCTGTGTTCTCACTGATTGTGAGATTGACGTCACAGGATAAATTTCTACCAATGAGGGGCGCCTGGGTGGCTCAGTGGGTTAAGCCGCTGCCTTCGGCTCAGGTCATGATCTCAGGGTCCTGGGATCGAGTCCCGCATCGGGCTCTCTGCTCAGCAGGGAGCCTGCTTCCCTCTCTCTCTCTCTGGCTGCCTCTCTGTCTACTTGTGATTTCTCTCTGTCAAATTAATAAATAAAATCTTAAAAAAAAAAATTTCTACCAATGAAGTGTATATATTTGAAATATCATTAATACAACCACATTGTTCTCTCCGAGTTGTGTCCGTTTTCACTGGGAAATCGTCTTCAGTTATGTTAGGCAGGGTTCTTGGTACAGGGCTCACCGTGTCTGTTCTGGCTTATAGGAAAGAGGAGGAAGAGCGGCGGCGGCGTGAAGAGGAGGAGAGGGAGCGTCTGCAGAAGGAGGAGGAGAAGCGCAGGAGAGAGGAGGAGGAGAGGCTGAGGCAGGAGGAAGAGGAGAGGAGGCGAGTAGAAGACGAGAGGCTCCGGCTGGAGCAGCAGAAGTAAGCGGGTCGGACAGCTTGTGTTTAAGCACAAGAGCCGGACCTCCACAGCCTCTGGGTGCCGTTCCTTGGGGGAGCTCTGGGACATGTGCACGGGGAGGGCACACCTGCCGGCGCCCGCCATTTGTACCAGTGATCTGTCCCATTTCCGAGAGGGCCTCAGCTCAAGCTTCAGTGGGTCCCCAAAATGAAAGGGCTCCGGGTTAGCTGCCAGGACCTAGGGGCTAGAGCGGGGAGCTGAGGTGGCTTGCTCTGTCCCTGGGTCCATGTGATCTTGTCTTGCTTCCCAGCTTGTGTGTCTGTCTCCTCCTCCTCCTGTTGTCTGCCTTGGTGGACACAAGGCACTGGCTGGGATCGGGGATAGCCCCAGTCCCAGAGTCCCAGGACAGGGTCTGCTCAGCGCAGCCTGTGTTAGGCATCTATTCCTCGTACAGGATTTGGGACCTGAAACTATTTCTCATTCAGGGCTGTGAGAGCAGCTGTGACACAGGGACTGGCTCTTCAGGAGGGAGCCGTGGGGACAGGGAGGAAGGGTCTGAGGTGTGGGGACTGGGGGTGGCATTTAGAGGAAACCAGAGAGCATGACCATCCATTGATGCCTCATTAACTCTTAGCAGCAGCTTAGAAAGGCTTTTGCACTAGTTGCACACCAGCCAGGGGCTGCACATCGAGGAGGAGGAATGCTGCACCTTTGGGAGTGGGCGGTGCCCCCAGTGGGCCCAGTGTTAGGGTCTATGCAGGAGTTTGTGAGATTTTGCTCATCCCTCTGCTTACGAATCTGTTTGGTGATAGATGGCTTTCCGGTCTGTGTTAAGTTGGTCACGTAACTGAGGTAGGAAGCCTGTGGTGCCTAGAGGAGAGAAAATGAGATTTAGAAAAAGAGAAATTACTGTCTCTGTACCAGGCATGCCCAGGTGCTATTTTTCCTATTGTTCTGGAAGGCAGGCTTGCTTTATTTATTTGACGGGGTAGGGGGTGGGGTGGGCAGAAAGAGAACAAAAAGGGAGAGCGGCCGAGGGAGAAGCAGACTCCCTGTGGAGCAGGGAGCCCGATGCAGGACTCAGTCCCAGGACCCTGGGATCGTGACGTGAGCTGAAGGCAGACGCCTTTCCCCTGAGCCCTGCCACCCCAGCACCCCAAAGGCAGGCTTTAAATGAAATGCTAGAGACATGGCGAGTTTCCCTCACTATACTGACACTTACCAGGGCCGCTCGTGACAGGTTCTGGTTACTGGGTTACTATCTTGCCTCCTCCTAATGTCTGGGTGTTTAGGGAGCAAAGCTGTGGCCAGCAGCTGAATGTCCCCTCAGCCCCACTGTGGATGGCAGTCACCCTCTCACAGCCTCCTGCTGGGAGGCTAGGCTGCCCCGGCCTGCCTGACCATGTCCTGGCTCTTGCTGCTCCCAGCCTTGTGATCACGGGCCAGGTGGCGATCACTGGCACCACCTCCCGTCCGAAGACGTCCCTCTGCCTCGCTCTTGGGCGCCCAGTGGCTGAGTGCCTGTAGGTGCTCCGGCACAGGTATCAGCCTCCCTCTCGTTAGTGAGGAGCAAGAGGCCGAGTGTCTGGGCCCGGGGCACATGATGGCGGGAGATCCTTTCCGCTCCGTCCTTTCGTAGAGGGACGGTGACAAATGAGGCACGAAGATGTTTCCTTGCCGCAAGCCTTGGCCAGCGGCCGACGCGTGCGTGTTCCTTGCTGTTGCAGGCAGCAGATCATGGCAGCCTTGAACTCACAGACGGCTGCGCAGTTCCAGCAGTACGCAGCGCAGCAGTACCCCGGCAACTTCGAGCAGCAGCAGCTCCTCATCCGGCAGCTGCAGGAGCAGCATTACCAGCAGTACATGCAGCAGCTCTACCAGGTGCAGCTGGCCCAGCAGCAGGTGTGCGGGGCTGGGGGCCGGGGAGGCTCGAGTACGCGCTGCTCCCACCAGCTTCAGGGGATGAAGTTGCTCCTCCGATAGAGGACGTGGAAGCCAGACACGGCGGGACCTCTGCTCCTTTGTCCCAGGGCATCCGGGGTCATGTGCACCAGGTGTCATTCCAGTGAGTCTGGCGGAGACTCTGTTGCTGGTCCTGGCACCGTGAGGAATTGGGAAACTTGTGTTCCTCCAGGCTCTCATGGGCCGAGGCAACTGTCCGTGGTAGGACCTGTCCCCAGAGGCTATTGCCTGGTTTTGCAGACTGATCCTCTTGATGTTTGCTTCGGGTGCCGGAGTGAGACCGCGCTCCCCTGCACCACAGTGCGGGCCCCCCCAGCTCCCCACCCCCACGTACTTGGCTTCCACGAAGGAGTAGGTGGCTCGGGCTGAGGAGCGTGGGATGAAGAGCAGGGTGACACTTGGACTCGGTCCTGGCCTTGCCATTGTCATGCTTGAGATCCGACAAGTTACCTACTGCTCTGATTGTTCTGCCTTTTCTCTCACTGAGGAGGAATGGGGTAGAAAATCCGGTACTGGTCCCGCTCACCTCCCTGAACTCTCAGAGGACTGAAATGAGAAGAAGCATTGGTCTGTGGAAGTGTTGTGTGCGTACGGCAGATCACTGATCTGTGTTCATTTTTCACACTGGGCAGAGGCACTAATGCCTTCTGGGGAGTGAATCTGGTGAAGTTTTACTTCCTAACTTTTCACTTAGAAAGTAGTTACGATCTGTCAAACAGGCCAAGGGAAGAAAGCGTGTGTCATTGTAGTGCTCGGCATTTCTTGTCAGATGAAGTGGTCTTGGTTGCTCTGCCAACCTCTTTAAATTCTTTGAAAATTAATATCCTTACTTGAAATACCTTTTCCCTTGAGTCTTTAGCATGAGTGAGAAGTTAAAAAGCACGGCAGATTTTGTGTTGTTCCTAAGATGAAAAAGATGTCAGGCCAGAGTTTATTCAAGACAATAAGTGGCTTTTCTGAGGGATTTTTTTCTCTGTCCTCGAAAGCCTATTTCTTGAGCGTACCACCCCCTCTTCCTGCTTGTAGCACTGTGAGATGGGATTTGAGATGATTTTCTGCTAGGAGAGCTCACACGCCCTGCCCTATTTTTAGGTCATTTAGTGAGAACGAAATTGGTCAAGTAGGGCAAACCGGGAGTCTGTGGAAGTGAAGGGTCTGGAATTCGTAATTTAGATTACAGTGATGGAACTCGGTTTTACACGTCGTTTGGTGGTCTCTGGGCATGGAGAAGGAAAGGCACCAGGGAAGGAACAAAGAAAACTTCAGTCCTATAAAGTAATTTTTTAGTAAATACTGAGCAAAATGACAAAATGCTAACACTTGTTCACTTGGAGGTGTGGTAATATGGGTGTTTGTGCCCGTACCTTTCTGTGCTTTCAAAACCTTCCCAAGGTACAGATGAGAGATGATGTAAATAAATCATCATGATCTGCTGTCTGTAATAGATGTATATTCTTGGGCAGTGGGATCCCCAGGGGAGTTGTTCACTGTGCTGGAGGGTTTCGAGTGTGGCCGCTCTGGGCCTGCTGACCATCCCCAGAATTGCTTTTCTTGCAGCCCTGTCATGCAGGGGAGTGTTCTGAGTGTGCCATCATGTTTTGGCTCTATGCACTTTTTCTAGAAGCTGTACTCTTTCTAGAAAACTCTTGGGGAATGACGGAGAATCTAGGCCTTGGAAAGAGGTATTTTAAAATCTTACATGTGTTACCAGCCTGTGTTAGCTGCAGAAGAAAGCATTGCTGTTCATGGAAGTAATTGGGTTGTAGATGATATGTTACATGTGTGTACAGATACGCAGAAATACATCATTATCCCTGAGCCATGAGAGTATAAAGGCTTTTTTCCTGTTATTTCTTTGTTTCATTTTTTAATTTTTTTACTTTTGTAAATATAAGTTCACTTATGACTTTCATGTTTTATTTACTTATTTTTTTTGAAGATTTTATCCATTCGTTAGAGAGAGAGACCGCGCAAGCAAGGGGAGCAGCAGGCAGAGGGAGAGAGAGAAGCCAGTTCTCTGCTGCGCAGGGAGCTGGATGAGGGGATCGATCCCAAGATCTAGAGATCATGACCTGAGCCACCCAGGCACCCCAGACTTCCATGTTTTAACTTAGAGTTACTTAAATGCCCAAATGGTCATCAACAGTAAAACGGATAGATTTTATATCTTCACAGTGGAATATCGTAACAGGACAAACAAACAAAATACAGTTACTTGTATAACTTTATGGATGACCCTTGCAAAAATAATGTCGAGTAGAAGAAGCCAGACACAAAAAAGAATACTTATTATATGGTTTCATTTATATAACGTGAAAAAACAGGCAAAGCAAGTCTGTAGTGTTTTTTTTTTTTCTTTTATTTGACAGATCACAAGTAGGCAGAGAGAGGGAGGAAGCAGGCTCCCTGCTGAGCAGAGAGTCCGATGCGGGGCTCGATTCCAGGACCCTGGGATCATGACCTGAGCTGAAGGCAGAGGCTTTAACCCACTGAGCTACCCAGGCACCCCAAGTCCGTAGTGTTTTAATTAAGACAGTTGTTACCCTTGCAGCACAGGTGGGGACCGTGTCAAAAGGAGGATTCTGGGACACATATAATGTCTTGACCTGGTTGCTTATGTGGGTATGTTTGTTTTATGAAGAATGATCAGTCTGTATATTTGTATATTATTTGTGCACTTTCTTTATGTGTAATTCAAAGTTTCCCCAAAAGTTGCTTAAGTAACAACACTTAGGTATGTCTAATAATACTAATATCCATCTTGTTAGAGGAAAGAAATGTCCCCAAATAGTTGTCCTTTGTGTTTAACATGTTTTCACTCTTCCATTTTGACTTGGGACATTTTTATGAATGCACATATTTTAATTATAATTATGTAAACAGTGATGAATTTTCATCAAGAATGTATTTTGAGTACTCGCTTCGGCAGCACATATACTAAAATTGGAAGAATGTATTTTGACCTCCATTTTGTAAGTCTGTTTAATTTGTAAGTTGATATTTTTTATAACACCATTAATAGTTTTCAGTTCAATTGTGATGCTTTTTTTAGTTTATGGTGAAGATTTCGTTAATTGATTATTTTTGTTCATATCAGAGTAATTGCCCATATTTGATTTGTTGATTACTTTGGGGCCCCATATCAGATTTTACTAGTTACAGCTTTTGCCTTTGTGAGTTTTTCTTTGTGACCATTTATTTCTACCAAGTTTAATTTTCCAGTTTCAGATTTTATGTATCTGAATTTTATCAAGTTTTATTGTTAGGGTTTTTTTTTAAAGATTTTATTTATTTGACAGGGAGAGAGATCATGAGTAGGCAGAGAGGTAGGCAGAGGCAGAGGGAAAAGCAGGCTCCCTGCTGAGCAGAGAGCTCAATGAGGAACTCGATTCCAGGACCGTGGGATCATGACCTGAGCCGAAGGCAGAGGCTTAACCCACTGAGCCACCCAGGTGTCCCTATTCTGTTGTTTTTTGTTTTTTGTTTTTAATTTTTTATTTTATTTATTTATTTGACAGAGATCACAAGTAGGCAGAGAAGCAGGCAGAGAGAGAGGAGGAAGCAGGCTCCCTGCTGCGCAGAAAGCCCTACTCGGAGCTCCATCCCAGGACACCGGGATCATGACCCGAGCCAAAGGCAGAGGCTTTAACCCATTGAACCACCCAGGCGCCCCTGTTCTGTCGGTTCTTTTTTTTTTTTTTAAAGATTTTATTTATTTGTCAGAGACAGAGGGAGAGAGAGTGTGCGAGCACAGGCAGACAGAGAGGCAGGCAGAGGCAGAGGGAGAAGCAGGCTCCCTGCCGAGCAAGGAGCCCGATGTGGGACTCCATCCCAGGACCCTGGGATCATGACCTGAGCCGAAGGCAGCTGCTTAACCAACTGAGCCACCCAGGCGTCCCTGTTCTGTCGGTTCTAAGAACAGATGTTACTGTGTTCAGTTTTTGCCTTTAATTGTATTTGGGTTTGATGATTTATATCTAATTTTTCCTGGTTTTTCTAATATTTCTTAGGTCAACACACACGTTTTTGTCCCTGAAAATTTTTCATGATTTTTAGCTGTTGGCTTGATACTGTCCTACTAATACTCATCATAGACAGGATAAAACTGATAAAGTCTATTAGTAATTTTTTAAAAAGATTTTATTTATTTATTTGACAGTGAGAGAGAGCACAAGCAGCAGGGGGAGCAGCAGGCGGAGCAGCAGGCAGAGGGAAAAGCTGGGTCCCCGCTATGCAGGGAGCCCAATGCGGGACTCAACCCCAGGACCCTTGGGATTACAATCTGAGCAGCCGCTTAACTGACTGAGCACCCCCAGACGCCCCCATTAGTAATTTCTTGCAGCACAGTGTTCTGGTAGGACAAGAACATGGGGTCAGAGTGCCTTCCCGGGTGAATGTGCCATTCTTAGCTGTCTTGGTCAGTGTGTCTTCACCATTTCTCCACTTGTAGGCGGCCTTACAGAAACAGCAGGAAGTAGCAGTCGCCGGGGCTTCTTTGCCCGCGTCCTCAAAAGTGAATGCATCGGCTCCAGGCGATAGGATGCCAGTCAACGGACAGGCCAGAACTCACACTGACAACCCAGAAAAAGAAATTGAACCAGAAGCTGCAGAAGCAGCTGTGGAGAATGGACCAAAAGGTATGACTTGGCAGATACGTGGGTCTGTCCAGATGTCATAACTGAGGTTCATGGGAAGTGAGTCAGGAATCCGGCTTGCTGGCTTTGGAGCACATTCTGGGAGAGTTGAATGCTTTTGTACCATTTTGAGTCTGAATCTGGTGCTTCTGGTGACCCTTAGCAAAGCAGGGAAGAGCACGTCAGAGGACTTTAGGATACCTTGGGTTGTGGGTTGGTTATCTGTTCCTATGTGACAAATTATGCCCAGATTTGGCAGCTTCTGGTAACAGCGTTTTAGTATCTCACACAGTGGGTGAGATTCCTGGGGTTTTGGGAACTGAGGAGCAGCTTAGCCGAGCGGTGGTGCTTCTGGTCCCAGGAAGGTTCATTCGTGATGCGGGCCGGAGCTGAAGTCAGGTGAAGGCTCCATGGGCACCAGAGGCTCTGCTTCTATGGTACTTTCCTCCATGACTGGCAGGTTGGTGCTGGCTATTGGCAGGAGGCCACAGTTCCTTGACCTGTGAAGCTTCTCCTTTGGGCTTAGTGTCCTTGACGCAGTGGCTGGCTTCCTCCAGAAAACACGATGCGAGGGACCAAGACAAGTGGTGGTGTCTTTCATGCTCTAACTTTGAAAGTAGTACATCATGCTGGCACCATATTCTGTTGGCCACACTTACCGACCCTGGGATGTTGTGGGTGGTGACCTCCCGAGTCCCTGAACACCCAGATGGGGATCACAGGGTTGGGGGCATCTTGCCTACCAAATATTGCAGTATTTTTTGAGACAAAAGTACCAGAAGATAAGTTAGTGTTTTCAAAGGTCTAGCTTTTTATGTGCAGCTCATTTATTCCTTCAGCAACTGACTGAAGATTTTCTGAGTGCCAAGGGAACGGCACGAGGCAGAAGGACACACGAAGTGTAAACCATAGCCGCGTACGAGTTAGTGTTTTCAAAGGTCTAGCTTTTTATGTGCAGCTCATTCATTCCTTCAGCAACTGACTGAAGATTTTCTGAGTGCCAAGGGAACAGCACGAGGCAGAAGGACACACGAAGTGTAAACCATAGCCGCGTACGAGCTGTGCTTCGGAGAGAGGCACGCTGTAGGTTGAGAGCTTGTGATGTAAGGACTGTGACCGAGTCACAGGGGTCAGCAGAGGCTTCCTGGGGGAGAGACGTCTGAGTAGAGAGAGCCAAAGCAAGGCTAGGCACTAACTTAGGAAGGAAAAGAGCATAGCAGGGCTGGTGGTCTGGGTGGCGGTATGGTTCTGGGTGAGTGGTGGTGTGCAGAAAGTTGGTTTCAGACATCTGTCTTGTCTTTTTAGAGTAAGTAACAGAAAACTGCTTTGGATAAGACCTTGAAGATCCCATTGTTTAACCTCTCTTCCCTTTTATCCTTATAAGAATTTATCAGGGTTTTTTTGTTGTTGTTTTATTTTAATAATCTCCACACCCAGCATGGGGCTCAAACCATGACCCCAAGGTCAAGAGTTGCAGGCTGAACCAGCTAGGTGGCCCAGGTCTCCCAGTATTTTCAGATGAATCTTTCGTCGAAGGTTCTGTGAGCGCGTCTGACAAACCTGCTGAGGGACTGCTCATGCAGAGACGAGGCAACAGAACTTTCCCCTTTTCTGTTCAGCCCGCAGCAGGACCGTCCTGTCCAGATTTTTCTGTTTCTGTGAGCTCCTTTAGAATAGCCCCTGGAGCTTTGGGATCCACAGAGGTCGAGGCTTTTATTTTTTTCTTGACAGAGAGACTGAAGTAAAAGCCCAGCTTTCTTTTTGTGGATCCAAAAGTGAATTTATTCCTAAGTCCAGAGATACCCTTCATTATTAGGTTTCCTTGGTACCAGCTAGGAGGTTTCCAAAGTCAGTCTTAAATCCGTGCTCATACCTAATCAGAGTGTTGAAAAAAATCACTTCTATGATTGTGGATTGCGTGTGTTCCTTGAGGTGTTGTGCTGACATTGGTAGAAAGTTCAGGGGGACGCTTTGCTGGGGAGCCCGTGTATTCTTCAGGTAGACTCGATGGCAGGTGGCGCCTCACTGTGGCGGAGGGGGGGGTTCCTGTGTGAGTTGGCCACCTGCTGCAGGCGAGGGCTCGTCCTCTTCAGCGTGTGTAATTCCTGTTGCCTTTAGACTCTCTTCCAGTAATAGCAGCTCCGTCCATGTGGACACGCCCCCAAATCAAAGACTTTAAAGAGAAGATTCGGCAGGATGCAGACTCCGTGATTACAGTGGGCCGAGGAGAAGTGGTCACTGTCCGAGTCCCCACCCACGAAGAAGGATCATACCTCTTTTGGGAATTTGCTACAGACAATTATGACATTGGATTTGGGGTGTACTTTGAATGGACAGACTCTCCAAACACTGCTGTCAGCGTGCATGTCAGCGAGTCCAGTGATGACGACGAGGAGGAGGAAGGTAGAGCCCGTGGTCCGTATTGACAAGTCCTGGGTTGTGTTGGCAAAAATGGCATGGTTCCCGTGTTAGCCACCCTTATGCTTCCTGATTAACACTTTCTAGACAGGGATTCATCTCTTCATAAGTGGGAACTCAGCTGAAAAGGCTGGGAGACAGGCCAGCCTGCCAGGAGGGACTGGGGTCCAAACATGACATTGTTTTAACGCCGGCAGGTCTGTCTGGCAGTGTGTTACAGTACTGCTTCCTCAGTACGGTTTTACTTCCAGCATTTTGTGTTGGAAAGCCAAATGTGCAAGAGCATTTCAAAAAATTTTAAAAGAGCAAGCAAGAAATTCTGCCAACTCTGGAATTTATTCAAATTTACAATTCTGTTATTAGCTTTTTAGGTCGTTAGTCTTAAGATTTTTTTTTATATAAATACAGAAACTCTTACCAGAACATCGTACCTAAAAGAAATGCCAGCTGTTCTTCCCCATTTTACACGAGTATAATTTTATATTTTCTCTAAGTAGACAAAATGGAGTGTTAACCAGAACAGCCTAAATCCTCCTGGTTTAGGAAGTAGGTTATAAAATGTATGCATATTAATGGAGAAGATGGTCTCCTTAATTCTGTTTTGCAGAAAAGGTAGAGCTCAAGGCTTCGGTCCATACCTAGTGAGCACTTGAGTTCCTGGGTTGGTTTGGCTGAGGCTGGTGTGGAAGGAGTGCCCTGGCCATGGGACTGGAGAGGTGGCCTCTGGTTCTTGGGACTAGCTTTTGGGTGATGTGCAGAACAGCTGCTTGTGCTTGAAGATGGTTGGTAGCGCTTCCCAAAGATTGCATCAGGTTACACTGGAAGAGGCAGTAGTCAGAGATTTGTGGAGGCAGGCTAGATGTTCAGTCCGCCATCAAGGCGCGCAACTGGATCTGGGCCCTACGCGTGCCGCACACCAGGCCCTCTGAGGCCACGTGTGGTGACACGTGTGGGCCTGTGTTATTGAGGAGCTGCTTTGTCCCGCGGAACTTTGATTTCTGCCGCTTTTATCTCTGAGGACCGGAGCCAGGTAAAGCCTGGCCCACAGACCCAGGAGTGAGCAAAGAGCAAAGCAGAGGCAAGAGAGACCCGAGCAGGTGTGCCCCGACGCCCATGGCAGCTGCCCCTGAGCAACATCAGGGCTGGCGACTGGCCTCTCTGATGTGCTACAGGGACTTATGAAAATCAGACTGCAAATGTCTAGGACAGGAGATGTGTGTGTGTGCTGACCATTGTACCACTTAGGAGCTTTGTGGCTGGTGTAGAAGGCTCTGCTCAGAAGCACGTTGGGGTGATCTGTTTCCCCTGGCTTGCCTGGAGAGTCTCCAAAGGGAGGTTGTCCTATTGTGAACCCTCTGCTGACTGTTGTTTCTGGGCCAGGGATTGGGCGGGGCACCAGTGAACCCCGATGGGGTCCAAAGCCTCTCTAGAGGCAGGAGTCATGCCGCATCCTTGATCTTTGCTCTCCTGTGTGACATGCCTCAGATGGGAATGGGCTTACTTGTCCTCACGCCAGGCCTAATCATAAAATGATTTCCATCTAAATCTAAGCTGTTAATACCCCTGTGTGAGCCGAAACAGCAGTGAGGATTTATTGCTCCCAGGAGTTGTTTGCAAAGAGTGAGCATAACTTTATCCTTTTTGAAGATTTAGCTCACAGACTGTGTGTGTCCCCATGGTTCCTGAGGAAGGCTACCGTGCCACTGTGTCTTGTCCCCGCAGTGCATTTTATGGGGGTCCTTTTAGCTTGGATTAAGATGGAAGAGCAGTCCAGTCTTTCTGTTTGTTGCTTTGGGTTTTTTTCCCTCCATTGAGTCTTGAAAGCTACAGGAGTTTGTTCTCTCTGCAGAAGTGTGACTGTTACCCATCTTCCTGCTCTGATTGATCCTGTCTTTATTGCTGCCAGGTCCCAAGTCTTTGCTTAACTTGATGAAAGGTGCATTGCTCATCTGTCCTAGTAACCTTTAGTTTTGCAGGTTTTGAACAAAATCTGGGTCTTGAATACCAATAATCTGTTCATGGATATTTTTTTTTAAGATTTTTTTAATTTTATTTTATTTATTTGACAGAGATCACAAGTAGGCAGAGAGGAAGGCAGAGAGAGAGAGGAGGAAGCAGGCTCCCCACCAAGCAGAGAGCCCGATGCAGGGCTCGATCCCAGAACCCTGGGATCTTAACCCTCTGAGCTACTCAGGCACCCCTGTTCATGGATGTTCTTAAAAACAATAGTTTGCATTTTGAATGCAAAACTCTGCATTTCTCATTTGCAAATGAAGGACATTTAAGTATTGCTGTGATGAAGCAGATCTGGTTTGGGTCTATTTATCAGAATGTCATTTGCTTTTTTTTAAGTAAACTTTTTTATTTTAGAATAATTTTAGATTTATAGAAAAGTTGCAAAGAGTTCCTGTGTACTCTACATACAGTTCCACTTAATGTTAACACCCGTTTATACTGCGGTACGTTCATCATCACTAATGAATCAATGTAAATACATTGTGATTGGCCAAAGGCCGTACGTATTCAGATTTCCTTAGTTTTTATCTAATGTTCCATGATCCCAACCAGAATGCCACATTATAGTTAGTTATCCTGTCTCCTTCAACTCCTCTTGCCCATGAGAGTTTCTCAGACTTGACCTGTTTCAATTCCTTATAGTGACCCCTGACAGTTAACCGATGTTGTCAGAATTCACTCTGCCGTGTTACGGACCCGAAGGTCTTTTATCTTCCATGCTGCGTATTCCTGACCTGTTTGCATTTGATATGCGGAACAGGTTTTAAGCTGGTTTGTAATTTCTCACTCCTGTAGGTTTCCAGAGGTATTTTTTTCCTAACCGCATATCAAAAGTTCAGAAACTATTAAGTGGGACAGACGTAGGATCAGAGCTCCCTTTTTGCTGCTGGGGTTGTTTCTGGGTTGGCACAGGCCTGTAGCAAAAGGTGTAGATTTTCAGAGTGTCTCTGAATGCCTGCCTCTCTACTATGGTTTCCTCATTTTACTCTCTGACGTGTACAGAACATGATAGTCCTCAGGAGTTCAGTTGCCCCTTCCTAAAACAGAACTTTCATGTTGTGAGGAAGAGGACAAGAGCATCGTTTTCCTTGTTGCTCAGACAAGCAAGGTTCCGCCTGGTGGGAGGAGCGAGGACTCGAGTGGGTGTCCCTGGGGAAGAGTGGGGCTCAGACGTGGGAGCAGTGGTAAGAGTCAAGGGGGAGAGAGGTGCTGGCTGCTTCTCCCACCAGGTAGCAGCTGCCGAGATACAGGAGTGAACAAATGAATGAAAGACGAAACCGGGACGTGCTCATGGGCACATGCATTGTAGAGTGGCTCCAGAGAATTCCTGAGGAGCTGTTTCTCAGAGGAAGGACGGGGTTGCAGTGCTTGAGGCAAATGTGGTTTTCCCAGTTCTGTTCACTGACGAGTCTCATTCTGTCTCACAGAAAATGTCAGTAGTGAAGAGAAAGCCAAACAGCATGCCGCCAAGCCTCTGCTGGACGAGATCGTGCCTGTCTACCGGCGGGACTGCCATGAAGAAGTGTACGCCGGCAGCCACCAGTACCCAGGGAGAGGGGTCTACCTCCTCAAGTTCGACAACTCCTACTCTTTGTGGAGGTCAAAATCCGTCTACTACAGAGTCTATTACACTAGATAAAGATGTTGTTACAGAGTCTGGAGTCTAGGGCTGGGCAGAAGACAGCATTTAGTTTGGAATTTCTTTGGACTTTTCTGGAGCATTGCAGTCAGTGTTTATCCTGTTGATTTTGGTCTGACGGCTGGTGGACTCTTGTTGGAGCTCAGGGTTCCCGTGAGACCCTTTAGCATTAATACTCTGGGGCTCGGGGGATTCCTCAGAGCCCTCCAGCCCTTGGGTGCTGCCCACCAGAGTCACTAACGGATGCTGAAGTTCCAGGAGCTATGCGTTAAATCTTTAAGGTCTCCAGAATAAAACCTCCCCACGTTGACCCCACCTGGCTGATGGTGAGTCCGTTGCTGCCTGCTCCATGTGTCTTACGAGAGCCCATAGTTACAGGGACCGCAGATAGGACGGCCTCATGTCAGTAGTCTGCCTGAGGTGCAGCTGACTTTGATGAAGGTCATCATTTTTAAAACTTAAAAACTCAAGACCTCACGGATGATCATAGACAGATTGCCTCAATTCAGTTTTGTTCTGAACGACCCAGATTGTTTTTGCTTTGAGTGCAGCTGTTAGTTCACAGTTGTCGTACAGAGAATTACTTTCTGAGATAATCTTAAGAATGTTCAAAGCTGATTGATAATTGAACTATCAAGACACCTAGAACACCTCAGACATCCGTCTCAGCAAGCCTGTGCTTGGTCCTTTGCTCTTCCTCTGGTACTCACTCTACCAAGTAACAAAAGCAAAATTAACTCATTTTTGTCTCGATTGGGCTTTGTAGAGCATCTCAAATTAAAACCGTTTTCTACACAAGCATATAGGTAGGGGTTTTGTAAACTCAAATTGGCACCTACTGAAGTAAAATATATAAAATCACTTAAATGTAATTCGCTGTGTGGGGAATAACATTGCACTAAATGGAAATCACTGCCAGAGACAGTCCATTTTCTTTTCATGTGTTAATACTTAGGCACAGACCCTATACGATTCCAGTTTGGAATTGCTTACTAGAGAGAATTGGAAACACATATGCCCATGCTTAAATTTTTTTATAGCTTTAATCTGTATTATGTCTTTATAGCTGGGAAGAGGTACACTTTTTTTTTCCTTACTGAAAACAAATATGGATTAATTGCCTCACGTTTGTATAAGTGATCGACTAGTGTAGAGACTCTTGTTTTCATAAGGGAGTGTGGTACAGCTAGAAAGCGACAAAGACGGCAATACACACGTAATGTTACTGTATGTTGTTACTGAACTACTTAGATTTTTACAGTTTCAAATCATACATCACTTCTTGTAGGAGGGTCTCCGTTGATTAGCTGCGTTATATACAGTTCCCTGTATAAGGGGCTGTTGGTTTGTGTGTGCTGCATTTCTGTTTTTTAATACCTGGTTTTGTACATACCTAACTCTGTTCTCTTTTGGTTATTTGGAAACTGGATTATTTTCTCTCCTAAGCAGTGCTTAATTTGTGTTTTTTTTTAAATTTTGATTCACTAGTTCCAGCTCAGAAGTGTCCACACTGTTCTGTCCAGAACACTTTCAGGCTCTCCGTCAGCTCTCGTGTATATATGGTATAGAAACCATGGCGTTAGGCACTTCTTGGCTTTTTTTTTTTTTTTTTTAATGAGAAAATACTGTATTTAAAATGTAAAATAAACTTTTAAAAAGCAGGCACTAATATATATTTCTTCCAGCCTTTGATTACAGATGTGTCCTTGCACATGTGTTAAAGTGAATTATCTTCTAAAAATATCATTGTTCTCGGGAGCAGTGTATGTCACTTTACATAAGCAGTGGTTCCTGTCATGTGCTCATGTCAGAACATTTTTTGGTTTTAAACTTTTTTATTGCCTTTGGCTGTTGATTAGTACAGTACAAGTGCGATTTCAAAAAGACCTTGAGAATAATATATTTAATCAATTAAAATGTTTATCTGTAATCCGTTGACGTTTCATTAATACAGTTACTCTCTGAAGTGTTAGTCCTGTATTTCCTCATTTGGGAAGGATGAGAAGAAATGGCTCAGAAGATCTTTTCTGTTTTAAAAAGTTTAACACCAACAACAGACTCTTTCTGACTGATCAGTTTTTGCTGGGAATTGCCCCAGTGAGTTAGGATACATTTTAAAGTTTTCAGTCTGCTGGGTGGAAAGGAAAGCACTGACTTCTTATTTAAAGGGACTTGTGATTATTTTCCCTACACAGCCACGTGTGTAGCTTATTTCTTGAAGTTCTGGGACCCCCTGCCCTGAAATCCTTTCTGAGGTCTGGCCCCTGCAAAGCAATCAGTATAATGTGGAGTGCCAGAAATGGTTCTATAAATGACCCCCCTGAAATACAGGCTGACTTGGACCTCAGATTTTGTTTGCTTGTGGGAGAGACAGAACAAGCTGGTTGTCTTGGGGTTTTATTGCTGTGTTGGGATACCATGAATGCTTAAGGAGTACGTCTTGGAAGCCATGCCACTGAGTTTGTTTTTTTGTTTTTAATTTGACAGAGATCACAAGTAGACAGGCAGGCAGAGAGAGAGAGAGGAGGAAGCAGGCTCCCTGCTCAGCAGAGAGCCTGATGTGAGGTTTGATCCCAGGACTCTGAGATCATGACCTGAACTGAAGGCAGAGGCTTTAACCCACTGAGCCACCCAGGTGTCCCTCTTTTTTTTTTTTTTTTTTTTTTTTAAAGATTTTACTTTATTTGACAGAGATCACAAGTAGGCAGAGAGGCAGGCAGAGAGAAAGGGAGAAGCAGGCTCCCTGCTGAGTAGAGAGTCCGATGTGGGGCTTGATACCAGGACCCTGAGATCATGACCTTAGCCTAAGGCAGAGGTGGTTAACCCACTGAGCCACCCAGACCCCCCTACCATGCCACTGAGTATTGACCATCCACCTTATGGAAGAGGAGAAGCAAGCCATTCAAAATCAGAAGTGATGGCTAAAATTCATTGGGGGCTCCCAAGTGCAGCAGTCTGTGACCAAAACTGGCTTTGCGTCGTCTTTTCCCAGCTGAGCTCAGCTCAGCACTTCCATCAGCACCCTGAAAATGTGTGCCTGTAATCTCCTTGGGAGAGAGCCAGTCTGAACTTTATTTCAAAATATGTATTAATCGGACTTGGGCTTTTTTATCTCACATGTATTCACTTAAGATTCTTCAGCTTGCTCATGGAGAGCTTTTTTTTTTTAAAGATTTTATTTATTTGACAGAGAGAGATCACAAGTAGGCAGAGAGGCAGGCAGAGAGAGAGAGAGAGAGGAGGAAGCAGGCTCTCTGCTGAGCAGAGAGCCCAATGCGGGACTCGATCCCAGGACCCTGAGATAATGACCTGAGCCAAAGGCAGCGGCTTAACCCACTGAGCCACCCAGGCGCCTTCCAATACCCTTCTTTGGAATAAATTACGTGATCCTTATTTCAGGTGCTTATTATGTTGCTTGATTTATTTTGTAATGAAAGAAGCATTAGCTCCATTCTTATTAGTTGACAGGCCACTTTTAATAAGTTTGCTTTGATTAGGATAAACGAAGTGACTGACTTTTCCAGAACTGATCTTGGCGTTTGGTTTCGAGCCATCAAATGTCAACTTCTTGTAGTTTCACCAAAGTCTTGAGCATGATTGCTCTGTTCGGCTGAGCCCCGAACTGCTGACTTACTAGTGAGTCTACGGAGAGAGCGAGTCCAGATGTGACCACACGTGCTAATTTTTTTCACCGTTCTTTAATGTGCCATCTGTACACTTCTAACTAATGGTTTTTACTCTTTACTGAAGTCATGAACTTAAATACCTCCAGTTGAGGAAATGTAACTTTTTTTTTGGTGTGGCAGAATAGAGAGATGGAAACATGTTTCTCACAAGGTCTGCATTTTGCAACTTTGAAAATTCCAGTCTGCGCTCATAGAAAAATTTCCCTTTTACCAAGTAGAGGTCTACTCTGTCCTTTTAATCTGCTGTGTTTCTTCTGTAGAGTGAGGTTTTTTTTTTTTTTTTTTAAAGATTTTATTTATTTATTTGTCAGAGAGAGAGAGCGAGCACAGGCAGACAGAATGGCAGGCAGAGGGAGAAGCAGGCTCCCCGCTGAGCAAGGAACCCAATGTGGGACTCCATCCCAGGACGCTGGGATCATGACCTGAGCCGAAGGCAGCTGCTTAACCCACTGCGCCACCCAGGCGTCCCTGTAGAGTGAGTTTTTGACCATTTTTCTGTTAATTGAACATTTTAGGTTCCTTGTGATTTTTTTTTTTCTTAAGTGGCGTGCCAGTGAACACTCTTACATGTCTTTCTGCACGTCTGCATGAGTTTTTCAAGAGTAGATACCAAGAAGTGGAATTGCTGGCTGACACGGTCTGTGCACTGTGTATTTTCATAGACCTGCCGTGTTGTCCTCCAGAGTGGCTGAACGGATTTCCCCTCCATCTCCGGAATGTTGCAGAATACTGCTTTCTTCCCTGACTTCATGTCACCAGACTTGTCTTTTTTTTTTTTTTTAAGGTTTTATTTATTTATTTGACAGAGATCACAAGTAGGCAGAGAGGCAGGCAGAGAGAGAGGAGGAAGCAGGCTCCCTGCTGAGCCAAGAACCTGATGCAGGGCTCAATCCCAGGACCCTGGGATCATGACCTGAGCTGAATGCAGAGGCTTTAACCCACTGAAGCCACCCGGGCGCCCCCAGGCTTAAGTCTTGAGTTAAGACTTAAGTCTTGGGCAATCTCATGGTTGAAAAATGAAATTCCATCTTCATGTGTGTTTCCCTGATAACTAGTAAGATTAATCATCATTTTTGTTGGCCAGTTGTATTTCCTCTCCTATTAATTGCCTGTTTGTGTCCCTCTACCCATTTTACAATTAGATAATTTTTTAAAGATTTTTTTTTAATTTGTTTATTTGACAGAAACAAAGTGAGAGAGGGAACATAAGCAGAGGGAGAAACGGGCTTCCCGCTGAGCAGGGAGCCCAATTTGGGGCTCGATCCCAGGACCCTGGGATCATGACCTGAGCCGAAGGCAGTTGGTTAACAACTGAGCCACCCAGGTGCCCTCAGTTAGATAATTTTTGTATATATTGATTTATTAGCATTAAATATATAGTAGCTTTTATCATTAATTATATATAAGTAATTTCTGCCAGTTTATTGTTAATCTGTCTTTATGGTTTTAGGTCTGTTTATAGATACCTATGTTTGGTCATAGACATTATAAGCTATATCAATTTCATTCAGTTTTTTCTTTTATGACTTATTTCCATATATATATACATACTTATATATCTGCTTCTAAACTCTGTTCCATTTATCTGACCACTTATGTGCTATTACTATAAATTAGTTTCAAAATATTTTTTTATTTTTATACAAGGCAAATCTCCCTTTTTTTTTTATTTATTTGACAGAGAGAGATCACAAGTAGGCAGAGAGGCAGGCAGAGAGAGAGGAGGAAGCAGGCTCCCTGCTGAGCAGAGAGCCCCCTGTGGGGCTCGATCCCAGAACCCTGGGATCATGACCGGAGCCGAAAGCAGAGGCTTTAACCCACTGAGCCACCCAGGCGCCCCAAATCTCCTATTTTTTGGATGCTTTTTCTTATCCATTTTTGAACCTTTGTTCTGTATGAATATTTAATCATTAGCCTGTCATATATCATGAAAAGTCTTAACGGGATTTACATTGGAGTTTTGCATGACTTTCTAGGTTGATTGAGAGAGCTTACATTGCCTTTATGAGAGATTGGTAGTGGGGTACCTGGGTGGCTCAGTTGGTTAAGTGTCTGCCTTTGCCTTGGGTCATGATCCTGGGATTGAGCCTCACGTTGGGCTCCCTGCTCAGTCAGGAGTCTGCTGCCTCCTCTCCCACTCTCCCTGCTTGTGCTCGTTCTCTCTCTTTCTCAAATAAATAAAATCTTCCAAAAAAAAAAAAAGACTGGTAGTTCCACGCTCTTTTTTTTTTTTTTTTTTTTTTTTAAGATTTTATTTATTTATTTGTCAGAGAGAGAGAGAGAGCAAGAGTGAGCACAGGCAGAGTGGCAGGCAGAGTCAGAGGGAGAAGCAGGCTCCCTGCGGAGCAAGGAACCCGATGTGGGACTCGATCCCAGGACGCTGGGATCATGACCTGAGCCGAAGGCAGCTGCTTAACCAACTGAGCCACCCAGGCGTCCCAGTTCCACGCTCTTTAATGGTATCCAGTAACAGAGACGGAAAGCCAAACAACCCTTACACGGTCGTCACTGGCATTATTGGTTAGGAGGCCGACTAATGTGGGACATAAAGTGGTTCAAATAAGATAGTCCGAGCTTATGAAGAGGCCAGCGGAGGCAGGTGGTACAGGTCGGGTTGGTTCCAGGGTTTCGTGAAACAATTGAAAGCCCCAAGTTCCTTTAATTCTGTTTCTCTGCCATGCTAGAGGATGGGATTCTTTTGTAATCATGGTTACAAGCAGGCATGCCAGGATCACATCGCCCGCCCTCTAGGGCATAGCGGGGTAGGCAGGGACACATGCCCATTTTAAGGGGAGAACCCTTATTTCTGTTCCATCAGCAAGCAATTCGTCCCAGGGCCCTCTCCGGCAACAGTGTCTGCTGGGTGGTCACGTGCCCAGCCACGACTTCGAGTGGGTGTGTCTGCTCTGAAACAGGCATGGCTTCCAGCGCACAGGCTGCATCTGTCAGGTGAGTTTTGATATCTGTATCCCCATTACAAGAGTCCTACTCATTTATTGGGGAACTTTTAGATCATATGCAAAGACGAAAAGAACGAAAGTAAAATGATAAACTTCCCACAAAGAATAGTTATCATTTGGGAACTTCCTTCTGGTGTTTTTTCTTCTAATTTTCACTTCTAGAATTCTATCATACAAGAAGGTAGAGAGCATAGGACGAGTACCCGTTCCTACCACCCACACTGGTCACACTGGTTGTTGTTTTTGCCTCAACTGCTCATCAGATTTTGTTGAAGTAATAAAAGAGGAATGAGGGAGTTTGAGCAACATGTCACGTTTCCTGATGACCGTCAGCTCGCTCTTCTTCCCAAAGATAATCGTCACCCTGATTCTGAGGTTTACATAATATTGTTCATTGCCAGAAAAAGGCGATAGTATAGTTTTGCAGAGTGCTTTTGAATTTTATATGCAATCCAAGGAAAATACATTTATACATTCTCGCCTACCTAATACACTCTATGGCTTTTGTCACTTAAAATCTAATTTTGCGGGGGCGCCTGGGTGGCTCAGTGGGTTTAAGCCTCTGCCTTCAGCTCAGGTCATGATCCCAGGGTCCTGGCATGGAGCCCTGCATGCCCCAGCAGTCCTCCTCTCTCTGCCTGCCTCCTCTCTGCCTACTTGTGATCTCTGTCAAAAAAATAAATAAAAATCTTTAAAAAAAAAAAAGCAAACAAACTTATTTTGGTAATCTTCCTATATCAGTACGTAGGAGCTTCAACGTGGATTTGTTTTCCATTGTGTTTGGTGAAAATCGTGCAGTTAACCATTTTAAAGTGTACGGTTCAGGATGCCTGGGGGCCTCAGTTGGACAAGTGTCTGCTTTCAGCTCAGGTCATGTTCTCTAGAGTCCTGGGATCGAGAGTTCTGCATCAGGCTCCTTGCTCAGTGGGGAGTCTGCTTTGCTGTCTGCCTACCCCTCCCCCTCTCTGACAATTTTTTTTTTTTTAATCTTTTTTTATTTTCTAAGATTTCACTTATTTGACAGAGACACACAGTAAGAGAGGGAACACAAGCAGGGGGAGTGGGAGAGGGAGAAGCAGGCCTCCCGCCAAGCAGGAGCCTGATGCGGGGCTTGATCTCATGACCTGAGCCGAAGGCAGATGCTTAACTGCTGAGCTACCCAGGTGCCCCTAAAAAAAAATCTTTTAAAAGAAAAAATAAATAACCAGTGCTCATCACATCACATCCCCTCCTTAATGCCCAACGCTCAATTACCTTCCCTGCACCCACCTCACCCATTTCTATGTCTTTGGAGAAATGTGTGTTCAGATCCATTGCCCATTTTGTAAAAGTGGGTTGTCTTGTTATTTAGCTGTTTAAGTGTCTTTTGTATATTCGGAATATTGAACCATTTTTATATGTGATTAGCAAATAATTGCCCCCATTCTGTAAGCTGTCTTTTTACATTCTTGATAATGTCCCTTGATGTACTGAGGTGTTTCATTTTTATGAAGCCCAGCGTATCTTATTTTTTCTTTTATTGCCTGTGCTTTGGGTGCCAAATCTAAGAATCCGCTGCCAGATCCAAAGTCATGAAGATTGACCTCTGTGTTTTCTTCTAATAAGAAAAGCTTTTGGGGGCGCCTGGGTGGCTCAGTGGGTTAAGCCGCTGCCTTCGGCTCAGGTCATGATCTCAGGGTCCTGGCATCAAGTCCTGCATCAGGCTCTCTGCTCAGCAGGGAGGCTGCTTCCTTCTCTCTCTCTCTGCCTGCCTCTCTGCCTACTTGTGATCTCTCTCTGTCAAATAAATAAATAAAATCTTAAAAAAAAAAAAAAAAAGCTTTTGGGGCGCCTGGTTGACTCAGTGCATTAAAGCCTCTGCCTTTGGCTCAGGTCATGGTCTCAGTGTCCTGGGATCAAGCCCCGCATCGGGCTCTCTGCTCAGTGGAGAGCCTGCCTCCCTCTCTCTCTGCCTGCCTTTCTGCCTACTTGTGATCTCTCTCTCTGTGTTAAATAAATAAATAAAATCTTTTAAAAAGCTTTCTAGTTTCAGGTCTCATATTGAGGTCGTTGATCCATTTGGGGTTTAAGTTTGTGGATGGGACGGGGTCCACAGTGGGCTCGGGGTCCAGCCTCATCTCTGGCATGTGGCTAGGTGGTTGTGGTAGGAGTTTGTTGAGGAAACTGTTCTCCGTTGCGTGGTCTTGGAATCTGTGCGGAGATCAGAGGTGTTTGTTTTTGGCCTCTGAGTGGGATTTACCACCTCGCTAATGAAGGAGAGTTAGGTGGTTCCAATTTTTTGCCATTAAAATTTTGACCTAAACAAACACATAGCTATATCATTTTGCATATGTACCTTTGTATACTTTCATCTTAAATCTCTGAGATAGATGCAATTTTTTTTAAAGGGGGGAAGGGGGAGATGGAGATGGAGAATCTTAGGCAGGCTCCACACTGAGCAGGACTCGATCTCAGGACCCTGAGATCATGTTGTGAGCCCAAACCAAGAGTCGGGCATTTAACCGACTGAGCCACCCAGGCACCCCTGATACTTAATGTTGCTATCACGGATTATCTTTTTAAATATTAGATATGTAGTGAGGTTTATTGATATTTAAATTATATACAGTAAAAGCACACCTTTAATTTATGCTGTTTGATGTTACCATGCCCGGACATAATGCTTAAAATCGGTCCCTTTCCCTGCCTTCTGGAAACCGCTGATCTGATTTCTGATGATTTCTGACCCTGTAGATTTGCCCTTGACTGACAGTGAAACATAAATGTGATTATATAGCATGGAGCTGTCTGGCCCTGTTTCACTTGGCATGATGCTTCTGAGAGCCACCCATGTTGGTGACCTATCAGAGTCCCGTTTCATTGCTGGAAAGTAGCCCATCGCCTGAGCATGCCACACTTTGTTTATCCGTTCCCCTGTTGTGGTGTGGGTTTCTCCAGTGTGAGGTAATTAGAAATAAAGCTGCGGTAAACATTCAGGCATCTGTGCGGACATAGGTTCTCATTTCTCATGGGTTTATATCTAGGAGTCAGTTGGCTAGGTTGTAAGGATATGTTAAGTTTTTGTGGGTTTTTTGGGTTTTTTTTAAATGAATAGCTAAGCTGGTTTTCAAAGTATTGTGCCATTTTGAAGTTCCCAGCAGCATTGTTGGGGGAGTTCAAGTGGCTTCATATCCTTACTAGCATTTTGTATGTCAGTTTTTTAAACGTTAGCTATTTAATATATGGTGTCTCATCATGGTTGTAATTTGTAGCTTCCTAGTGACTGAGGTGGTGTCTCTGTTCATGAGTTTATTTGCCAGCATCTGTTATTTGATGAAGTACCACGTTCATATCTTTTACCCTTTTTTGACTGCACTGTTTCCTCATTATTTACTGGGATGAGTTCCTTACATTTTGGGGTGCAAGCCCTGTATCAGGAATGTGTTTTTGCAAGTATCTTTTCCCTTCTTTTGGCTTGGCTTTTCGTTTTCCCAACAGTGCCTTGTGATCTCTGTCAAATAAATAAAACCTTAAAAAAAAAAAATAGTTCTTTCTTGCCAGTCTTTATGACTTTTATTTCTTTTTCTTGCCATATTACCCTGGGTAGGACCTAGGACTCCAGTACAGTGTTTAAAAAGAGTGGGAAGAGGGACGCCTGAGCCACACTGCGTTCGGCTCTCAGGTGTCAGGATCCAGGGTCCTCAGATCTTAGCCCCACTAGTTTCCTCTCGAGCTCCCCCTCTCCAGCTCCCCATAGCTTGCGTTCCCTCTCTCCCTGTCTTTGTCAAATAAATTCAAATCTTTTTTTTTAAAAAGGGGGGAGGGAAGAGCAGACATCCTTTTCTTCATTCCGTCTTAAGGGGAAGACATTCAGTCTTTAACCGTCGTGGATGATGATAGCCCTAGGTTTTCCTTTACTAGGTTGAGGAGGTTCCCATCTACTCTTAGTTTGCTGAGAGTTTTTGTTATACATTAGATATTGCTGAATGCTCTTTTTGCATCTATGGAGATGAGATCATGGGACTTTTCTCTATTGGCCTCTCCTTACGGTGAATTACAGTGATTGCTTTTCAGATGTTGAACCAACTGCATTTCTGGGATTAGGCCCACTTGGTAATGATTTTTTTATGTATCCCTATATTCAGTGTGCTAATACCCTTTAAGAATCTTTATGCCTCTGTTTATGAAAGGTATTGATACGACGTTTTGTTTTCTGGTAATGTCTTGGTCTGGTTTTAGAATTAAATAATGAAGGCCTCATAAAATAAATTGGGAAGTATAACCTCTTCTATTTGCTGAAACAGTTACTATTTCTTACCTAGATGTTGGTTGAAGGGGCATCTGGGTGGCTCAGTTGTTAGGCATCCGCCTCTGGCTCAGGTCAAGATCCCAGAGTCCTGGGATGAGCACTGCAAACGGGCCCTCTGCTGAGTGGGAAGCCTGCTTCTCCTTTTCCCACTCCCTCTCTGTCAAATAAATAAATAAAATCTTTCTAAAATTTTAAAATTAGGGGAGCCTCTGGGTGGCTCAATGGGTTAAGGCCTCTGCCTTTGGCTCAGGTCATGATCCCAGGGTCCTGGGATCGAGCCCCACATCGGGCTCTCTGCTCAGTAGAGAGCCTGCTTCTTCCTCTCTTTCTGCCTGCCTCTCTGCCTACTTGTGATCTCTCTCTCTCTGTTAAATAAATAAATAAAATCTTTAAAAAAAAAAAAAAAAAGGTCACATGCCAGACTCAAGAGCCAGCCAGGCACTCCTGTGTATTGCTTCCTGAGTGAGTTTTGTAGTTTGTTCCTCTTAAGGAATTTTTCTGTTTTATCAAACAATCATTTATTTGCACAAATTTCATAAGATTTCATATTATTTACTTAATGTCTGAGGATCTGTAGTGTGGTCTCTCCTCTTTCATTCCCACAGGTATTTCATGTCTTCTCTCTTGATCTGATTGACTAGAGAAATAAGAATTTATTGATATTTTCAAAGAATCGAACAATGGGTTTCATTTTTTTTTCTATTGTTTCTATATTTTAAGTTGAATTGATTATATTTATTACTTCATTCTTTTTTGGGGGGTTTAATTGCCCCTTTTCCCCCAATTCCTTGAAGTAGAAACTTAGATTATTAGAGATCTTTGTCTAATCTAATAATCAAAAGCTATAAATTTGGGGCGCCTGGGTGGCTCAGTGGGTTAAAGCCTCTGTCTTCGGCTCAGGTCATGATCCCAGGGTCCTGGGATCGAGCCCCACATTGGCTCTCTGCTCAGTGGGGAGCCTGCTTCCTCCTCTCTCTCTGCCTGCCTCTCTGCCTACTTGTGATCTCTGTCAGATAAAAAAATAAAATCTTTAAAGAAAATAAAAAATAAAAAATAAAAATTAAAAAAATAAAGCTATAAATTTCCCTTTAAACTCCTGTTTTACCTGCACCCCAGAAGTTTGGTATATTGAGTTTTTTGCCTTTCGTTTAAAATATTTTCTAATTTCATGTATGATTTCTTCTTTAATGCATGAGTTATTTAGAAGTACATTATTTCATTTTATGTATTTGGGGATTTCCCAAATGTTTTTCTGTTGTTGATTTCTCTGTGTGTGTGTGTGTGTTTTGTTGTTGTTGATTTCTGATTTAATTCCATATGGTCAAAGAATGTATTTTGTATGGTTTCAGTTATTTGAATTTACTGAGGCTTATTTTATGTCCCAGAATGTCCCGTCTTGGTGGATGTACACCTGATCACTTGAGTGGAATGTACAGTCTGCTGTTCTTAGGTGGGATGTTCTGTAAGTGTCAAGCAGATAGAGTTGATCGATAGTGGTTTTAAAGCCTTCTCTATCCTTACTGCTTTTATGTCTACTTATTCTATCAATTACCAATAGAGCAGTGATGAGGTCTTTACCTTAAATTGTGGGTCTGTCTGTTTTTGGTAGGTTTTTTGGATCACATTTTGCTTCATATATTTTTTTTTTAAGATTATTTATTATGGAGAGAAAGCAAGAGAGCATGAACAGGAGGCAGAGGGAGAGGGAGAGAATCCCCAAGCAGACTCCCTCCTGAGCGCAGAGAGTGACATGGCCTTGATCCCAGGAACCCAGGATCATGACCTACAGCAAAATCAGAGTCAGGTGTTTAACTGACTGAGCCATCCAGGCCCCCTGTTTCCTGTATCTCGAGGCTCTGTACTGGGTGTTTACACACTTGTGATTGTTAGTTCTTAATGGATTGACCCCTTTTTTGTTATGTACAACATACCTCCCTCCTTATCCCTTAGTTATGTATCTTGTTCTGAAGTCTATTTCATCTGGTATTAATATTGCTGCAGCAGCTGTTTATGAAGTGTACAGGTTATATTGTAGTCCATCTTTTACTTTTTTTTTTTTTTTTTTTAAGAGCATGCACGAGCCGGGGGCGTGGGGGGCAGAGGGAGAGAATCCGTGAAGCAGGCTCTATGGTGAGCGTGCATGTGAGATCACGGCCTGAGCCCAAAGCAAGAGTCGGACGCTTCACTGACAGCCCCGCAGGCACCCCTCACCTTTCTACTTTTAACTCTGCACGTCTTCAGAGTGGGTTTCTCATTGATAGTGTACAGTTGAGTCTTTTTTCGGTCCAGTCAGACATTTATTTTCTCTTACAGGTTGTGTTGAGACAGTTTGCATTTAACGTGAATATCGATAAGACTGTAGTTAGAATCCTGTCTTGCTGTTGTTCTCTTTGTCCCATCTGTTCTTTCGTAGGTTATTTTCCCCCTCTTTTCCGGTATCTTTTAGTGATCTATGCTGTCTGTCCTGTGCATTTCTTCCTTTTTGTGGTATTTTTCGGTTTGTGCAGATTTGCGGTGAGGGTCAGTCAGTGTCCTCGGCTCTCCTGCGTGTCCCCGGCTTTCAGCGCACCCAGGCTACCTTCGGATCCGCTCTGTGAGCTCCCGGGCCGTGTGAGGGTAGCACAGCAGCATGCTTCATGGCTGCCTGAGAGTGTGTTTTTCCCGGGCTGTGCAGGGAAGCGGATTTGCCTCCTTGAGCACCTCAGGGTTTCTGCTTTGTAGGAAGGGCGGGCTCTGGGGAGGCAGGTGGCTTTCTTGCCTTTCCCCAGGGCGGCTGCTGCCCACAGCTGCCCTCCAGGCTCCCGCCCTGGGAAAGGGCTCGTGAATGAGTGGGAGCTCCCCTTCTCTGGGCCCCTCTGCTGTCAGAATGGACACACACTGAGCCCCACTGAGCCTGTTGTAAGAACTCGCTATAATTTTAGCTCATTGCATCTTCCCTGTCTCCGAGGCGCCCACCTCCATCCTTCGTGCTCAGTGTCGTACGCTGCGCTGCGTGGATCACTTCTGCGGACATGGGCTTGCTGCCCTTCCCAGCTCAGCTGACTTGGTTGCTTTGTGATGGCCCTGAGCTGGGCCTGGGGAAGTCACAATACTGAAGATGCATTTCTTCTCAGTGTTAATGTATTTCTTCATCTTAACCATGAGGGAACCTAGATGACATATTTTTAAAAAGATGTATTTATCTTAGGGAGATAGCACGTGTGCCCTGGAAGGGCAGAGGGAGAGGGAAAAAATCTCAAGCGGACTCCCCTCGGGGCTCGATCTCGTGGCCCTGAGATCACGACCTGAGCCAAAACCGAGAGTCGGATGCTTCAGTGACTGATCCCCCCAGGTGCCTCCTCAATGATCTATTTTTAAAAGGCCTTTCTTCTTGGCTTGTTGGGAATTGCTTTGTGTCTTGATCTCATATGCAGGCGTCTTTCATAATAAAGTTCTTTCATCCTGAAAGGACTTCACCTTTTTTCTCTCCAGCCTTAAAATGACCCATTTTGATACCTGCACACTTGATACTGTATTGGTACAGTTGTACCAATCTAGTGATGAAAAAAAAGTTCACTTTTTATTATGCTATAATATACATAACATAAAATATATTATATGAACCACATATAAGTGTCCAGGTTGGTGGCATTAAGGACATTCACACTCTTGTGGCCCTGACCACCACCCCCACCCCATCTCCAGAACTCTTTCCTCTTCCCAAACTTTGTCCCCCTAAACAGTAACTTCTCTGTCCCTTTCCCCTGCCTCTGATAACCAGAATGGAAGAACGGACGCACGGAACGTGGTGTGTCCACACGCAACGGGGTGGTCTTCAGCCTTAAAAAGGAAGGGTAGCCTGCTTTCTATTGCCAGGACTCGGATGGTCTCAGTCCCTCGTATCAGTGGAATTGTACGGTATTTGTCACATTCATTCCTGGGTTTTTTCAGTGGACATCGTGTCTTCCACATTCATCCGTGTTGTAGCAGGGGTCAGAGTCCCCTTCCTGTCGAAGACTGCAGACTACTTCGTCGTGTGTGTTTAAAATCTTTTTTTTTTTTTAATTTATTTGAGAGAGAGACAGTGAGAAAGAGCATGAGTGAGGAGAAAATCAGAGGGAGAAGCAGACTCCCCATGGAGCTGGGTGCCTGATGCGGGACTCGATCCCAGGATTCCGGGATCGTGACCTGAGCCGAAGGCAGTCGTCCAACCAACTGAGCCACCCAGGCGTCCCCGTCGTGTGTGTTTACACACCACTTTGTGTGTCCGTTCTGCCACTTATGGTTATGTGGATTGTGCCTGCCTCTTGCCTGCTGTGAACTTGGGCGTGCAGATATCTCTTTGAGACCCGACTTTCAGATCTCTCGGGCACACATCCCTGAGTTGGATTGCTAGATCACGTGGTACTTCTAGTTTTAGGTGTCTGTGAACTGCCACACCACTCACTGGCGGCCACACCAGTGTACATTCCTACCAGTAATGCACAGGGCTTCCGTTTTTGGGGCGTCTGGGGGGTCTCAGTCGGTGAAGCGTCTGCCTTCAGCTCAGGTCATGATCCCGATGTCCTGGGATCGAGCCCCACATTGGGCCCCCTGCTTAGCGCGGGGAGCCTGCTTCTCCCTCTCCCTCTGCCACTCCCCCTGCTTGTGCACTCTCACTCCCTCTCTCAAATAAATAAAATCTTTTTTTTTAAAGATTTTATTTATTTATTTGACAGATCACAAGTAGACAGAGAGGCAGGCAGAGAGAGAGAGGGAAGCAGGCTCCCTGATAAGCAGAGAGCCCGATGCGGTACTCGGTCCCAGGACCCTGAGATCATGACCTGAGCCGGAGGCAACGGCTTAACCCACTGAGCCACCCAGGCGCCCAAATAAATAAAATCTTAAATAAAAAATTTCTTCTCCCTCTGCCCCTCCCCTCCTGCTCACTTAAAAAAACAGTTCCAGTTTCTCTAACGTCTGTTATGTGTGTGTGTATATATATACACAAACCCACACACACACACGTGTGTGTGAGAAACAGACGTTCTAGTGGATGTGAAGTGGTATCTCGTGGTTGTGGTTTGCATGTCCCTAATGACTAGTGCTGGTGAGCCTCTTCTAGATTTTATTTTTAGAAACCCCTATTCAGATCCTTTGCCCATTTTTTAAACTGGGGTGTGTGTCTTGTTGAGTTGTAGAGGTTCTTCGTGTGTTGTAGATATCGATCTCTTAATAGAGGGAAGATCACCAAAGGGTTTCTCCCAGTCTGTGGGTCGGACAGATTAGTTTTTGGAAGGCTGCTGCTCTTCTCCCAAGCAGCACAAGTCCGTTTGCTGAACCTTTGAAACAATAAGCTCAGAAGCCAGAGAGCCACCCCGAGGACTTGGGGGTTCTATGGAAAAGGAGCTTCAGAGTCGCAGTCTGGCCAGGACTGCTTTGTCGCTGTCCTTGGAGTGTTTGTAAGCATCTCCTTTGTCATCCAAAGACCTTTATTTGATGACTCTTCCAGGGGCTTCTGCCTTTTTTTTCCTTTTTAAGGTTCTCCTCTCGGCAGATATGCCGAGACCGAGGGCCTCAGCCTGTATTGTACCCACCGTGAGCGTGGCGGCCCAGAGCTCAGCCTGTCCTACAGGAGGCAAGCAGCACCGGCCTGGAGCCTCTGTTGGTTGTCTCTGGGGACAGATGCCCATCCCCAGAAGCTGGTCCTGCCCAGCTGGAGCTGGCCAGGAGAATGGTACAGTCTCCCTGAGAGCACATTCCTCTAGCTCTTGCAGATAATCAAATCTGGATTAAAAGTCCTGTGGCAAACCCTTGCTATCCCATTTATTAATGTTAGGTGAGTCCCGTTCCTGCCCGAGGGGTTGAATACCTCCGTAGAGTCTTGGGGAAATGTTCCTGTCACACAACTGAGCATCCGGTACGCAGACAGATGGCCAATCCCAGGGGCTTGCATGAGACCATGTCTTCTGGCCCAGAGACTGTAGCCGAGTCTGTGGACCACTGTCTGGCTTCATGGACAAGCTGCTGTTGTCTCTCCCTGTCTCCCCGGACAGCACCACCCATCCCCCCGACCCTGGTGCACCTGCTAGCAGCTGTGAGGCTAAGCAGACAGGAGACTGCTCTGGGCTGGGCTTGGGTTTCTTCGCTGGGAAATGGGCGGGTGGGACCAGATGACTGGTCGTGGAGATGTTTGGGACAGCCGTTCTTCCATCCTGGGTTCGCCACATCAGCAACATCCTAGGTGTGATCTGAAGCCGGCGCCCGGACACGGTGGACAGGGAGGGACAGAGGAAAAAGGAACCCACTCCAGATGGGTTGAGTGAGCCCAGGAAATGGGCCTCTGAGGCTTGTCTTGGGGCCTGCAAGATGGTGGATCTCTGCCCACCCGATCCTCGCTGTTCTCAGATCGGCCTCAGCAGGGTTCGGTCCTGTACCCCCTCCCTCCTGATGGTCCCAGCCCCACATCCCCGTCTCAGGGCCATCCTAGGGGCAGCTTCTGGGCAAGGGCAACCAGAACCCACATTCCAAGGACGGGAGGGGCTGAGGAGCATCCGGGAGCTGGGGCCCAGCTGCCGGGTTAGCCAGGACTCACATCCTCACGATGGGTGATGCTTCCCTGTGCAGAGCTGTCCCCTTGTTCCGGCACCCCTCCTACACCCCAAGTTCTGGGGACACATTTAAAAGAAGAGTGAGTGGCCAGAGCACATTGCGGACTTGTACCTATCCCAGAGGGGGAGTCACCACCCACCCATTGACGCTCGCTGGGACTGCCCACCGCCAGGCTCAGCCAGACCCACCAGGCTGAGCCCCTGGGGCTGTTCCAAGGCTCACAGGCTCAAAGCCTCAGCTGAGAACTGCTGCATCCAGTTTCACCCTCTCCCAACACCACACCTCCCTAAAAGCATATAATTTGCAGCAAAGCCCGACCTAGCTCTGGAGCTACTCAGCTATTTTACCTGGAAACCGCTTTTTAAATTCCTGGGTTTTCTTAGTCATTTTGCAGGGCTTTGGTATGTGCGCTCCAGGGGGACTGTCCTGTTTTACCTGTACATACAGGCCATGACCTTGTGTCTCCTTGTTGCCTCGTGGGGAGCCGTGGAGATTACTGGCTCACAGGAGGAGGGTTTGCAGCCTGAGGAGAAAAACAAAAGCCTCCAGCCCAGAGCCTGTTTGCACTGCTGGAGGAAGCCCCCTGTTCCTTGTTAGGTGCTTCCGGTCCTGTGGCCTTGACCCTGATATCCCCTGCATCAGCCATTCCTGGCCCTGACCTTGTGGATCCCGCCACCAGCAAGCCAAGTGGCCCCGCCCGAGGCACCTCCTCTTCTCCACTGACCTTGCTTCCCACCGTCCCTTCCAGTTCCACCCCGTCCCCCACACTCTGTCCCTATATCCTGTTCCCGCCAGGCTGCACTTCCTCTTCAGCAGGTGAGCAGGCTGAAGGTTCATCATCAGAGGAAGAAAGTTCGAGCCCCTTGAGACTGGCCCCCGTTTGCTTTTGCCCCATCTCCGTCCCAGTGCACTCTGCAGGGGGGAGTCGTGGCCCCTGGCCACCTCTGGCTCAGCAGGAGGCTGGCTTCTGCCCCTGCCAGACGAAGGTCACCAGCAATCTGCGGAAAGCCTGTGATCCCTTCGCATCCTAGCTGCTTTACAGTATTCGACCCTGTTTGTTTAGTTCCTTTTTGAAAATCCTCTGCTGGCTGCCAGCGTCGTCCTGATTTCCTGCTGCTGCTCCCCGGGGCGCGCTCCCACCCCTTCCTGGGCCCCCAGGCCCCGCGTCTGTCTCTCCTCAGGCCGGTGTGCCTGGGATCTGGCTGCAAGGGAGGCTGGTTCCTGGGCCGCCTCTTCTGTAATCCAGGAGAAGGGATTTCCTGGATTAGGATTCCTAAGAAAGCTGTATGGCTTTCTTAGCTGGGGTAGGGAGGTTCTGTGTAAACCCCTTTGGCAATCAGTAGGTGGTAAACAGTGCTGGCGGTTTTGAGAATCTGGGGGAGGAAGGCTCCTGGTTTGGTCTTCAGTCCCCGTGGATAGGCTGTTTCCAGGGACCCTCTGTAACCCTGTAAACCAGATTTGAACATGTGGGTAGCCCTCCTTCTCAGCTTTCACCCTGTTCTCAAAGGGCTCTAACCCAAAATGAGTGCTCCCTGCTCTGTGCTCAGGAAACCCACCTCCCCGCCTCCAACCACCACCAGCTCCTGCCTTTACAGCAGGCCAAGCTTCAACCCAGAGTAAGGGGCCAGTGGTGCCCCTCCAGGGAGTGTTGTCACTCCCACCCCCCAGCAGGAGATGGGGCAAACCGTGGCGCCAAGAAATGCCAGCCCTAGTGCCCCGGACCGTACCAGAGGAGGTGGCTATGTGTGCACACAGCACGTGTGTCCCAGTCTGCCTGTCACTGCGGGTGTCACCAGATCATCTCTGCCTCACACTGTCACTAGATGCTGTCCTTGGAAACAGGGATGTCCCCAAGCTACACAAATGGAACTTTAGGGCTGGACCAGGGGCTCTAGAGTGTTCAATACACTGAGAAAATAACCTTGAGCCCCAAACCAGTGTGGATGTTGGGGACACTGGGGCATCGAGCCAGCAAGGGCCCCGCCATCTGACAACTGACAACCTTTTGGGCTTGGATAGACCCAAGTAAACAAGGAAAGGAAATATTGTCCGATAATGAAAGAGTGATCAGAACACGTATGATGATGTAGTCTGTAGCTGGCCACTCATTTAGTGGTGGGGAGTGGCGGGGGGCAGGTAATAGGAATAACCTCTCTGAGGGGAGCTCCAGACCTGAAGTCTGCCTCCTGCAGGTCCGGGGACAGACCCTCCAGGGAAGGAACCACATGTGCAAAGGCCCTGCGGTAGGAACGGGGTTTGTCCATGTGCAGAAAGATGGCCACGGGAGCTCGGGGCTGGAGAGGGGAACTGGGGATGAGGTCAGGGGGATGGCAGGGGCACAGCTGGGAGGGCTTGGCAGGATGGCAGTGGTGTAGATTGCAGCTGGGTGATGCTACTCACACTGAGGGACCCGCACCTGGTGTGGTCTGTGAGCACTGTTACAAGTCCCCGGGGGTTCTCTGCTGGGGACCTCGGAAGCCCTTGACACCAGGGCAGGCTGGGGGCCACAGGGAGGGGGAGGGAAGTCTCCTGTGGATACTGTGGGGAGGGGCGCGTGGTGTGGGGACATAAGGGTGGTCCGTCATCTGTTGGATTCCTCCGTGGAGTCCCACTGGCCTCCGACCCAGTATGTCCCAAACCTCCCCAAATCTGCCCTTGCCTGAACCTCCCTCACCTCCGGCGGTGAGCGGCAGAGTCTTCAGATCCTCACCTCATCCCTCCAGAGCCCCAGTGATGCCCACCCTACAGGTGTCTTTCATGCCAGCCACTCCCCCCTCCGCAGGGCCCCCTGCCCTCCATCCCTGGGCCCTTCCCTGTGGCGCAGGGAGCTTTGCAAAAGCAGGTGTCCTCCTCCCTCTGCGATTGGAAACCCCGTGGGTCCCCAGGTTCCAGACCATGAAGACAGAGCTGGTTACAGTGCTTTCCTCCACTGGGAAATAATATGATACTGGGCCCCCACTGGGCCCCTCCCTGCTCCCCAATGGCCTCAGAATTCATCAGAGTTGTCATGCGGGGGCCTTTCTTCTGGGTGTCTGTGCTCCCCATCCACGGACACCCTGTGCTTGCAAGGCCACCCCCAGAGCCGCACAAGGGAGTCCGCCTGGCTCTACCTGGCCTCGACCCTGGGGCTGGAACCTGGGCTGGACACAGGGCTGCCCTCTTCCTCCAGGGATCCTGCAGTGCCTGTCCCCGCACCCTCTTCCCAGGGAGAAGGGAGAAGACTAAAGCCAGTCAGAGGAGGGGGCAAATCAAGGGGAAAGGGGACTTGAGCTCCGGGAGAATCGGCTGGCATTTCCTGCACACTGGCGGGCCCCACCGTGTGGTCCTCAGCCTGAGCCAGGGGAGCTACTGCGGGGGGGGGGGGGGGGGGCGGGCATCTGGGGAGGGGGAGGGGCCAGGAGAACGGAGGTGGGGCCTCCAGCCCGCCTACCCATGGTATCCCAGCCTGCCCCCTTGCCCGGTCCTCACTCCCACCTCTGTGGCCTGGGCGTCCAGCCCGGTGGCAAAGTTCTCCTGCCCGGTGTGAGGGTGGAGGGGGACAGGGAGCCGCTTCCCTGCAGGGAAAGCCAGGGAGTCCCCGCCGGGGGAGAGGCGGGTGTCCAGGTCCGCAGCAGAGCCCCAAGCAGGGAATAAGACCAGGTGAAAGCTACCTTCTGGAGTTCATTTCCACCTGACAGAAGAATCATGCCATTGCCCAGCGTTTCTGTGCCTGCTAAGGGGCTAAGTGCCTTAGACACAACGTCACTGATGTCACCAAGCCATGTGCCCTGGAGAGGTAAGTAATTTGCTTAGTGCAGACAGCACGCACTTGGCAGAGCTGACACCAAGACAAGTGGCCAAGAGCCCCTTCCCGAGGGCAGGTCGCTGCTCCATGCCCCCCGCCCCCGCCCCACCGGCTGTCTGCATGGACTTGCTGTGTGACTCTGCTTCCCTGTCCTGGTGCGTCCTGAGCTCACCTCGGGAAGTTGTTCCGAGGGGTGACGTGAACTCACGAAGGTGCTGGGCAGGGGCGTCCGTATCAGACGGGGTGGGGGTGGGGTGGGGTCTGGGAGTGGCTGGAAGTCGGCCTCCAGCGCGGAGCCCCTGTCCTGGCGGACTGCAGCCTTCCTCCTGGAGCCGGACGATGACACGTGTGCCTGCTGCTCTCCAGGCGCCTGTGAGGTGAACGAGTGTCCCTAGATGCCCAGCCCTGGGACCCGGGCTCCCACGCTCCTGGCGGGTTCCTGCATCTGCTGGGAGGACTGCTGTTGCTCATTCTTCCTCTTGTTGCGCTCGCTTTTGTTCAGCGGCTTTTGTTGCTAAAGCCTGTGAAGGCCTTAAAATTGATATTGTGTTCGTATTTGGCATGAATTTTTTTTTCAAGATTTTATTTATTTGACAGAGATCACAAGTAGACAGAAGGCAGGCAGAGAGAGAGGGAGAGAAGCAGGCTCCCAGCTCAGCAGAAAGCCCGATGCGGGACTCGATCCCAGGACCCCAAGATCATGACCTGAGCCGAAAGCAGCAGCAACTTAACCCACTGAGCCATCCAGGCGCCTGAATTTTTGTTTTTAAAATACCATTGAAATATCTAACTTAGGGGCGCCTGGGTGGCTCTGTCAGTTAAGCGTCTGCCTTCGTTCAGCTCAGGTCATGATCCTGGGGTCCAGGGATCCAGCCCTGGTTTGGGCTCCCTGCTCAGCGGGGAGTCTGCTTCTCCCGCTCCCTCTGACTCTCGTCCCTGCTCATACTTTCTCTCTCAAACAAACAAATATCTGTCTTACTGACTTTATCTCCCCCCCTACATTTTGGGCCGGAGGCAAGTGCCTCACTCACCCTCATTCCATCCCGGCCCCGCTGGGCCAGCTGAGTGGCGTGTCTTCACGATTTGGGCAGCTGGCTTCCCCCAAAGCCAGCGATCCAGGAGCAAGGAAGAAGCTGCAATGTTCCTTACATCTGCCATCTACTCTCAGTAACATGCGTTGGCCCCACTCAGTGTGGAAGGGACGACACAGGGATAGGAAGACCAGGACCCAAGAATCACGGCACCATCTTGGATGCTGGCTACCAGGTCTCCTGCCCTGAGGCTCAGTGGTTGGGACAAGCTCCCATAGCCTGGAGTCAAGGATCTGCTGGTCGTCCCTTCATTCTTTACCACATCATCCTCAGGCCTCAGGCCCTGAGTGGTACTGACCCAGGCCTGGACTGTGGGGAACCATGCAGGCCCCACTCACCCGATTTCCGTTCATTGGTCTAGGGAGAAAGTCCCCGACCCAATCAGCCCTCCCCAGGGTTTCTTAATTTGGGTGGGAGTGAGTCAGAACCGCCTATCAGTAACTGTTCACAGCTGGATGGGAGCGACAAGCCATGAAAGGCGAGAGAACTCATTCCAGGCCTCCCCTCCCATTGTCTGTGAGCCGTGACGTCCACGCTCTGCCTGGTGCATTGTCAAGGTTTTAGAGCTGATCAACCCCCACCGTGCTCCGAATCACATTTGAGTTGGGTTTCTGTCACTTCCTCACCTTCTTCCTTGGTGGCCATCTGTCGAAGATGATACTGGAGTTCTATTCCCTGGGGCTCCTGCTGAAAGTGTCAGGGGCCTCATCTCAAATTTACTGAGTCTCAGGGGTGGGTCCAGGAATCTGCAATTTTAACAGTGAAGTTTGGGTGCGCTTGTGCTCAGTGTCCTAACATGAGACAGACAGCCACTCCCTGCCTCTGCTCTGCGGAGGCCAGGGCGGCCAGTGGGGATGTGGATTTCAGGATCCAGCACGAGGACCCATGAAGGAGGGGTGTTCACAGCTGTAGGGCAGAGCGGAGTTAGGAGCTGTGGGCATTCCAGGTGGGAGGGAGGACTGCCTGGGGGGGGGGGGCGGTGGCTGGAAGGGGAGAAGCTTCTTCCAACTGTACATTCTCAGTGAGTGTTCTCAGCAAGCCATGTCAACTCACGGCCGCCTTCGTCCCCAGGTAAAAGAGGAGCTTGGCCCAGTGATTACAAAGCTCCCTTCTAGCTCTGGAACTCAAGCCAGTGACCATGGGAGGTGAGTGATTTCCTTTCCAGAAGACTTGGTCCTGAGATTGTTCCCTGGCAGAGGGCTGATCCCTCTTTGTTTGTTTGTTCACTCTTCCCCAGGGGCGGGGTTCCCTCTGGGAAGCGGGTGCCAAGGAGCCTGGGCACTGCTGACCTTAGCCCCGTTTCCACAGCAACCAGCCATCCCACCAGCAAGATATGGGTTTCTCCTGGTTGAGAACCGGAGGAGCTTGACCCCCTCTGGGCCGGCCATACTGCTGGACTGGACAAGAACGGAGGACTGGAACACCCAGGAACTGGGATTTGCAGGTCCCAAACAGCCTTTCATTCAGGCCAGTTGTTCTGGGAGCAGCAAGTAGCACCCAGGAACTGGTTAGAAATGCCAGTGATTGGACTCCACACTAGACCCACTGAATTGGGAACTCCTGGGGTAGAGCCAGCCCTCTGTGTTTTCCTAAGTCCCCAGGTGTTTCTTTCTTTCTTAAAGCTTTATTTATTTATTTGAGGGAGAGAGATTTTGAGTGGGGTGAGGGGCAGAGGAAGAGGGAGAAGCAGGCTCCCTGCTCCATCCAGGGACCCAGGGATCATGACCTGAGGTGAAGGCCAACAAGACACTTAAACGACTGGAATGGCAGTTCATCCCCAGCCTTCGGCTTTGTGTTTCATTATCTGATGCCGTGAGACACCACCAAGCCCAGAATGGAATCACCTCAAACAATGTGCCTGTTAACAAATCTGCAATTTGGGTTAGGGTAGATAGACTTCACGGTGCTCGAGGACCCAGGGGGATGTCCCAAGAGAGAGCAACCAGAAGCACTGGAAGCAGGACCACCACTGAACTTCCCAGACATCTCCCGTCCCAGCGGAGGCAACGGAGCCCAGCCCCACACAGGGTGTGCATGCTGCCCTGGGCTGAGGATGCTCACCCATGAGATGGTGCGCTCCACAGCAGCTTGTCTCTTTGTCTGTTCCTCCTCCACAAAGCCCTTGGAGTACCTACAGTGTGCCAGGAACTTGGGCTGGGGGCTCATGTTTCTCTGCAAATTCATTTATTTAACTTTATTTAAAGAAGTCAGGCCAGAGACCCAGTCTTAGGAGCCGGGGACAGTTACTGGTTGCTGGGAGAGGCTGTGGGGCTGCCGTGGGAGGACGACCTTAGGGGGAGGGGGGGGGGGCGGACTCTGAACTTGAGGACAGAGAGGATGAGGAGAGCTCCAGAATCCTGCAGCTTTCCTGGATAGAGGGGCTAAGGGCCACACCCTCCCACCCCTGGACATGTACTATGGGGGCTCCAGCCACCTCCCACATGTCATCCTATCTGATTGGGCACTAATCAGTAGAGCGGTGCTCAGAACACATGTTGGGGTCTGTCAGTGCCTACTTCCTCCACCCAAGAGCAGGCCCCTGGGCAGGGGCTATCCTGGAGCCATTCCGCACCTCAGTAACCAGCAGAGACCTCCCTCTCCCCCCACCCAGCTGCCTGGCCCGTGTCCCCAAAGGGGGAGCGCAGAGGACCCTGCCTGTAGCCCCCGCGCCCCCCAAGTGCTCCCCGAGCTGCTGCGAATTAGAAGGCAGCGCCTGTGGACTATCGCGCGCTCCCCCCTCCCTCCGCTCAACCTCCCAGCGGTTTACTCAGACAGGCAGGCCTGGGAGAATCCGGGAGCGCTTCTAGTTCAAGGTCTGGACCAGAAGTCCTCCAGGCAGCCACCCGGCCTCATCTTCCTGGCGTGGGCGCCATCTAGTGGCTGCCCCTGCGCAGAGCCGCTGCGCTCCGGCCGGGAGCAAAGGCTGCTGGGAAGATGGCGGAGCAGGAGGACCTCGGGCTCAGCTCTTGACGCGTCGTCGCCTGGAAGCACCAACATCGGCATAAATAACTCGGAAAGCAACCAGATAGCTGGGAGAACGGACTTTCCGCGACCTGACATAGACAAGAGGCCACAGCGAAGCAGATAAGACCCGCGGAGAGGTGGGCCCCGCGCAAGGGAGGGCGGCGCGGCAGGAGGAGGCAGCAGACCCGCACACCGGCGGAGCCCACGCGGAAGACACGTTTCCGGAGCATTTGGCTGGGAAATCCGGAGGGGCCGAATAGCTTGAGTTCTTAACCAGCGGGACTTAACATCTGGGCTTTTAAAAGTTAGCAGCTTGGCTCTGGGAGATTGGGCGGGTGAGAGAAAGCCCAGTCCTTGCCCTAAAAGGACAGCAGGACAAACAGCCCCTGAGGTACTGGGTAGAACTAGCAGTTTGAAAAATGCCTGGGGTATACTAGGGAGTTTTTGATTCATCGCAGCCTGTGTCCCGGAGGGACAGAGGTCTGTGAGGACCCCTCCAGGGTCAAAGGAGCTTGCAGGCGCTTCCCTCTCCACCCTAGTGTCCTAGCAACCTGCCTGTGGGAACCAGCGTGGAGACTCTCCACCTAACCAGCTCGCACCACCAAACAACCCCTCGCTGCTTCTGTGGAGCCACCCCTCTGGCCTGGCCTGTCCAGGTGCGGGAGGACCCTCCCGCAGGGAACCACCACCAGATTGCAAAACCTTGCTAACCCTGCCCCTCCCGCGCACTGCAGATCCATCCTCTCTGATCAGTCTCCGCAAGATCCATCAAAGCACCGCCACAAGCCTGACAGTTTGTGAGCAGCCCAGAGGAGGGCCAGCCCGGGGAGAGTGGAGGACAGCCACTCAGCCAGTCAGCCTGCAGGCCCCGCCCACCACCAAAAGCTTCTGGGGGGGGGGGGGACAACACAGG